>NW_010973244.1:1706812-1891535 GCF_000737465.1 Haliaeetus leucocephalus | reverse complement strand
CGCGCCGCCCCGCGCAGGGGCGGGCGGCCAGGCGGGCGGCCCGCGCCAGCAGAGGGCGCTCCGACACCAACCAAGCGCGGGAAGGGCCTCAATCAGCACTCGCAGCTAATTAGCGCTGCGCTCCAAGGCTCCGGCTCTGCGGGGATGAGCTCCCTCGCGCCCGGGGGCGGGTGCAGGCAGGAGAGAGGTGCTCAGGGCGCAGGTTACGGGCGTGCTGGAGAGAAGCGACTGCAGTTCATCTGCAGAAGCTTCTTTTTTTGCTTTCCTTTTTCACTATGCAGGCCAAATTCTTTGCCGAAGGGAAACGTCTGTCTTCCCCGAGGCGGGAACTGAAGAACGCGAGTCAGGCTGGGGAGCCATACGGCTGTTTCATACCCTCTTTTATTCCTGGGGGCTGTGAGTTTCCTCACCGAACCTACTGCTGCCCCTTTCCCAGCGTGCAGTAGCTACAGCGATGGACGCATTGGGAAGGCACAGCTGCTCCTGCAAGAGTAACTGTGTGCTGGCTCCTGTCCTCTTTCTACTGTCTCACCTCCCACCCCTCCCTGAGGCCTGGCTTGTTCTCCTGCACAGCGAGGAGACAGCCGAGGGGCTTCTGGAGTGCAGAGCCCACATCCCGCCCACCTGCAGCGCCAAGCCCTGGCCTCCTGTAGCGCCCAGGATACCAGAAGCATCCCTCAAACACCCGCATCAGGAACTGACATGCGGAAGACCCTGCCCCACGAGCTCCCCTAGCCCCCTCCCTCGAACCCATAATTCGATGCATGAGGTCTCATATACCATGCAGAAGCGGTGACATCCTTGGGCCCCCTGATTTAACCCCGAGGCTGGGTCTAACTTCAAAGCTGGCCTCCGACTGCGCAGGAGGTTGGGCAGTGACTTCCAAAGGTCCCTTCCAAACCAAATGGTTCCATGATTCTTAGTGCTGGATAAGTAGAGATGAAACACCCTTATTCCCATTTCACACCACAGAAGCAAAAGGTACAGACAGGTAAGTTAATTTTGACCAGATCATACAAGGACTAGAAAAGTTTCAGGTGGAGCCCACCATAACAGGACCCAGCAAATCACTGCCTTCCTCCTACGCTATCCTGTTAACAGCTCTTTTACAAACTCTGTAAACAGGGGGTGGGATGGGTGACATTAGATTATATATGGGTTACATTCCTGGATTCACTGTACATATGAACATCAACAACTTAATTGATGGTGTATATTCACCCCATAGGAAAAATAAGGCGTTCACTGATAGGCCAACTAGAAAAATGTCTCATTTGAAATGATCAGGAAGTTTCTTTCAATGTTAGCAGGCAAAGGATTGTCACTTTTTGTCATTGCAGCTGCTCACTGGTGTGCATCTGCTGGCTCACTCACTCCTTTAAGTTCCACCACCATAAATCCCGAAGTGGTTTATTGAAGTCCCTGAGGCTTAATCAGCCTGCTTTTATTACAGTCTGGTAAGAGAACTCGCCCTTAGCTATCAATTTGATCTGATTGTATAGGTGTATTTTTTAAGAACAACGGTCTCCATGCTTAAACTTATTTTTAAACCATTATCAGTGTTACGAGGGGCCAAATTTAACTTAAAAGTGGGTTAACATAGAATAAACAAGGTTGCTTTTACTTTGTTCCTGCAACTGCTCTGATAATACGGTGAGAGGATAAGCTTGACCTAGTGGACGCTGCTGCAAACTTGCACTTGGACTTCCCGGGAGTCCCTGGACAGGTCACTCACTCTGTGCCACACTTTGGTTTCCCGTCTGCAAAAGGCAGCTAATGCTTCCCTGCCTGGCAGGAGCAGTGGGAGTAAAACCCTGCTAGGATTGCAAGAGGCTTGAAGACTGCATCAGTGAAGGCCATATAGGTGCCAAGAACAGATACACATCTGCATATCCAGACAGCTACAGACTTACTGTGACTTAATCAAGTTTAAACATTTTAAGATAAAAGCTGCTATTTCAAGCTTCTTAGGCTCAAGGAAATCCATAACAAAAACAAACCATCAGCACAGAAATAACTGGGATTATTCACACTCAGACGAAGTGAGAGAAATCACTTGTCAAGGTCATTTTTGAGACCTCGACAGACTGAGGAGAAAACAAAAAAAATCCAATGTATGAAATCCGTGACAGAAAGAAGATGTAAGATTAAAGCTTCTTTCCCCATTACTTATTCAAATGGGGGAAAAAAACCCCAGTGTCTTATCTCCAGCTGAATACTACTGCAGGCTGAAACACTGAAAATTAAAATGAGTTTATACAGAGCAGACCAAATTTACCTCTTCTAAAATGCCTTGAGGAACAGGTCTGGGGCATACATTTGCTCCAGAATATTCACTCTTCAGGGAAAAATCAGTTAATCTTGAAACCACTACAGCCCCTCATTTGCCATATGTTGCTGGAGTGTCAGGAGACACTCTCCTTCTCAGCTCCAAGACACTGGCCTAGTTGAAACTGATAAATTACAAGGTTGGCTAGCTTTTAACCCCCCAGCTAGAGATTTTCCTTCTAAGTGCTGGCACACAGGAAATTTTTGTTTTAAAATATGCTGGAGTGACACTAGAAGAACCTTTCAATCAAAAGGAAATTCTGATCCAGCAAAAGTGCAAGACTGGTCCTATTGCCACCTCAGCGCTCTTGTTTCAAAGTCTTAAGATACATAGTCGCTTGTACCAACACCAGTAAGTACCACCATTCATCCACAGCCACACAAGATCTTAGAGCAGAGATGTGCCTGACGTGAAAAAATTCTGGTCTGAATCCAAAGTCCACCCCGTGTCTCCCTAATTCTGGATTTAGAGTTTTGTTCAGCCCCAACTCTAATACAAAGAGTCACAATTACAGGCACAGTCACAGAAACAGAGACATACGAACTTCCCTAAGTGGGAGCTTCCAAACATATACGGGCTTAATTAGATCCTTATCCCCGTAACTAATGACTAAAGGAGCATGAAACTCAGTGTTATGCACTATGTGGAAAATGAGCTCTTCAGTACTACCCTGGCCTTGCTAACTAGGATATATTTTGTGTGTGCCTGTCCGGCATGGACAAGCTGTACACTCAGCGTAATGGATTACTGTGGTAATTGTGCATGAGTTTCTTGTTGCAGAGAAGGTCTGGGACCTTTCCGGTAGTGGATCTGTTGTTCTCCCACTTCTGCATTTCAGTGACCCCCTTTGGTCTGAAGCTTCCCCCTACCAGGTTGCTTCATTCCCCTGCGTCAGAGTGCATGTGTGTGTTACGTAAAGCACGTGGGAACATTAGTGTGGAGTATTTACACAGCAGCAGAAGTGTCATATGTCTGTTTTGCAAGATATGGAGTGTTTCATATGCAAGTTATCAGCAAGATATAGATACAGATAAAGACATAGATATAGACATACATCTATATAGTTTTGGAAAATGTTGACACTTTCCTATACACGGGGTAATGCAATTTAAATCTACTAATACCAGAGAAGAGGCAATACATTGTTCTTAGATGTTGACTGAAGGATGAAAACATTTGGTGAGCTCTTGGTGTGGTAGCCAGAGCAAAGCACTGCTATTAAAAGCAAAATGATAAAAATACAGTAGTGAGAACCTTTTAACCAACTATGGCAAAATAATTTCTCATACTATTCCTTTTTAACCTTGTATTTCACTCTTCATTTCTGCATTTGATTTCAAGTAACATATTTTTCCTTCTTTCTTTCAAAGGAAATGGAGATCAAAGAGCATTGTAAATCCACAGAAGAGAAGTTACAGAGATTGCCAGTTACCTTTTGCTGCTGCTACCCTTCCACTGTAATAGAAATGTGAGAACACAGAACTGGAAAGGACCATCTGGAACCATCTGTGAGCCGTTCCTCGCACTGTAGGCTACTATGAATTAGATGTTTAATTGCAAACAGCGCATAGAACATCTACTCCACATGTCACAGGCCATAAAACAGTTCCTATGTAACAGAATTAAGAAAGATGATGAATAATAATGAGCATCCAGAACTGTAATGTGCCATAGAAAGAACACAGCATCAAGCATCATCAGCATGTAAGGACTGGGGGCTATCATCATTTTAGGGTAGAATGGTTTTAAGAAATAAAGCATGAATTTTGCTGTAAGAAGGCAAAACCAAAAAAAACCCCCAGCATCCACTACTCTGACCGAGGGGAAGATTTCTTCTTTACCTCAAAACTTGCAACCCATTTAGCTTGGAGTGCGTGAATCAGATTCACCTCCCACTCACTTACAGGAGAGGAGTTCGTGATGGAAACGTGTTATCGTCTGTAATTCATCTCCTTTTCATTTTCTCCCATCAATAGTACTACAGCCACCATATTTCAGCCATCAGGCAGGTCTGAAAAAGCTAGAGAAGCCCATACAGGAGAAGTACAATCCTGGGCCAACTCACATGACCTGAGTATGGACTACAGAGATTTAACGGTGTCGTTGCAGTGCACTGATCTGCTGTCAGTGGCCTTGTAAAGATAATATAAGAAGCGTTTGAGGCTATGTTAAAGGTATAGCTGAAAAAGACAGTGCATCAAAAATGCTGCTGTTTTGTGGGCTGGGCTGAAAGAAGGCCTTTCTTCCTATTCATTCCCAGTAAGTCTTCTTTACACAGTGTGACTGTTTCATCTAAAAAGGAAAAGTAATGGCTAATGGGCCCTTTAACTGGATGGCTTTAGGGTTTGGGAGTATGTTATCTTCTAAGGTTAAGGCCAGGCTGAATCCCAGCAGCTTCAGTTTGCCACAGTCATAAAACAGAGCATAAAACAACTGTCCAGAAGTGAAAAAAAAAAGAAGCCTATTGCTTCTTTTTCTATCCCCTGATGCTTATGGGCTGATCAAGAAAAATGTGGTCTGTGAAAATGGAAGGTATTCCATAAATACATTGAGTGGAGCTTACAGCATCCCAAAGGACCTATTCATCAACTCGCAACATGAATATGCACTGGGAGGCCTTCACTGAATTAAAAACAACAAAAAAAGAGCTATCCACTTATCTCATCATTTGGTCATCTCTGATTTCAAGGAGAGCATAGAGAAATGTTAAGCCCTCACTAGACTTTTAAAAAGAGCTCCTAAGCCCAATGTCTTTTTTTTCCCCTAAGTACAGAAGAGATATTCAACAATTTCTGCATACAATGTCTTGCATGAAAAGTACATTTTAATTACATTTACATTACATGGGATTTAAATATTTTTTTACTGATTTAGAAAAAGCTATTAAAACCCAGACTGAGCAATTCAATACTCCATTGACAGACAGTTTTAAATACCATTGGCATGTACTAGTGTCCGTTCTGCCTGAGCTTCAGCAGAATTTTTGTAATTAAATTTAAGATTCTTTAGGGACTGTAAAGTGAAAAAAAAAATCAGTCAAGGTTCAATCTTACAAAATACTAAACATTTTCAAGACAGACTGAGTGTCCTCAATCTTATCTTAATCCAAATGAAAGTTGATGGTGCTCAGTATCTATCAGAAGTGCTCAGCACTTTGCAGGGTTAAATTCCCCAAGAACAAGCAAACAATATGCTCCAAATACTGGCAAGCTTTTAGAAAACACTCTAATAATGACCTCAACCGTGACCTGGAGGGACTACTTCTCGTGGGGCCAGAGATAATTAAGCCTCTGTGCGAGTTCACACTCGAGACTTTGCTGACCAGAAATGGCCAAGTTGTGCAAATTATGAGTTAGCGGTCTTAGGTTTCATGATACAAATTACTGTTTTTCAGGAAGCAAGAGCTATAAATGAATTTTATTTAGGAGTTGAAGAATGGTAAAAAGAAGGCTACTCTATCTGCTGAGTTGCTGTTCTGAGGAGACTTCCAGCTCCCATCGAGAAGGTTGGGAAAGAAGAACCTTGTTACACTGCACAACATACTCGGTTCACAATCAGTAAGGCATGTTGACTCCACACTATGTAAGAACTTCTGCACTGTGTTGATCACTGGTCTATGGAGCACACAAAGAGCAGACACATTTTAAATTTCACTGAGGTACACATACTTTTTTTGGTCTACAGAGCAAATGGTGAAACTAAGCAGACAAGTGTTAGAAAGCCAGACTTGTGGAAGTTATTAAGACAGTTTTGAAGCCGGCTGATCCTTCTACAATCACAAATGAAACCGAGCATTACGCACTTCACTGACTGCACAATCTTTTTCCCACTAGTTGGGTAAAATTAGCTCAGAAGTGAAGGGTGACAAATTTTAAACATCTTTCTGCTGTGCAGAAAGGCTTTGGGAAGGGTACCATGCAGGTAGAACTGTGATGGAAAGTTAGATCAGCTGGATGTAACTGTCAGGTAAGAACTGGCCAAAGAGGCAAGACTGAAGAGGATCATTTGTAGAAAGTGCCTTTAAGCTGGGAACCTTAATGACTGCAACTGGGCAGAAATTTGGCCTTGCTTATCTTCCAAAGACATTATCTCTATCCCAGTATTAATCCTCTCAGCTTCTGACATACGGGTACATGTTCTGTCAAGAGAAAGAATCTCTTTTTCATCAGCTTCCTCCATTCATGCAGATAGATACCTTTCATCTAATGCTGACCCATCCGTATCACTCTAACTGGATACAATACAGAATGGTGGGACTGCCCAAAGGCAAATTGCTACACTTTTTATACCTTAGCTTGTATGATTAAATCCCTCAGGAACAGAATACTACAGCATATAATGAATTTGCATCTTGTCAAATGAAAGGGACGGCCAAGTGACAGAAGGTAGTGACTTAATATGACACTGCATTATAATGCAGCTCTGGAGAATAAAACTCAGATGGAATTATTTGGATGGAAAATTTTTTATCATATGCAAGTTTTTTCCAGACAAAAATGTTGATTTGTCTAAACTGAAGCTTAGTAGAAAAGGGCAGTTTTCCTGAATATCTTTACTGGGAAACAAAGACAGAAAAAGTACCTGCAATTTCTGTCCCAGTAGAAGTGCCAATCATTCAGAAATTGACAAATGGGGTTTGAAACACTTTTCAAATGACATTCTCAAATAATAATAGTATGAACATTTAGAAAAAATAAAAATGGTTGAAGTAGATATAAAATGCCATAAATGGAATATTTTATCCAGATCTTTATTTTTTTGAACTTTCAGTTTGATTTTTCATTCTGTTGCAGCTTGGGAAATTTTTAAAAATCCTAACAGCTTTCATGCCTTATCCTTTTCTGACAATCCTGAGGACTTCAATAGTCACAAAACTTACTTTTCTTTACCCATGAGCTTGTATTCCATAAAAGACAAAAAGACATCTGACAAAGGCTCCAGATCTAACTGGGTAGACAAGGATACCAGAAGAAAACTAAGATTATGTATAGACGCTTTTCTAGAAAAGGAACTAAGTATGCATGAATGAGACTGCATTTGGGAGGTCAAGAAGAGTGAAAATTGCCAAAAGTTACGTTGAGTCACACAGACTTCATGGATTTCCTGACTTCTTAAAGCAAACAGCAAAAGGTCCTTTGTTCAATACAAATAATAAAATAACAAGAATTACTGTTGTGCAGAAAGGGTGGGATAAGACTCATGATATGGCTTCAAAAATGAACTGAGTGTGTTGCCTCAGTTTTCAGGAAAGATGCAGCTGTTGAGTGTAAAGGGCAAGGTTATAGAGTGACTGCAAATGAGAATTTGTAAAAGCCACATCTGAAGTAAAAACAAAACGGCAACAGCTAAGCATGCTCAAATCACAAGGTAACTGCCATTTTTTTTTTTTAATTGACCCATTAAACAGTAAGCCTGGTAACAATCTGTTAGTAAATCTGTCAAGGTGTGGGAGCACTGAATTACTGGCAAATTTTGAATGTGGCAGCCAGAGATAACGGAGGGAAGTGTGATCCAGGCAAAAAAGGGCATTTGACTGATCTCAGTACTTTAAAGAGAGTAACTGAGGGCATGCAGCTACGTGCAGCTGAGTAGTAATCATGGAAAAAGTGGACAGGGTTTCATCAGAGGTACTTTGTGCCACAACATCCACAAATCTTTTTTTGATGCTAACAGCAATTTCCTAGAAAAGTTAAGACAGTTTGTATTTCAGTAAACATTTGGTATGATGCTACAACAGAAATTACTAGGAACTTTAAGAGGAATTCTGCTTTAAAGATCAGTCATGTGCCAGAACTGAGTATGGAGAACTTTTGATATTTCCAAATCTTCTCCTCTATGATAAGTAGAACTTCTTTCCCTGTGATTTACTCAGGAACAAAATCTCGAAAATAAGGCATTTTAATTAAAAGTCTTCAGGAACTCCAGGAGAATATGATGCAATAATGGTTGAAAATGGGACCTGTGAATAGTTAGGACTAACAAAGGACTGCTAGAAAAAAAACTTTGAAAGGCAGCTACAAAGGCCAGAGATGATGGTTACAATGATATTTATATTACTGGCAATCTGAGCTGTCATCAGAAGAGACTTTAAATCTTAAATACAAAGAAGAAATATACAAGAAGAGAGATGCCAGTCAGGAGTGACACACAGCTTGGCAAGCATTACAAATGCACTAGCGTTAGAGAACTCTGCCCTGAAAGAGATGGGACTGAAATGGTCAGTTTAGCAGGTGGAGGAGTCATCTATCTATAGCACCGTACCAAACATTTGATGGCACTGAGCACACAACCACTGAAATGGAAATACATAGTGTGTGACTACAGCTGGGGGATCTCACAGACCCATGGTGACAGCTATGCTTACCATCCATGCCTCTGATAAAAGTCCCTTGACCCCTTCTTGACTGGCATGAGAGATGGTGACCAGCACCTAGTCTTTCCAGTGGTCTGTGCACTTTCATGCCTGAGGTGTCAGGAGTTGTAACAGCCTGTGAGCTCCAAGCAGCATGATGTTCCTACTGTGCAATCTCTGCCTTGTAGCACAAAAAGAGCGACTAGTTTCAAGAGAAGCAGAAACCTGTTTTCAATGAAGAATATCAGCAGAAGAGACTCCACAAGGGCTACTCCCTCAAAAATAATCTTAAATGAATGTCACAGGCTGAAACTGAAAGAAGATGCAAAGCCCTTGACAAGGGGTCTTTCATAAGAAAAGTGACAAGAAAACATTTAGCAAGACACCATACAAACAGGTGGCTGCTGTACTGGCCTGATGTACCTTAATGTGAAAAAAGGCAGTCTCAGTCATTTATAACTACATAAGATGACTAAACAAAATTAAGAAATCAACAGTGGGCCTCATCTACTTGATGCTACAATGCAAAATTTCTTACCGCTCTGCCCTACTATCGCAACCATTAGGAAGATGCTGAGTGCTATTGGGGCAGACTCACTAACTCTGCCCTTTGCCATTTGGTCTGAAGGAATGAGATATGGCATCTGCGGTGCATATACAGGCCAAATAAACTGCTTAATAAGCACAAATTGACATGCCACCCCAGAAAAACCCACAAAACAATCCATGTAGACGAGCTTGAAAAGTCCACCTCATTTCTGTAACTTCCTAACACTCGGCTAGTGAAGCATTCGGCTTCACACACCCAAAAAATCGTACTCACCTATTCATATACATATATATGTATGTAGGTGTAATCATATATGAACACACAGAAACTCACTTAATCAAGCAAATACTAGAGAAAAAAATTCTTACAACTTGTTATATAAAGTTGCTTGGTAATGCATTATTTTTTGCAGTATGATGCTAATACACATGCAAGCATATTATAATGTGAAAATGCAAATACTGGAGTGAGTATTGGAGGGGCAAGTTATCAAATCTAGGCACACTGAATTTTATGAATAAGCATGTTAAGTAATTCCAGCCACATCCTAAGCTGGGCAATTAACTTCTGACTGCTTGAGATTTGAAATGGGTACAGAATTCTTTATTTCCTAGGCTAAACATTTTTGGCTGTGAATCTAATGTTCATGAAAGGTGCCAGATTAATGGCCTGGAGACCAAAATCCCCTTTACGCACTGAATAAAGTACATTACAGGCAGAAGCAGTGCAAGTTCCCTGCATTCTTCCAGTAACACTGTCCAAACTTGACACGGACAACTTCTTTTTAAAGGTTATAGCATATCTCAAGATAGACTGGAGTAGAAATGGTATATATGACAAATAACATGATGTTAAATATGAATCAGACAGCCTTGAGAAGGACTGATATTTAAACATTATGGCAACTTACAGTTAACCTAAGCGGACTGGAAGATTAAGCATGATCAGGTGACATGAGGTTAAGTGGTCCTTATCTATAGTAATGTGTATTTCTCTAAATCGCCTTATTTTATAGGTGTTCTTTAGTGATATGATTTTCTTCTTTTTCTAAAGCCCTTAGTACCTATTAAAAACATAGATTCTGCTGAAATATTGAACAGGATGCTATTTCAATTAATATAAATTAGATACACAGGAATGCAAATAATTGATAAGGGAAGCTAAAAGTATTAATGAAACTCCCTGATCAATAGGTGTTAACTACAAACTAGTTTATAAATTAGGCAGAAAAGAAACAACAGCAATACATCAGTTCAAATTCTATTTGGAATTTTTCTGTCAGCAATAATGACAGAAAAAGGGCAAACGTGCATGATAAATATTTCTGTTCTGTATTTTTCTGTGAAAAAGAAAATAGGAGACTGCATGCATTTTTTATAATGGATTACTTCCTAGTTTAGCAATAACTACAGATGTTGTTCACTATTATGTATTTATGTTAACCATTCCTGGGTCAAATGCATTTTTCCAAGCAATCTTAACGGAGTTGATTTCAGTGCTCTCTTATTGCCCGGGTGTTGGGTTTTAATATTTATAAAATAAAGAGAAAATTCAGATTATTAGAAAAAAGACTTACTTTCATTACACTCTATCTGATTCTTAAAGATTCAACTAAGTCAAACTATCTTTTGCTAAGTTTAAAATAGGTACATAGGATGAGAATCGTTATTGGACATTGGGCACTTTGACACTGAACAGGGCAAAATAACTGATTCTGGATTCCTTCGGTAAAAAATAAAAGAGTGAAAACATAAATAATACTAATCTGCACGGTTTCATGGAATACCAATGAGTATTTGGAATGCAAAATCAATGTGGTAAAATCAACATAGGAGACATTAAGTGGGTTTATACCTTACTAACAATTGGTGGATAAACTTAACTAGTCATGGGGAACTGCACAGAATAGGGCAATTCATTTTAATTCCACCAAACCTTCCAGTGCCTCAGTGTTACTTAGTGTAGCAATTTGAATACATAACATGGAATATAATATTAAATCATTACTGGCAACGGCTAAAGGTAATGCAAGTTTGGTGCCACAGTAACAGTAATAACAGTATATCACTTATGCAGAGTGTACAGTTGACAGTGATCTGTATACATGACCTGTCTTACATGCTGACCCAACTTCATAAGGTCTGCTCAAGTGCATTACAGGTGTCTTAGTACTGTGGAGAGCAATGCAATACATCTTTCAACAGAGAATACATATCATACTCACGGGATGTGGCATTTTACCCCAGGGGAAAAAATTAAGAGGTCACAGTAAATAAATGAAATGAGCAAAGCTCTTTGTATTGTATTGCAAAGGAGTAAGAAACTGGTGTTTCCTCACTCTGTGAAACTACACTTAAAAAATAAAAAAAAAAAATAAAAAAAAGAGGTTTAGCCAGGGCACAAAATCAGAAAGGTTTCAGGAAAAAATGCAAGAATGACTTAACCTGGGAAGACTGTTCATCAGTGATAAAATTATAAAGCTCAAACAACCTTCCAAAGAGAATGTTAAGATGTAATTTTAATGATGACTTCCAAATCCCTACAGTAAGAGAAGGTATCAGACAGTAAAAATATCTCTAACTAGCAGACAAACCCATGACAGTGTAGAGTGGCTGGAAGCTGATGTTAACTAAGTTTAAACTGGAACTAAGGTGCACTTGCCTACTAATAATGGCAATTATTCACACAAGTAATTTACCAAGGAACCTGTCTCATTCTCTATTTGTTTTATTCAGACTCAACATATTATTTTGATGACAATTTAGGAACTTTTTATGATGTTGAACCTGGTCCTTGGGATCTTTGTTACGAAGAGTGGACATATTTGTGAAAATCAGCACTTGGTCACATTGGAGAGATGGGAATGCAGGTATTAGTGAGTGAAATTCTACGTATTTTATCTTGTAGGAGGTGAGGCTGGATCATATGATGTTAAATCTATTATTCTTCAATTATATCCTGTTGTAATGTTTTCTTGAGGAACTACCCAGCCTACATGGAAAGGGAGAGAGACCATCACAATTATTTCATGTCAGTTCAAACACCACAAAGTTGAAGAGCTAGAAATTACTGTTGACCACAGCAAGCCCAACCTGAGACTTACTCCAGTTTAGCTGAAGTCAAAGAGAGTTTTGCTATTGATTGCAACAGAAATTAAGTTAGATTGTTAGAGAAAAAGGTATATATTTGTGAGCAATCTCTCCAATAATCTATTCTGTCCAAAAGGAAATGTACCCATTCTAACAGACAATAAGGAAAAAACCTTGAAAGCTATAGAAATATCCATTTCAGATTGCCAGGTGTTTTGTTGAAATTCATCTACCTGTATGTTTGACCTGTCTGCCTAGTACTTCCCATTCATTCAGCCATGGCTAATTCTTTGCTCTTTTCCCTGACCCTTAATGCATCATGGCTGTCTAACTCGAAGTCCTGCCTGTATTTATTTCCCTGGTGAGAATGAATCACTTGCTCTAATGAAATTACCCTCCCTTACTGTCTAAATTCCTCTTCTCATCTACACTTCTCTTGAAGTAAGAAGTTATCTTTTGGCCTCAAAATGACCTGAAATGTGGAGTTAAAAGTGAAGGGTAGAGTCTATCTCTTCCTTGGTCTTAGGCAATAGGTCAGCAAGACTAGAAGGACATTGGCTTCTTAGCAATAACTAATTAAATGTCCTTCAAAAAATCAACAATGAAAAAATTGCCCTTGAAATTTGGCTTATTTTCCTTTTAATATAGATAGATGTACAAGCAGACAAACATTTTATGCTATCCAAAACAAAAGCAGAGCAGAAAATACATAGTGGAATATACCAATGCTGAAATCACATTCAGAGTATGATGATAGCCTGTATCTGAAGCGCTTTAATATGTTGTACTATGGAAGATGATGTTTTCACTATAATAAATACTGGTAATGATTTATATGGCAAGTGACTTCATCCTATGAGGATCCCCTGGAATGTCCCAGCTTCCAGTTAAAGATACGCTCTTTCATCTCTAAATAGATTACACCTTCAGCAGGTGTTTGAAATAGGCAGAGGCCTGTAGCCTCATAAAGAGGAAAAAAGGGGTGATTGGTCAGACATGGAAAGTGAGAACTAGCAATTATTTTCATATGACAGGCGAGAGATCTTATAGCAAAGCTGACTAAAGCTGAGCATGAGTTAGCCAGTCCTCTTCAACAATGATGTCACCCAGTTCTTGCTTGCTACAAAATTATGATTAATAAAAGGGGAGGATTATTACAGTAACTTACTCTTAGTGGGCAAGGGGTGACATCAACAGCAGCTGAGCAAACTGACCAAACTTAGTTGTGTGTTGTTGAGGTTTTTTTCTCTAGCAATGACTAACAAGGGGCTAACAGCATCTGATGGCACAAAGGGCCCTTGAAACTGGAAGGACACTTCTGGTGGAACTTTTTAATAGGAGCCACCATTTTAACTCTTCTGCTTCATTTTACAGTTGCACGATGTTTCAGTTGGCCTACAGCAAGCTCTTGCCTTTCTCTATTCATTAAACACACACGCACACAAATGCAAAAATGGTCAAAAACTACCCCAATGGCCTTTCCAATGTCAAGTTGCATGATCCCCATTTTCTGCCTCATCTGCTGGTATTATAATAACTTTTTTCTTCATTGCTAATTCCAGAATATCCAGGAACCTATGCGTCTTTGGAGAATGGATTTTAACAGCAACAACACAAAAAATTTAGACAAGGAATGTAGAATGCCAAGCCTCTGGTTAATCTCTGGAAGAATGCTGTGTTTAATTACATTTTCTTTTTTCAAATTGATAGAGACTTGTAGCAATCCTGCTTGCTATTTAACCTTTGCAAATTTGCCCTCCCGAAAATTAGACTTGGCCACCTGGAAATATTTACCAGCGGAACTAAAATGCTCTTGTGAAAGCACCGCCAGTGTAAATTGAATTCTTACCCCTGTAGAGTAACAGCATTTCCATTGTGCAGCCCTGAATATAACTATGAGGTGCCCTGACAGAAGGTCAGATACTTTGGACTCTTTCTGTCAAGTTAACTTTTTCATGTGAGGTGGACAGCATTTGCACTGATAATAAAAAGGGCATATGACACTTCTCTGTCCCACAGGAGCTGCAGAGGTTTGACATTAAATTAGTAAGAAGTTCTCTGAGCTGGGACAATTCAAATGACCTTTTTGAACATTAATTAAACAAAAGATAGAGTGTGCAAGCTAACCATTTACTTGTCCAAACACTAATAACAATGCGCTTCTCATTTTCACAAAGACATCTTGTGAGGGAAACAAAAAGAATTTTCTAAACTGAATCAGTGAATAATGGTCCCAATGGTAATATCTGGAAACTCAGCCAGAAGATGAGCTGAGGAGTACTACAGATACTGAAATGTTCAACCACAGACCCGTTAACTGCATCCTAAACATTTTCTGTTGGAGGCTTTGTGCAGCTTAGAATGCTTTTACAGTTCATAAGTAGGTAGCAACGTATTTTAGCAAGTACGGAGAAAAGCTTGGGAACCATGGCAGGTTCCCATTTCCATCCTGAACACAGACTTCTTTGGTAGCCTTGGACAGCAAAGTAAGCACTGTGAGCAAGCTCCCACCTCATATCTTCCAAGTTAAAAAAGACACATTCCTATTTCAAAGGGTATAGTGGTAATTAATCAGTTGATCTACATACTATCTGAACACCAAGTATTCATGCTACCAGTGATCCATCATTTTATCCCTTATACTTAACTTCACAGTTAGAACTCATTTAAAAGACAAGTTTAGATTCTGTACAGTTCTTAGTGTATTTTAGCCTATTCTTGAATCTCAGAATATGCTTGGGAACAATTATTTTTTTTTTCCTGGAGTGACCAGATTTTCAGCAGATGACTAAATATGTCTCACAACATCTGTAACTCTAGTAGTATATGTCCAAAAATGTTTGTATTTGCATGTCTAAATAGCTCATTGTATGTAGAGATCAGGTAATGAAATACCAAACTGCCACTTAGGCAGTTATTTAATTTCCATGATCTGGAGTGCCCAAAGGAAGCTACTGGGGTAGCTTTACATAAAAGAATCACCTCCTGACTTTCACCCTTCTTTCTGAGTCAGATGTCGTCCTGCAGTTCCAGCCTCACAGTCTGTTTCCGTTTCCAGATGGTGACATGCAGCAGGCTTCCCATAAATGTGAGGACATCTGGCCATACCTGGGCAATTCAGAACAGCTTTGCAGCTAGACAGCAGAGGCAGTGTTTCCCAGTGATTCAGCTTCGAGACTATGAGAAAGCAGTCTAACGTATACAAAAGATGTTTTCTTAACTTTTCATCTTAACCAGAGCTTGACGTACTGCTTCAACATCACTGGCTGAGGAAATGTTTCCAATTGCCTGTGATCAAAGTTAACCAATAATCCAATACAGTGTTTTTGCTCTTGAAAACACTCACCAAAATGACTGTGAGGGGTCTGGGTTAAGTTTTTGTATGACACTTTTCAGTTCTAGATCGGCAGTTCAAACCCAACCTGTGTCAGTTGTGACTAACGTGGTTATTCACAAGACTAACTTTTGTCTAGGGTAGATTTCCTTCGGAATTGATGGCGAGAGATAGGCTTTTCTGAGGGTGATTCAGGGCAGGAAGAGTTAGGTCTTGCTCTGAGTCACCTTCAGAAGCTTTCTTCTTCCTTCCACGGCACGGAGACAGGAGTGCCTCACTATCACGTAAGGACATGAGAAACTCCCTGCAGGGTCCAGCTGGTGGTCCATCTAACCCCCTTTTCTCATTCCAACAGTGGCAACAGGAGATGCTATTTGGAGAGAGAATGTGAGCCTGGCCGCTTTCCGCAGGCCTGTCCCTTCAGACTCCCCAGCATCCGCAATTGTTGTATTAAGGATGTTAAAGGATATGTCCCTGCCTATTCCCTCTGGTAGTTTTTTATGGACCTTTTTGAGTCTTCTGATACTGTCTGCCTCCACAGCCTCCTGTGGCAACAAATCCCAGAAGCTCAGTCTCCATTGTGTAAGCACTGTATCTGTTTTAAATCTTCTCCTACTAGTTTCAACGAGTTCCCCCTAGTACTGCAGGATTTGGCGGACAACAGTTCGGCATTCACCTTATCTGCCACCTTCATGATTTTCTAAACTCCAAGCATTATCTTCTCTCAGCCTTCTCTTCTCCAAGCTGCCTTTCAATTTCTTCTTATTGAGCAGCTGCTCCACAACATTAATCATTCTAGCAGCTCTTCTCTAACTCTATGTCCTTCTTGAGATGTGGGGACCAGAACTGCACACAACACCCACCTTGTGGGTGCACCAGGCCTTTATATAGTGGCAAAATGGCGCCCTCTGTCTTGCTTTCACACTCTTCCTGACAACACTCAACATTTTGTTGGTTTTCTGGACTGCCACTGCACATTAAATTTATAAGTTTGGAGACCTCTCAATGATACCTCCAAGATCGCTCTCTCCCTAGGCTGCAGATACCCCTCGGGAATACTTCACTGAATGTCACTTCCAGATTGGCTATTTGCTGATTTGTATGAAAGGATTCACTTCTTTCAGTTCAGCTCCCACTCAAAGCAAGACACTACAGCAGGCAGCTCTGCTGAGCGTCCCAAGAACTTGTTGGACCGAGGGCATGAGCTAGCCTCTGTGTACCCAAGAATGTGGATGAGGAAGGCTGTCCTGTGGCTGTCCCTGCTGCACCTCTCCTGTGAGCAAGCAGATTACATTATTGTTCAAAGCTGCCAATTTGGCTCTGATCACAGGAGCTAAATTCAGTTTAAGGGAGAAAAAAAAGAACCAGACTAACGCCCCCCCCCACCCCAAAGAATCTGCTTCATGAGAAACATCTGAACACTTCTTTGTTGGTTTTATACTTCCTAGATGCTTGGTTACTGTCCCTGAACGGGCAGCTTCAAAGGAGCAATTAAAAAATGTGTGCATGGACACACAGATGAGCCCTGTTTGCACACAAAAACTTTATTCTGAGCTACCTTATGTCACCCCTTTTAGCAGGAGTCATCACGAGGGCATGACACCAATAAGCAGACAATGAATAAAGAAAATAACTGTTTATAAGTTCATAGTTGGCATACAAAAGTTATTGAAGAGGAACTGATATTCTAGGCAACTGGCCATCACTGCTGCCTATCAACCCTCTCTGTTCCCCCAACTGTTACTGGGTGTTATAAAGCTCATTTTAAAAGCACTTCTACAAGACCTCTGAGCTTGGCAGGTACAGTTTTGTGCTCGTTGATAAACAGGCTTAAACCTTATTGTTCATGCACACTGTAGTCTGTAGGCAGATGCCAGGCAAGTAGGTATTTAACCGTCTACGTGTTACACTTCCCACCTGCACTGAACTACAAGTATAAAATTTCAACCATAAAATGGGAAGTCACATGAGAAAAATTAACGGAAGTGGATTAGTGAATTAAATCCAGATTTGAGGACCCCATATTCGTTCCAAAGGTTTAACCTCAGTGCTACCAAGTCAAATCTCAAGTGTTACAACCCCAGATTTGAGGAAAATTCTGAGATAAATTCTCAAAATTTAGGCAGGTTTACATTCAAACTTGGAAACTCAGGGTCATCTCTAGTGCTTGTTAAAAAGGGGGGGGGGCAGCTTTATTACATCAACAAATGATGACTATTTATTTTACTGCCCTCACCTCCCCATATGCGAAATGCTTTCAGTAATTTCCAGTGTTTCCCTGAAAATAATCACTGAACCCCAACCCATTCCTCAGAGGTAACCTGTGTCTGTACTGGGCATGAACCCAAACATTATTTTAAATCACCAACATGAAAACCAGTGCTGGCAGTAAGAATACACCACGGCTTTGCTCACTGCACATTATGTGCTTTAGCTGGACATCATGTCAAGTCAAGGAGCTTCTGAATTGGGTGGTTAATGGCAAAAATGCTGGATTAAGATTTTCAGCAAAGACACAGATACTTGTTAATGCTTGCTCCTGGGAGAGCCCCAGCAGGTCCTCCTGTATGAAGCAGGGCTAGAAACTGCCTCTTCTAGAAGCTCACTGGTGAATCAGAAAGCAGCACTGAAGGACACCAAGGAAAGGTGATGCCAAGATGGTATCAAGGTGGTACCAAGGAAAGGCAGAATGCATGGGGAGCGCTGACACTCGGCTTGATGTCAGACAAGCTCAGCTGGTGCCTTGTGCCCTCACCTGCACCCCGCCTCCCCTTATGGCTTCTTTAATTCAGATCCCAAAAGGTCATGAGAAACCAAACAACAGCAAGGGCTTGTTTGTCATTTCTGACCCACAGATCTCAGAACAGATTTTGATTCTTTCCATTTTACAGATGGGGAGATGAGGTACTTGTCCTCAGCAGCTGAGGGCAGAGCCAGAGAATTCAGATTTCCTGGGTGCCCATCTAATACTCTAGTCAGTAAACCATTGTAAGCAGTCAGGCTTTGCCTTACCATTTTCACTGCGGGATGTATTTACTTTTCCACAGTGATTTGCCCCACAGGGGATTCACAATGGACAAAGCAGCAATGATGCACAAGATCAACATATCCTTTTTAAGCCACTTGTTGGTGTTCTCAGTATTTCACTTATTTCCTCCCTGTGAGAGTGGCCAGCAGAGAATCGGCATATCTGTCGATGTGTGACATTGCAACTTTTCCCAATAGCCTGTGTCTGATGACTACCTTGGAAGATTTGCCAGCATAACCTCTTGCTGAGTTCAGCTCAACGAAAGTGGCAAGCTTACAAGATTCATTCAATTCCCTCCCACACGTCAGCAGATTTAGAAGTAATCAAACCATAATAGGCAAAATGTATCCCCATCATCGAGGGAGCTAAAACAAGACGAAATTGGACCTTTCTTACCGTATGAAAACTGGGATCTGTTTTTAAAAGGAAAAGCCAAAACCCAGACATTAATTCGTAGAAGTTAAATAATAAAAAAGACTTTAGATCAGATCTTCTACTGATGCAACCCAGCCTCTTAAGTCAGGAGGGCTACCCCAATTTACATTAACTAAGGGTCCAGCCCTCTTGCAAACAGACTTGTAAATCTTTCTAAAATCCGTGGGCAGTATTACTTTGGGAAGTACATCAGTGAAGAATCATCTGAACAGCTTTTATCTAAGACCCTATTTCTTGTTTCTCATTCCATCCACCAATGGTTAATATTAACCTTCAGAGTCAAAGCTTGATTCAACTGACTTCTGCTCCCACAGTCAGCACTAACTTCAGTGGCATTGAGAATTGGCCCTAAAAGCTAAAAGATGACAGGAGTCTGTACTTATACTGTTGTGTGTGCTGTGATCTGACTAACTGTAGTAAAAGAAACACAGAACAGAGAATTCAGGGCTTGTCAGAGAAATAAAACCATTCCCCATTATTTTGCAGCTGGCCCAAATACATCCTTGATATAACTCCACTGACTGAAGTACAATTACATAAAGAATTATTTTGATGTATGTTTTGTGCAACAGTCGAAGTTTTCAACAGCATGCAAATTAATTTAGTGGAATCTGCCTTTCAATAATAGCTTTAATTCACCTATAAATGTTAAATACTGCTCCAACTTGAGCCATAAATTTTTCACCCTACTTGGAACCAAACAGGGTCTGTCATCTGGGGCTCCCTCCCTGTGTGGTTTAAATCATTGATGTGACTCTAATCATAACCTCTGGAAATATCTTTGAAGACAGCATCACTCAAGACATTTTACACATTACAGAGCTGTTTCTCAAGGAAAAAAAATTACTTTTCCAGTAATGTACTGAAAAATGGCCTGTCAAATGAACAAGCCGTGTGAAGAACTTTAGGTCTTTGGACTACCCTCTACAGTTATAACTTAACTCCATACTCTATAAATTCAAGAAAATTCTCTTTGTAAATAGGTTTTCCCCAAAATGCAAAGTTTTGAACAAGCTTTGATTATAGAACACGTTCGTGTCATATCACATCACACTAATAATATCATCTGTGTCACCTGGCTTATATATTCATAGCTCCTGGTTTTTATATTTTAGTGTAAAATGGCAACACATATGGTAAAATAACATGGACATAAAAATATCCCTGTTAAAGAAACAGCTCACTGTTCCATGAGTTGGCAAGAAAAAAGATCAATGAATGACATGGCAGAAGACATAGGTATAGTTTAGAAAGAAAACTAACATCCTTCATTCTGTTAGTCAGATTGACTTTATATAAGATTCTCTTAAAACAGAACATTTATACTTATCCTGCCCCCCCTGCAAAGTGTCATCCATTAATACTAAAAAAAAAAAAAAAAAAAGGCGAGAACTTGAAAGCTATTCTTTACCCCACCCTCTCAACCAAGTTCTTATCCTCAGATGAACTTTATTTTTTGACCAGCTCACTAATTATGATTGAAATTGCTGGCCCCTCTGAACAGCACATAAACATTAGAGTTAGCAGCAGCAGCAAAACTGGCCTTAATTGGTCCACTTACATAAAAGTAGAAACATAAAACTTCTAAGTATAAGTTTCCAGCATATCTTTTCTTGCTATTACAGTAAAATAAGGTACAACAGAGTGAGATTCCAGCTGATTTGCACAGAAATCTGTGCCAATGTGTTTTCTAGTGACTGCTCTTCAAAGCAGGAATGGAGACACACAAATACTGTTGTGTGCAGTTTGGGATTCCAAAATAGCCAGTAAATCACACCATCTCCACTAGGTGAATAATGAAGTGGCATTGGGCCATTTTTTTTTAATGATTTGTATGATAAAATCCGCAATTAGGAAAAAAAGAAACAGGTTGCTGGAATACTAACCTTTTGCTCTCAGTCCCATTCCTTTAATTATTTCTGATCCAGCAGGGAACTAAAATATGCCTGTGAGCCAGCAAGTTAGGCTCAGCATCACTCCGACATTTTATGTGGTTTCAGTCAGTGGTATCAGAATTTAAGTTAGAAATCCCAACTTCACTAAATGAACAATGATTATCTGGAATCTGAAGCTGCCAGAAAAAAAAAAAAGAAAGAAAGAAAGAAGGAAAGAAGAAAAAAAACCCCAGCTACAGTCTTTCCCAAGAGCAATTGCCCTTGCTGGCAGGAAGGGGTAAAAATAGAGGCAGCTCATTAATATGGCTTGGCAGTGCTTAATGGCAGCTGGTCTGAAGAGTTAGATCAGTGGGTCTTTCCAGCAGTACTCCCGGACCACTGCCAGCAGGTGTTGCTGTGTTCAACAAAATGAAAAGAAGTGGAGGGGTGGGGAGAAAAATATTTATAAAGAGAGAAATAGGTGTGAAAAAAAATTAGTCACCGAGTAAAGCTTTCATTAGGCCTTTGGTAAAGCTATACACGGACTCCCTGAGGCAATAAGGAGCATGCTCTGAAATGAATAATGCTTTTCACTTCTCCTAATCTCCTTTCAGAAGTTATCCTGCGCTATAAATCACGTACGTGTTTGCTGTGCTTCCCTCGGTAGCCGTCTCTTTTTGTCACAGACCACACACTTTTGCACTGGGAATTCTCTGAGCCGCCGCCGTTGTGGGAGAAGCTACACCCCGGCTGGGTGCTGCATCAGTAGGGCTGTGTGGTCAGAGGCCGCTGCACCAGCTGCTGCGAATGGAGCGCCGCGCTACTCCCAGTGCGGGGAGAAGATAACTCTGTCACTTTCAGGGCAATTTTTCCACTCTCTGTAAAACCAAGGCAATACAAGATCTCTTGCTGGGCATATGTCTGCTGCCAGATTACAACAGTCGCTGCACTACCAGTATGTAACTAATTTCAAAGAGTTTTAGGATGCCGGTTAAAACCAAATTCAGTCTGCTCCTGAGAAAAACAGAATTCCATGCTGGAAAAGCCCTTTGCCAAAACTCAGTTTCAGGATCCCCGTTAAAAATATGGTCCTGCAAATAACTAGGTATGTGCATGCTCATAATTTGTTTCTTCAAGCATGTCTCTCACCATCCCTGAAGGGAAAAAAAAAAAAAAGGGAAAAAAAAAAAGCTGTTCTTTGTAACAACTGGAACCCCCAATGTCGGATTGCAGGAAAGCTACTGAAACCTGTTTCAAGAGGCTTCAATCCACAGCATGTTACAGCCTGAAAACTTATTATATGCATATTAAACCTGGGAAACAAAACAACCTATCTGGTCATATGTTTCCCATTAACTCCTGATTTTTTGCTCATTCTACCAAAGCTGTTGTGTGAATACAGCGCACACACCAGTTGGAATCAATGCTGCTAGAAGGACTCCCTGGTATCACCGTAAATTGAAAATTTTAAATCTTTCTTCCCTGATCCAGATCAGCCATATTCCAAGACAGATTAAATTTACATTACCAACAGGACATAAAAATACAATTATAAGTACGATTCAGGCCAAAAAAAAAATCTGAAGGATGGGGATTTTCTGGTAATCAGTGGGTGTTTTGAATGAGTAAAGACTGCATGATCATGCCATTTGTCATAAACGGTACCACATAAAGCCAGCAATTATGTGTGTTTAAGAAAGGAGATGGATTTGGGATTTACTTTTGACCTTATATATATTACTTATTTACTGCCTAACTGGCATACAGTTATTTCTGATTTTCATTAATGTAAACTGAAATTAAAACTGCATTTTATTTTATTCCACATGTGTTAATATCACACTTGTGAAAAATGTGACCTGTCATTCATTGTAACTTATTTTTAGATGTCTAAAGAGTTTTTAATAGTGTGATGCAATCTGCACGTCAAGAAGCCAGGAGACTTGGACAAGAGCAATATGATTCATTTTTTAAGAGCTTTAAAGGGATCCCTAAATTAACAGAAGGACATATTTATACAAAGACCGAATTAAAAAAATTCATCCACAGCAAAAGGATTCTTAATCAAATGCATTTTCCTGAATTTGAAAAGAATCCAAATTTGCAAATAGATTATCTGGTATATCCTTAGGTATGAAAGAAGAAGAAAACAATTTGCAAACTAGTAATTAAGTATCTGGCAAATACTGTATTTGAACTAAATCAGTGATATCTACATCTAATAATATCTATATCTAGCTATGCAATAAAACAAGTTGGAGTGTGTCTTCCTGACTCATAATGTTTGCTTTCAGTCTGATTTTAAGTTCTATTCTTTAAATGGATACAGAGATCACCACTACAAGTTGAATCCACGATATTTTGTCATGCTAGACAATTAGGAGTTTCCATTAGATAATTACCAGAAGTATGTCTCATACAGGAAAAACAGTCAATTGCTGATGTAACAGGATTAACCAATCCAGCACAGTGATCCGGCCCACTTACTTTTGACAGACATTATATGTGAGTGTACACATGAGAAGTACAGTATAAAGCTTCGCATTATAAATACCACAAAGAGGAACTTCACCAGTTCTTAATGCACAATACAGCAGTCTCCTTCTGAGAGTCAGGACTAGAGAGGTAAAACTTTAAATCAGCTTTTTTCTTTTAAAATTGAAACTTTTCATTCCTGTGCATGCTGTTGCATACTGTAAGGGCTATATTGAATGAATGCATATACAGAGCTTTGCAGCTCAGGTAATTTTATAGAAAGAGGCTAAACCACCATTTCTATATTTATTCACACACTATGTATTTTTGTACATATATGTATGTATGTATGTAAGTAGAAATGAACTATGTATCAGCGGTATGAGCAGACTTGCTTTTAGAAAACAGTGCTTTTTAGAAAGTTATGCTTTAATGTTAAATCTGTCATCATCATGGCATGCAAGTAAAATATGCTATACCTATATGTAATAGAGATCGTTTGTGATAAGTGTACCTGTTATATATGGCAAGCAATGTATACCCCACAGCAAGAACCCAAATATAGTTATCTG
Organism: Haliaeetus leucocephalus; assembly: GCF_000737465.1. Taxonomy (NCBI): domain Eukaryota; kingdom Metazoa; phylum Chordata; class Aves; order Accipitriformes; family Accipitridae; genus Haliaeetus; species Haliaeetus leucocephalus. The sequence goes on along the minus strand of NW_010973244.1, from coordinate 1,867,497 downwards.
TATTTTATATTGATTTATGCCTATCCCTTACTTTTCATTAGACACTGTTGGGATAGGTGCTATATTAGAACTATAAATAACCCCTTTAATTATGTCATCTGTTAGTACATCTAATCATGAATGCATATTTTCATCTGAAATTATTTTTTCGTCCAATTAAACTTTTAGTTCTATTTCAAGCTCACTTTCAGACTTCGTATAATTACAACAGACTTTGGGCTGTTCACAAGATCCAAGAAATTTAGATGTATTATAGCGAGGTTTGTGTTACAAAGATGTGTTTATAAGAATGGCTGCAGGGTTTATAATGCTGACAGACCCATAAGTGTAACAGTATATAACAGTATAGCAACTGAGGTCAGTAAAACACAGATGAGGGTGTACTGTGGATGCTTTATAACAGTGAAAGACTTATAAAAGAGCTTAATTGAAAAGGACTTGCAATATATAACATTTGTAAAACTTTAGTTGATTGTTCAATTACTTCTGTATGTTTCACTTACCCTAACTATAATTCCTTGCCTGTCTCTCAGCCCATGTGCCTTTAGTCGTCTCATGGAAATTGAGACCTCACAATGCTTATATTTATAAATTACTCCTTTCCACTAAAATACAATGGTTGACAGTAATATAGTGAAAGTGGAATATTTTCTGGGTAGGAGGCAAGCACACCTGAGAAGACAGAGGTGTGTGAGAGAATGAAAGGAAGGAAAAGAAAGAGGGTAAATAGTAAAAAAGCAGGAGGTGTTCTAAGAAAATCTGTACAAGTTAAATTCTGGAGGGGAAGAACCTCAAAAGTTAGTCTATCAGCTGTAGTTTTCTCATTTTCCATTACCAAGTTCAAATGTGAAGGAGTTTGCTAACTTCACCCTTGCTAGGTAAGGAACAGAACGGAGAGGCTACAGAACGTAAAGGCAAGATGAAGCCATGGCAATGACACGGGGAATGCCTTTTCATTGCAGAGCAAAACCCTCACAGGCATAAACTGACAAGGGTCTACCAACACTGGTTGAAACTCCAGCTCCTAGCAGTGTTTTAGATTGCTTTCCATTCCTGATGTCTTATTTTAATATTGTGATTGCTCTCTGTGGTTTAAATGAAGGAAACAAAAAGTGCCTTCTAATAACAATGGGCCAAATGTAGATCTTACTCAGCCTTCACTCAGACAGAATTATTATTGGCATCGATGAGGGATTTGCCTGAGTCAGGAGCGAGTATGATTTGGCCAGATGACATGTAACACTTTTCACCTTCAAAGCATTTTTCAGACATTACTTGATTAACCCCAAACCTAAATATATCTGCCTGAGAACTTCTAGGCACAGACTAGCATGGAAGTAGGGGTATTTCTGGCATGAGGACACTACCTTAGCATGTCACAGATATGTGCCGTACCAATTCCTGCTCAGGCTTTCAGTGCCTGGCTGCATATTGCAGCTGGAGAGTGTATCATGTATTATATAGCCCTTCAAACAACAGTGTTATTTTGTTCCCGTCAGATCTCTTGCCAGTGTTGATAACCTCTAGCATTTAGAATTGAGCAGAAAAGATCTTTTCTCTTCTACTCCAGGCAGAATAATGTTCTGCCCAAAATATTCGGAGCCCCTGCCCTCATCCCCATCTCATTCATAAGCTATTTAACATCTCCTGCTATCCCTAACAATACCAGGCAGGACCAAGAGCAAGGTGCTCATTAATAAAAGGTTTCACTCTTTTCATTCATTCATGTTTCCTCTGTTTAGTTAAGTCAGTGATACTGCTGAAGGAATAAAACAAACAAAACAAAACAAAAAAGAAAGAGGAAAGAGGGGGGGGGGGGGGGGGGAATGACAGCCGGGGGAGCCAGGATGGTCAAACAGAGATTTTAAAAAAAAAGAAAAAAAGAGTAAATTTACAGAAATGAAAAGAGATTTTAGAAAGGGGGGAGGGCAGAAACCACGAGTAGTGATATTTGAAGAGAGGTGTGTGTTAGGGGAGCAATGAGCATAAGGAAGCCAGCCTGCCTGTTCCTCCCCCTTCCTAATCATAGCCTTTACTCACAGACAAAACTCCCTCCCTCTCTCATTCACTCACTCACTTTAGGCCAATCCGTCCTCTCTCTCTCTCTCCCTCTCTCTGTGTCTCTCTCCTACTCTGAGACAGAGTCAGAACTCTTCTCCCTGACAGCCACAAACATCTACAGCACTTATTGCATTCAGAGAGGGAACCTGCAAACAAAACTTCACAGAAAACTTTTGGTTCTTGTTCCAGAGAATTTGCTGAAGAGAAGGAAAAACAAACAAACAAACAAACAAACCAAACCAGCCCCAAAAAAACTGTGCGTGAAGGGGGAGGAAAAGCAGGGCCTTTTAAAAAGGGAATCACAACAACTTTTGCTGCCAGGATGCCTTTGCTTTGGAAGAGAGGATTTTTGTTGGTGCTTTGCTGGATTATAGTGAGGAGTTCCCCAACCCCAGGATCCGAGGGGCACAGTTCAGTCACTGACTGTCCATCATGTGCCCTTGCCACGCTCTCAAAGGATGTGCCCAGCTCACAGCCTGAGATGGTGGAAGCAGTAAAGAAGCACATACTGAACATGTTGCACTTGAGGGACAGACCTAATATCACCCAGCCGGTGCCCAAGGCAGCACTTTTAAATGCCATCAAAAAACTCCATGTGGGAAAGGTGGGAGAGGATGGTTATGTGGAAATAGAGGATGATGTTGGAAGAAGAGCCGAAATGAATGAAGTCGTGGAGCAAACCTCAGAAATCATCACATTTGCAGAATCAGGTGAGTGCTTGAAAAACAAAACTGTAAAATATCCTTTGTGCCAGAACTGCAATTAACTTCTTTTCTTCTCCTCAGCAATAATGTTTTCTGCAAGGCTGTAGGATGAGACTTGGGGGGAAGGGAGAAGGAGGAATGGGATGGGGGGAACAGGACTCTGAAGAAATTTGATTTTTCTGACTTAGTCTTGGCTACAGATTACACTTGCTGAGCACAGACAGCCACACAGGGAGGAAGCTCTCTAACCAATCTTGAGCAGAAAGTCAGGCTGCAGCGGGATCCTCCAAACTGTGCCTGTGAAGCCAGAGTACTTGCAGTAAAGTACTGGATTGCAGAGCTGATGGTGAAAGAAAAAGGGCTGAAGCCTTTTCGGGAGTTTATCAAGACAGAAAGTGAGCTGCAAACTACTTGAGAAACAATCCTTTCATGTAAAAATTATAGTGGAAGTTATAAAATCGGATGAAGCAGCTTTAACTTCTAGAAGTGAAAGGGCTTTTTTGTGTTTGGTTTTTTTTTTTTTAATTTAACACAGTATCTTCAGCAATAAAGAGTTGCAGGGACTGTCAGATGACTTCAATAGAACTGGACAAGTTGCTGTAGCTGATCCAATTCGTAATGCAGACTTTTGCATACTGGAAAAAACGATTCTGTTCCTAAAATGCTCCTGCCAAAAAAAATGCAACCTTGGTAGAGTGTATTTTGAACTCTTTCACAGTTCTGTTTTCCCTAACTCTTATACAGTAAGAGCTCAGAATATAGATATTTATTAAGTAATGGCTTAAGATTCACATCAACTGCCTATAGGAAACAGCTCTAAAGTTGTACTTTACTGTATTGTTCCTACATGAATAGGACCAGAACCTGTTTTAATTCAATGTATATGTGTGTGCATATGTATCTGTTAATATATGTATGTTTATACATGCATCAATAGCAGTATCTTGCAATAATTCTATCATCTAACTAACAGCAACTTTTTATGATGCCGTCTAGCCAAAGCATTTTTCCTGTTGCCAAGACGGTTTTAAAAGAATGTCATTGTTTTGTTTGGTACAGCATATGGTAGGCAAAGTATGCAAAGGAACTCCAAGCATTTTAGTTTAAAGTTTGCTGCAGCAGTATAAACAATTAAGACAACACTCAGAGTTTCCAGTCCTGAAAACCTGTTGACTCAGATGTTCTGTTTGCAGGGAAGCCATGCACAAGAAGCGTGCATGCTTTTAAGAGCAGACATTCCTGCTGGCTGTCCGATTTCCAACTGTACAAGGAGCCCTTGCCTTTGGAGTCCTTGTCAATATACGCATTATCAGTTCTTTCGTATGAAAGCTCAGGCTTTTCAGTTTTCCCATCCCCTCCACTTCAGAAAGCAGGCAGAAGGTGTCAATGCTAGTGGTCATTAGAAGCAGGGGCGGCTCAACGTTAGTTGAGAAATTAGTTTTTAAAAGCAAGGAAATCTCTAAGCTGTCTACGAGTCAGATTCCCCACCTGGTTTTCAGCAGCTCGCTCTGAGCACAGTGAAACACATATGGCATGAGCAGTGGTTTCTCTTCACTGTGTGAGTCCCAATCATTTGTAAACACATTATTGTCTCTCCTGAGCTCTGACACAAAGGAATTTGGAACTTGATATATGCGTCCTCAGTACGACACCCTCCAACGGCGGCTCCTGAAGCCATTGGCTCTCGGGGTCACGTGAGCAGCGAAAATCATGCCATTGCCCACACGCTGGCCAATAGTCCAGCCACCCATCGCCCCCGCCGCAAGCTACCCAACACTAACGCGTCACTTAGTTTGATTTACATAGCGTTGTCCTACCACTGCTAGCCAAATTCACTTAAGAAGGCTTATGCTATGTGCAGCTGAAGGACAGGGGCATCCGCTGTGTTCCCATGCCTGTTCTCCCCTGCCGCTGTTCTCCACCTTCACGCTCAGCACTGAGGCAGGAGGGCTGCTCCGGCCCTCTTTCCCATACCTGCTAGGCTTTGATCTGGGAGGAGGGAGGAGCAATTAGCAACCTAGAAACTGAGCTCTAGGGTTTGGGCTTATAATGGAAATAACTCCACTCTGTGGAGTAACTTCGGACTACTAAATCTTATTTTTCATCTATGGCCATTCATATTTGGTGTCTTGCTAACATCAGAGGGTCTATCACACTTTACAGGTGCTAATGCTGCAACAACTTAAGTAAACTCTACCTGCGGTCTTTCCCACTCACGCACCAGCAGCATGGTGTGTCAAATATTAAAGCAGTATTATTTTTCCTGTTGAGGAAAGTGAGGCAAAAAGAAGGCAAGTGACATGTCATATAGGAAGTATGAGTTAAACAGACAGGTATAGAATACAGCCACATGGACAGTCCCTACTTTTCACTCTGTGGGAACTGGGAAGAGTTTGGATAAGTTTAAAACACCAGGCAAGAGAATAAACATGTTTCTCTCACAGTCAGGTTAACATTCTTCCTGCTTTGAATGTGAAACTCACTCTGTTTCAAAAGAGGGCAATAGGAAATCAATGAAAATGAATGGAAACATCTCACGTTGTATCAAATAAAGGTCTATGGAAAGAGAAATAAGACTTTAGGCTGTTTTTTCCTTTGAGTATGACTTGACATAAACCAGCCATTCCCCCTACCTTTCAGAAGCCACATTTACTACTTGCCTTCATAAAAAAGTAGTATTTCCATCTTTCATCAGCTGTATCCTCAGACATACAATGAAATGGAGTGAATGAACAAATAGTGCCCTGTGCACGTGGCTCTGGCTTGAGACTGCTATTTTCTAAAATAGACCAAAATTCAAACGAGCACAGGCTTCAGACAATTAAAGGGAAAACTAAATGCAGTGAACTTGTCTGAAGCACAGGTGTAGTTATGTCCAGGAAATCAGCAAAATAGTTGGCAGGTAGTTTTCACAGCTAACAAATCCAGGCAGATCTTTGCAAAACTAATGACTGCGAGTATTGGGCAAAAGTTTACAAATGCACCCTACTGTCCTTTGGCACTCTTACAAGTAAAACACGAAAATGATTTTCTACTTGCATATCAAACTAAGATTACTGACCTCGATTAGTTGCGCTACAAGGGTAGCTGTGCCAGAGCTCTGTGGGTTACTTCAAGGTCTTAAAAATAGACTTTTGAGGAGAGGGGTCATATAATTTTGTGACACGCAAATCCAACAGGTTCTATAACTGAGATACCCAATGCTCATAAAATATGGTTGGCTACTAACTCTTTCATTATTTTACGTAGATAGCTTATTAGGCAGACTTGGGATTTTGCCAAGTGAACTTGATCCTGGCAACTAAACTACCAATGAAATGGGTTGCTAACCTCAGCCCTCGAGAAGGTGATAGGAATTACGGGATGGAAATACTGAAATCCAAAGGCTTATCGTTAGGAGAACTGTCAGGAAAAAAATGAGAAGTCTGACAGCTACTTAGACCACTTCTATCTTTTTGTATCACTTCATACGGAATTCAAGGTGAACTGACTTGGTCATGTGATGTCCACTTTCATGTGCACATACACGTGTGTACACACGCACGCCTTTTCCTAGGAAGGTACCTACTCCTCTACAGCCAGGCTGGCAGTTCAGGAGGAAAAAAAGGATGGGTCGCTTATGCCTCTTTAAATCATTCCGTCAATTTTCTTTTGAAAACAAATGCATTTAATGGTACAGGTAGCCGTGCTGAATAAAGAATGGCCACGAGAGGGCACACTCCAAAGGCTTTTTGCTCCACACAAGGCAACCTTCCTGCAAGCTCCTATTTTACATAATTGGATCCTGAAACCCAGAGATCTTTACGCTTATCTGTACCTTCTCTGAGTGGAGCTCTTGTTTCTCTCTTCTAGTTTATTTAAAAGGCAGAGATTCACCAGAGTGGAAGACTGCAAGTAAAATAATGCGGGAAGGAAACAGGAAAAGGCAAAGGGGAAAAAGATAAACTGATGGATGCTAGAAGTTCTGGGAATCTAGAGAGATCAGAAATTATCATTATTATTTTTTACAAAATACTGAGAAATGTGACCATGAATCATCATCTGAGCTGATTTTCTCACATCTTTTTTTTAATGCAATCTCCTTGGCTTTTAGAAAACAACCCTATTTCCCCTGTTTTTTTTTTTTTTTTTTTTTTTTTTACTTTGGCATGCTATATCAAAGATTTCAAGTTTAGCAAATGAAAGCAAGTTAATTCCAGAAGAAGAAAGCCATTCTGTATTAATCTGTTTCATTGTAACAACATGTGAGAATTCAGGGAGGTTGGTTAGTTTGAGAACAATTTGAGAAAGCACAAACAAATCTGAGATGGTGGGAACCAGATTAGAAAAAGATACCTGAGAGACACAGGGACAGAAAGTACTGTATGTGTCCATCTCTGTGTGTAGTCATGCACACAGTTTTGTACGCAAATGCAGATGGGCATATCTGAGTATGCATTTGCCAGTCTGTGTGTATAAGCACATGTATGTCCATATGTATGGGTATGCCAAGGCATACATGCTTATATACCCGTGTAGCTGTACCCGCACCGTTGTAATAAGAATAGATTCCTGCAGATACGTATGTGCATTCATGTGCTCTCCTGTGTGCAGGATGTATCTACACTGCGTATGCGTAAATGATTCCTGCCGAGGAGTTCTTATATCTAGATATGTCTATATGGGTATGAAAAGGTAATCTCATTTAATGCAACAGAGCTTTGAAAGATTGACTTAGGATTGAAGCTTAGTCTACCGGAAGCAATTGGAAGTTCTGTTATTCATTTCAGTGGGCTTGGGATTTGCACCTTAATGCACAGAAATTAAATATTTTAATGAAAACAGACTGGCAGCTTCCGATCACTTAATTTTAGAATTTACAACAAATTATTACAAGTATGTACAAAAAAAATTACTCTCTCTTTTATAAAAGACAAAGACTTGGTATTGTTTTTACCTTGAACTATGTTATTGGTGCAAGTGACCCTAAACTTTGCTTGAGCTATTTTAGACGTAAATGCAAAAATCAAGCAACAAAAAACTTCAAGCAAACAAACACCTTTTTTGTTTCTAAATATTTAAAGCCATGTGGGGGAAGGGCTTTCAATTTGGAAAGAACTCTAGGCTGTGGATGTAAAGCGCTTCCCTCCTAACAAAATAGCAGAGGAGAGTCAAGGTTCACCACAAGTGAATTATTTCACATTCTGAATGACCTTGTCAATGCCCCTTCGGGTTAACTTTTCAAGAAAAGGTATTTAAATAAGGTTGCTGCTGCTTTTTCCCCCACAAATGCTTGGGAAATAGTTCTTTTTCCTGGTTTTCTTTTTTGGTTTATTTTTTCTTACAACAAAAATATCCTTTTGCTGGCAGTAAAGAGTATGTGAAGATAAAGATAAGGTGTTTGTTATTTGTGCCATAATTGCTCCTCCCTTTCTAAGAGGCAGCAGTCAGGCAGTCAGGGAGCAGGAACGAAAGTACGCAACCTGGATGACCAGTCACATATGAGGGGCAATGAGTAGTTGGAATAAATTGTTTGCCAGTGATCCATAGGCTGAAATGCATTCACAAAAATGGCCACTGTCTAATCACGGTAATAACACATTTGTAATAATCAGTCTGCCTAGGAGATAATTGCCAGACGATAACAGTGCTAAATTCACTGAATAAATTCTACGCTGTGAACAATTCATCTAACTCTAGTGGTCACTCATTAGTAAACATTTTGAGCAATTATCTCTCAATAACCATGCTCTTCTCTTCACTCTCTTTAGAGGAACCTTTCTAGTAACCTATTTTTTTCTGTCTCCTGGGGAACGGAAATGAGAAGTGAAGAGAAGGATGCTTTTGAATGTAATTACAGATTGGCACGCAGTACAAATTCCCCCAAATCTAAACATAGGCGGTAGTAAAGTTAGCAACTAAAAAAGGAAAAAAAAGCTTGCTTTGTATGGAAAAACAGTTCACTTACAGTATAACGTAAAAACGGTTCAAAATTAAGCAGCGGTGAAGCATGGAAATTTAAAGTAACAGCACCTTCTTACAGAGTGAGCATTTTTCAAAGGAAAATTCAAATACTGTGTTTTAAGAGAAATTAAGAATAAGTCACATTATAATGTCAGAAAGGATAATCACTTTCATAACGAAAAAAACCAGCCTTAATCATTTAACAGCATATGGTTTAAAAAAAAAAAAAAAGTAATTTTAAGTATCTTAGCATTTTACTCAAAAAAAAGACCCTCTTAATTACCTAGCTTAGACCCTACCTAGTATACGTGTATAGCTTGAACTAACAGGGCTCGATCTTGAATCCCGCTGCAAATTGCCAATAAATGAGCTTCGACTGCATCGTTAAAGCCAGCGATACCGAAGGAAGGATCCTTAGCCTCAGAGGAAAAGCGCGCTGGAGCCGGAGGCTCCTGCCACGAGCCCAGCACGAGCTGCCCCACGCAGGGCTGCCCCCGCCAGTCCCCCCGCACCCAGGCCCACATGGGGTCCGCCAGTCCCTCCACAGCCTCCCGCACCTTGCCCGGCGCCCAGCACTGCTTGGGAGGGGGTTCCGAGCACAGAGCCCCACGCTGAGCCCTGAGCAGCCCTTCCAGGGGTGGGGAGGGGGGTACCTGTGCAGGCGCCCCTCCGCTTGCACGTTCAGGTTTCTCTCCTAAAAAGGTGTGCGAGCAGCACTGAAGAGAAAAACAGATACGAGCAAAGTCTCATGCTGTATATACTGATACTACACTTTCTTTCCATTCAGTAACTCCTTCCATTAAAACTTTTACCATATATGCACTACTTCTTAGGGCTTGTATTTTTAACCATTTCTCACAGCATTTGCTGGTGTCACTCGCGCTGCTAGACGGCTCCCTCGGCGTCACAGCCCTCTTCCTGGAAGGGACTTTGCTCAGCAGTAAAGCAGAGAGGTGGCCTCTCCAAGGCTTTGGGAAGGGGAGATGAGGAAAAGCAATCAAAGGGGGCCCAAAGTAATCCCTCGTCTCCTTTTTCAGCTGCTTTCTGCTATGATAACAATCCGGGCTGTTGACATCGCCGTTTATATGAGCATGGAAGTGATGAAGGCATTACCGCTGCTGGGGCTGTGGGTCTTTCCGCAGGAGTCAGGCAGGAGGAGCAGGATGATTAGAAATGGAAAAAGACCCTTGCAAATCAGCTGTGGCAGATGAAAAGGCAGGACAAGAGGATAAACAAAGTGTAATTATGGAAGTGGTACCATTTCCAACTTTCAGGAAGGTCCCCTTTTTACTTTCAGTTAGATGAACAGTATATATTTCCAAAACTTTGAACCTGGTCATTAACTCAGACCAAAAAGGAAAGACCGCTAAATCCGTAAGCAATATTTGGAGAAAATTAAATACAGCCTTTTTTTTTTTGTCTCAGAACCCTTGAAGAATTTATTTTATTGTATAAAGATCCTGTTATAAAATGAATGTGTAACCATAATAAGTCAGATCCAAAGATCTCAATTCAGTTTTAGCACAGGCCAAGCTCTGATTTCAGAATGAGCTTGTCTGAGCATAGTGGTCTTGTAAAGACTGCAGGATTCATAGCATTTGTGCTGTGTGATTGTAACAAACTAGTTGTGAATGTGGAGAGAATTCAGAAAAGCTTCGTTTTTTCCTAACGTGAAAGCATGCTTTTTCTGCCCAACTTTCCACCATTCCCAGTCTCCTCCTAAAAAGATCTGTGAAAGGGAAAGGTTTTTTAATTGCTATAAAACATTTTATTAGCTATGCAGGTTTGAGGACTTAGGATTTTGTTTCATCCAGAAATATTAGGCTCATACAAGCTTCCTGCATCTTTTTTCTTTCGGATCTAAATTGACCATTCGTGTGTGAAAATGTAGCTAGCCACATCCAGAGAGGCTGTTACTGTAGCTAACAACCTACAGGGAGGTTGTTATCCCTGTATAAGGACATGTCTTATACTACCTTGCTCAAGCTCACTTCCCTCAAGTGAAGAAAAAGCAAGTACTTGGGTACTTTCAACATGCTATTCTAATGTTTTTAGTAATGAGGAAGAATTCAACTTTCACACATACAGGAGCATATGAAAAACTAGTTAAGAGAGTTCTTGAGATCCTGTTTCTTTCATGTAGTACTATCTGTCAAAAAGACTGGTTGCATTGCTACACTTCTGGCCAGTGCATAAGGTAATATGAATATTTATTGTTGGAGATGTCACTTCATAACTATTTTCAACTCTCACTAGCATGGAAATAACAGAATGTGAAATATCATGCATTAGCACTTAACAGCATTAGGTTATTCTGTAACGCAGGCCTGTCTGGCTTTTCGGATCAGATGGGGCCATACAGCTTCTTCCCCTGTTGAAGCAGGTCTGCACACCCCAGCTGCTTTCTTCAGAGTACATGACGGGGCCAGTTTTCCATGTTCATGTCCAGCACAACTGATCTGCTTATGCACAGGATCCTTCCTAGCACCAGAACTACTGTCTGTGCCCGGCTTGGTACCTCAGGAACACAGAATAAGTTTTGCACTTCCCAGCAATATGTGCCTATTCCCTGCACCACACTGTGAGCTCTGGGAAGAGGCTGCTGGTGCCAGAACACTTTCTACAGCTTGGGCTAAACCATCTTTTTTCCCCCAAGGTTTCCTTGGGTAGGGACAGCAAGCAGAAGCGGTTGGATGGAGAGTCTTGGAGGCAGCAACCCACTCCTGGCAGGTCACCTGCCTTCAGGTTCCCCTGAAGCCCAGGTCCCTCTCAGAAAGGGTTTATTGGGACTGTGCCAAGGAAAGGGATAAGCTAAAGTTATAAGCTTGCTTTAGAAGAGAGAGTCGGGGGGAATGAAGCCACAGGCTGGATGGATGGTCCTCGCAGGCCTTAGAAGTATCCGTTCTTGTAGAGAATAATAGAGAGAATTCTCTCTTTATAACATCGCTATGTACAAGGCAACCAGCCTCTTAGACCAGACTTCCTTTGGACTGGAGGAATGTCATTGTACATCTCCTCATGCTCTGAAACCCAGGCAGGAGTGGGATTAATGCCTATCACTTGCCCTCTGCTCCAACACAGCTGGCAGCTTTGCCATAGTTTCATTTCCAGAATGGAAAAAAAATATGTTAGCTGGTAAAAACTGACTAATGAACTTTCAGTCATTATTGAATGAATGTTATTTAAAAAAGAATAGAAAAACAGTAACTCCACTGTGCCTCACAGTACGGGTCAGCTTGCTCTTGTCTTTTCTATAAGCCACTTCCTTTTCTAAGGCACAGTCCCAGCAGTTCTTGTAGCTCCCTGAGAAATTAATGTAACTCACTTTGGAGACTGGCATCAGCAAAGTCTGTGAGAAGCAGTTAACACAAACCATGTGTTTCCCTATCTCAGTGACAGTTAAAGTCACAGCTTCACACTCTCACTTGGAGGGAAAACAAAAACAAAACACTGTGCCCTTTGGCCACTGTAATTCAGAAACGTCTGTCTCTTTGACCTGGGAATGCCACCAGGGAAAGCTGAATGTGTCAGTGCCAGGACTTCACAGAGAAGGAAAGCAACAGGTAGCTCAAAGGGCAGCACAGCCTGCCTGCAGACTTCAGAAGCCGGGAACTCTTGAATTTGCAAGTGAATACAGGATAGATGTCTCTTGTGATTTTGCCCCACTTCTGCCTCACCTTAGAACAGGGGAGCAGGGACATGGTGAGGGAGCCTGTACTAGTGGAGTTCAGTGGCAATGGGAAGCAAGGAGGAGAGCCTTGCTGCCATGACACAAATTTTTCCTGTACGCATCCAACCACTTCAGTTTTGATCACCACTTGTCCTTTTTACGGTGCAAAATTCTGGTTCCCTGACGAGCAGAACCACTGCACAGAGAATTGGGCCAACAACTATGGGTAGCTCAAGAATAGTATCAATGCCAAACTGATAATTATCAATACTGTTTCTGTCTCACTAAGGTCAGATATCTGTGCATCTCAAATCTGTAACCCCAGCCCATCCTGGCCTCCATGCTGAGAAAGAACAAAAGATGCCAACGTGGCTTTTTCTTTTGTCAAGAAAACAGAAAAGTACCTCTCTTAAAAAAATAATACCACCCCACCCCCCCAGCAAATTCATTCTCTCTTAACTTTTTCATGCTCTAGTGATCAAATCATTAAACAGCCCTCATTATTCATTCCAACTTCTGCCAGGGATATGAGCTCTGTATCAGAGAAACACCCCCTCACCATCATAATCATCATCATGACATCTCAGCAAGTTGATACAATTATGCCAGAGAACCATCCCCATAATTATACAGTTCTTTAGTTCATTTCTCAGTGTATTCACCTTTACTATAATCACAGCAAGTACAGTGTGTTAAATTAAGAACAGGATCTACAGCTAACATCTCACAGGATGAAGAGTCTGCCTGCTGCAATTCTACAATTCTTTACAATATAACTCTGCAAACCTCTTAAAGCTGAGGCTCATATTTTAGTATTTCTTTGGTTTTGAAACAATTGACATTTACAACTCTTTTTAAGATGCATTTGAAGAATGGCATTTTACAGAGGGAGAAAGGGCAGACCTCCTTCCCACATAATTTCCAAAGTATTGCCAAAGAACTGGCAGGGCTGAAACTCACTCCCTAACTTTAGCTATTAGGTGCAGATTTGTATGCGTATGGTATGTATAGTCATGGACTGTCATCACAAAAGCATTTTTGCCTTTCAGGTAACAGTCATCACAAAGACAGCTTAGGCAAATGAACTCTTAGCAGCTACTGATGGTTATTTGCCGTGAGATGCTTTACATAAATGACTATATAATTACTTTAACAAAATGCTTTGGTTAAAATACAATACCGGAAAACAACAGGCAAAGGAATACTTTCCTAAAGAGAGAATTTTCACAAAAGACAAACTGAGGAGGGGATGAGGTGAAGGAAGGTTAGAACAGAAAAATTATAAAAATTTAAAGATCCAGGTAGGAAACATAGGGAACTTCATGCCTGTGGCAACAGTAACAGAATTCTCTTTAACAGAATGCAAGCAGACATACTAACAAGTTCTTCCTGTCTATTTCCATTTACCAAATCAGGCACAGCCAAGAAAATGTTGCACTTTGAGATTTCCAAGGAAGGCAGTGAATTATCGGTGGTGGAACACGCTGAAGTGTGGCTCTTCCTGAAGGTCTCCAAGGCCAACCGGAGCAGGACAAAAGTCACCATCCGCCTGTTTCAACAGCAGCGGCAGCCAAAAGGCAACTCTGAAGGAGCAGAAGATACAGAGGACAGGGGACTGAAAGGTGAAAGGAGTGAGACTTTGATTTCAGAAAAGGCAGTGGACACCCGTAAGAGCACTTGGCACATCTTTCCTGTCTCCAGCAGTGTCCAGAGACTCCTGGACCAAGGCAAGAGCTCTTTGGATGTGCGGATTGCCTGTGACCTGTGCCAAGAGACTGGAGCCAGCCTGGTGCTACTGGGCAAGAAGAAGAAAAAGGAAGATGATGGGGAAGGGAAAGAAAAGGAAGCTGGAGAATTCACAGAAGAGGAGAAGGAGCAATCACATCGGCCCTTCCTGATGATGCTTGCCCGGCACTCAGAGGACCGCCAGCACAGGCGGCGGAGACGAGGCCTGGAGTGTGATGGCAAAGTCAACATCTGCTGCAAGAAGCAGTTCTTTGTCAGCTTCAAGGACATAGGATGGAGTGACTGGATCATTGCACCTACAGGTTACCATGCCAACTACTGCGAAGGAGAGTGCCCCAGCCATATAGCAGGCACATCTGGTTCATCGTTATCTTTTCACTCCACTGTCATCAACCATTACCGCATGCGGGGCCACAGCCCCTTTGCCAACCTCAAGTCATGTTGTGTGCCCACCAAGCTGCGGCCCATGTCCATGCTCTACTATGATGACGGCCAGAACATCATTAAGAAAGACATACAGAACATGATTGTGGAGGAGTGTGGCTGTTCATAGACGCATGTGTGTGCAAGACCCTTCTCGTTGAGAAGAAAATGTATCAAAAGCCCAAGAAGAGGAAAGACCGGACATGGTATAGCCTTTTTTGAATGAAACAATCATCGGAAATAAAAGCAAAAAAAAAAAAACAGAGAGAGAAAAGAGAAAGAAAAAAAAAAAAGACTTATGGAGGATCAGGAAAGACTTCAGCTGTAAAAAGGAAGAAAGCTTCATGAACCCGGGCTTGAATGAGATACGTCTGAATGGCGGTATGGGTTGGGGACTTCCCCTTCCTTTCAGTATGCTCCTTATCTTATTACATAGTATACTAAACTTTAGTTATGACTAGGGGAGTTATGTTCCCTCCCTTAGTTACCCATCAGTTCAAGCAGTGGTAGCAGCTCATCTAATCTGCAGCAATTTGGACTAAGTCCAAAATGTCATTGAAATTCCTTGAAAAGCCATGTGTATGAACACTACATTCACTGGCACTTTCCCCCAAAATTTACCGAGGAACTGAGTAGGTGTGTAGTGTTTGTGTGTATATATATGGCTATGTATTTATATACATATCTCTATACATATAGACACTACATACATACATATACTTAACATTGGTAAAGGGACAATATTGTGCAGGTGTATACACCTTCATCTTCTGCACTACATTTACAAAAAAAAAAAAAGAAAAAAGGAAAAAAGAAAAATGAAGAAAAAACAGAATTAAAAAGAGAACGAATGAAAGAATAAAAGTTACATTTTGTAAAGGTGCTTACAACGTTAGAACTATGCAACCTAGTTGGTTTGAAACTGTTTACCTGCGAGAGAAAGACAAAAAAAAAAAACAGAAAGACTTTTTTTTAAATGGAAGTAACTTGTTTTAAAAAAAATTCTTCAGTGAGAGATACTTGAAAGGAACATGTTTGTCCAGTTACTGGAGCCAAACATTTCTATATTTTGTAAAAAAAAATTTTTAATCGTTTACTATTTGCACTACAATGGTGTCTGACCTGTCTAATCCTTATTTAACAAATATTTGCAAGGGAGGGTGGTTGGGTGTGGGAGGGGTCGAGAGCTGCACTTATTGTGAGCTATACAAGAACTGCTACAGCACACAAAATAGCTATTTTTATTATTATAATAATTATTATTATTTTGTACCTTAAAATGAATAGACACATACACCAAAGACATTTGTGCGAGCCTCTAAAAAGTCTGTTTGTGGTTGGTACCATTCACCTGTAGTAAGTTAGGGTTTGAATTAAGGGTCAGTGGGTTGATTACATTCAGGCTAGAATATCTGTTAACCAGTTAAATTCAAATAGTGCCCTCAACAGCAAATTGCCATTTGAAGTAAGCCCAGAAAAGCCCTGGGATTTGGATCCAATGTGCTCAGATCCAAGGTCCATCTAAGTATAATTGTACTCTTTTGCATGTGCAACACTAAGACTTGTCCCTGATGCACAGCAACTGTGCATTTTTGGGAAACAACTTTATACAAGGGATATACATATGTATATATTTCTGTATGTATATATGTATGTATACACAAGGTATAAGCACTTCTGGCTTCACTTTAATGTTCTTAAAACAATGAATGTTTGTGTGCAAAGCACATTATGTTAAAAGATTGTTTGTTTGTTACTACCAAGTGGGAGGCTACACGTTCAAAATGGTATTTGTGTGAGAGAAACCTAAAGTGCTGGTGTACACTTAGAAAGTCTCGATGTAAAATTGCAAGCAGCTTTGGGCCCTGCCCACCATCGCCCCTGCAAATATACAGAAAATGGCAGTTGTGGTAGGATTTCTGTTTGAAACGCAGTCTTCAGCGAAAGACTGGCTGTCTCAACCACCACCCTCTAGCATGACAACTCTTAATGGGTTTGCGCCTTACCTGTAAGACCTAATTTTCAGTGTCAACACCTAACCTGATGGGTCCAACCCGTAGGGCATAGGTAGATAGTTTTTTTAAAAAATTCTATCGCTGTCATATTTAAAAGAATGTTAAAGTTACAACACTTGTCTTTGGGTAGGGGGGGATGATAAGAGGGAATGGGAGAAACCTTTAGGCCCTGCTTACACTGAGTTTGGTAACCCTGAGCCTGAAGCTTCAGACTCTCACAGGTTTGCAGGACCAAGCCCCTGTTAGCTGTCTTCTGACGGGACAGGCTTCAAAATGCCTCTCACGGAAAGAAGCGCTAATGTGGCTCCCCACCTTGTTGAGAGCACAGTCTGTAAGAAAAAATTAAAAAAAAAAAAAAAAAAAAAAAAAAAAAAAAAATTTAACCCGGTCACATTGGCTAGGGATAGCGTGTTAGCACCTTCATGGCAAGAACCATGTTTAAACAGTGTAATCAGGGCCTTCATTTTTTGTCAGCCAAAACTGTTTGTGTGTGCATGTGTGCGTGGGTGTTCTCTGTGTGTGCATATGTATGTGCGCATGGGCGCATGTCAGTATTTGTATGTATCAACAGAGATTTAAAAAAAAAGAAAAAAAAAGAAAAAAGAAAGAAAAGAAAAAAAAAAGCCCTTTCCTCCGTTGAATAGATATCAACATACATGCTTATAGCTAAGTTTTCTATCTAATTTATTCCACAGTATTTAGATTGCATAGTACAGCTAATGGGTTATACATTTATGTACTTTTTATACAACACATTTTTTACAGACTTGTTTGCAATTTGCAAAAATAAAAATTTTAAAAAATTATAACAATTGGGTAAACACTAAATTTGTCACTAAAGTATTCTGTAAAATATCAAGGCTTTCTGATTTAAATTATTTGCAGAAGTTTGTTGGGTTTTTTGTGTTTTCTTCCTGGGGAAAGGGAGGGATACCAAATGCTAGTATGACAATTAAGAAAAAAAAAAAAAAAAGATGCACAACTGATTTATCTTTATAACTTAAACAAACCAAGTTCCTGACCCTGCTTCATTTGAAGCAAGTGGCAGAATTACTGTTCATTTTTCTAGAAGTAGAGCCAGGCTCTGGAACAGCAGGAACAGGGACATCATAGTCTGTGACAGTTGTTGAGGAGAGTACCTTTTATTTCACTGGGCTTTAGACTTGGCCTTAAAATTGGATGCATAGTGTCCCAGAACCCTTACTCATGTCAACAGGCTCTTTGACGTCTACTGGTCTCCTTACAAGAGTAGTAAAACTACTTACATGAGTAAAGGTAAGCCAGGGTGAATCACAGGTTCCGTGAAGGGAGAGAAAGGATTTTGAATGAATGGCACCATATTTAACATTGTTTAATTCAATTATTTAAACCAGGCTGTTTGCATCATGGTTGATCTCTGAACGTAGTGGCAAGGGAAGCAGGTGAGATGGCTCATGTTGGTAAAAATTATTCTCAAAAGTGATTAGTTAGAGAGCATTGGAGAACTGAAATCCCAGCACCTTCCCCTAAATGACAATGGCAAAACTCCCATTGGCTGCAAGCAGAATAAGTTTAGGCTCGTGGCTTTCCTGGCCGAAGCAGAAATAGCCTTTAAAAAGAAGTCTGATGCTGAGTTTGATACCAGCTTCTATGTGGTGTATGGGGACTGGCCTTTGAAAACATGAAATTAGCCTGAGACAACTTCCAAGTGAGGAAAGAAAATAGGATTTTAGATATGGTGAGCATATTTCACGATAGATACACCAAAAACAGAAGAAGGTTTTCAAACCAAGAAGTAGCTGTTCCCAAGCCCCACTTTTTAGCTTTCATTTGTGTGTGTATACTAGTCACAGATTTTAAAGGTTTCTCCCTCCAATCTCTAGATTCAGTCATGGGGTTTTGATTTGTGGTCAGTTATTTAAAGTAGGGGGAAATGAAAAACTATATGATAAAATAAAATAAGAAATCGGGATGTTAATCAAGACCGACTGATTCCAGCAAAACACCGCATTCCTGATAATTTGATTTAATTAAACCTGCATGTACTTAAAATAGCATTAGAAATTGTTACCATATTTAAACAGTTGTTCAAGTGCATGCAGTCTCAAAAATCACTTCTCCTTTCAGGTATGACTATACCAAAAAAAAAAGCAGCTTTTAACTGCTAACACATTCCTGGGGCCCCCAGTGTAAGAAAGGCATGGACCTGCTTGAGGGGGTCCAGAGGAGGGCCATGAAGATGATCAGAGGGCTGGAGCACCTCCCCTGTGAAGGCAGGCTGAGAGAGTTGGGGTTGTTCAGCCTGGAGAAGAGAAGGCTCCGGGGAGACCTTATAGGAGCCTTCCAGTACCTAAAGGGGGCCTACAGGAAAGATGGGGAGGGACTCTTTATCAGGGAGTGTAGTGATAGGACAAGGGGGTGATGGTTTTAAATTGAAAGAAGGTAGATTTAGATTAGATATTAGGAAGGAATTCTTACTGTGAGGGTAGTGAGGCACTGGACCAGGTTGCTCAGAGAGGCTGTGGATGCCCCATCCCTGGCAGTGTTCAAGGCCAGGCTGGATGGGGCTTTGAGCAACCTGGTCTAGTGGAAGGTGTCCCTGCCCATGGCAGGGGGGGTGGGACTAGGTGGTCTTGAAGGTCCCTTCTAACCCAAACTATTCTATGATTCTATATAACCTCCTTCCTGTTTATATTGAAAATCTATTTTCAGTATATATTTAATCACAGAAATGTATTTGTTTAGTACCTCCACAACCTTGCTTCACAGTGGACCACATTTGGTTGTCTTCCCCCCTCTCCATGTCAGAATCTCACTGGATACAAGGCCTAAGAAACTGGCAGAAGTGCACATTAAGATGTTTCTTTGGGAGGGCTAAATGTATTTGTATACTTGGGGTTTAGCAAAAGGAAATGCTTACAGATGCTTATAATTATTCTGCACTCATATGTCACAGCAGAATACCTGTCTAGGGTCCAAAACGGTAGAACTGAATGAAATGGGAGTTTTGTCATTGACTGCAATAGAAACAGTCTCTTACCAAATCATTGCAAAGTAGGACTCTGTTATATATACCTCCTTTTTTTGTATTTAGTTGAGATTTAAGCCATCAAGTTCTTTTAACTGTGACACCACAAGGCCACACAGAGGCTAGCAGCAATATCACTGAGGTAGAGAAGTTCAGGCATCTGTAAAGTCTATGTGCAAAACGAAAATTTTTATGGTCTGTAGTTACTCATGTGGAATAGTGCCTTACTCTGTAAGCAATGCTGTTGATTTCAGAGGGTCTCCTTTCCTAGAAAGTTACCAGTCAGCATCAATAAAGCGAGCAAAATCTATTTCTACAGTGTAGGTAGAAGAGATGTAATGGAAACGATTAAGTTCTTTTAAGTTAAACCTCATGTCAATAGTGTGCATCAGTATAAGAATCAGATGCTAATCACTTTCCTTACACTGAAAAAAGCTTTACTCCTCATCTGCTCTCACTGCATTACATGTGGAGTAAAAAAGTTTTCAGTATGAGTAAATAATTTGACCCTTTGTGAACAACTATAAGCAACATTTTCATGGGCAGAAACAAACAACACTTCTGAGTTATAGAGCTATTTATTTTTTGAGATATAGTGAATCTGTGTTAATTCTCAATGGGTTTCTTTGTATTTAAATACTTTCAAAAACAATACATTGATGATGGGTTGAAGATATATATATATGTATGTATTTATACATATTATATATATATCTACAGTATATATATACACACACAACTATATATATGTATATACATATATATAAATTATGAAAGCCAAGATATTATGAAGCCTATTTTGTTTTTATCATTTTGTGTTTTGTTGTTGATATTATTATTATTATTATTGTTATTATTATTATTTTGCATACTACATGCAGTGCTTTAACCAATGTCTGTTCGGCTAATGTAATTAAAGTTGTTAATTTATATGAGTACATTTCAACTATGTCAATGGTTTCTTAATATTTATTGTGTAGAAGGACTGGTATTTTTTTTATTTACATTATGTTTAAAGAGGTAACAGTTTGATATGTTCTCATTTGTTTATATTAGAAGTTATTTATTTTCACGGCATTCCGTCTGGTATTTTGATATTTGGAAGGCATGCTACCTATACTTTGTACAGTTAGTGGGCAGTATTCAGCAGCTCCCGGTAGATTTTTAGGCCCTATGTTAAATAAAAGACCTGTTTGGGATTTTTATTTTAGATCTTTCCTATTGGTTTGCCAGGACCACTCAGTGCACTTATTGCCAGACACTCTGCCTGCGTGACCAATTTATTCCTACTGTATTTACCCAGGACAGAGGACCAAAACCACCTCTGGTGTAAGTCCAGTGACTTCAGTGAAGTTATACCAGAGATGCATTTGGCTCACAGAGAAAATGCTTGTGCAAATCAATGCAAAGAAAAGGCAGAAAGAAAGAAAGAAAGAAAGAAAAGAAAGAAAGAAAGAAAAGAAAGGAAGAAAGAAAGAAAGAGTCTTTGCATTTGGAATAGGATTTCAACGTGTTAAAAATGTTTGGGTCAGCTACTATTTTATTTTACTTTGTTCTTTTTGTTATTTTGCTCTTTTTTATACAGCAGCAGCAACAACACAAGTGAAATAAATAAAGGGAGTTTCACCAAGCATTGTGTAATCGTCCCTTAATATGCATTCCTGGTTGGGAAATTCATGGGAGCTGGGGAAATAACAGAAAAAATTTAACCTTATAGGTGAAACATGTGGGTGCCTCTTTGGATTGACCAGTGTGATGCCTTTCTCTTCGGTGTGACTATGCTAAATGGACATTCGAATTCATGGCCCTACATGTAATGGAATTTTAGGTTGTTCACTTCTTCTTGTGAAACACAGCAAGTACAAAAGCTAAAGCCAACTGCAACTTCCCTTTGCCTGCGGGCTTGTTAGATTTTCAACTACCATCACCACAATTCCCTTGAAAAATCCAGAATTAGATGTTTACACAGATAAAAGGAGAATTTGTTTTACCAAGACAAAATTGCAAGGCTGTCAGTTCACATGCTCTAGTTTATAAATTGATTAGTAGTCAGATGAAGTGATCAAAGAGGCCTGATCACAGGCAGCTGATCCCTGGTCTGAGTGAGAAATTATCTCAATACCCTCATATTTGAAAGTAAAGTGAACTTATGAAGGGTTTTCACCAGTCATTGCATTCCTATGGTGATAAATGGACTCCTGCTACATTCCAGTGGGGTGAGAATCAGGGAACAAGAATTTTGAGGTTGATCTTTAAATGGATTATTTGCACGGTGTTCAAGCATAGGCCACCACAGCTATAAGCAGGCCTTTTAATAATCAGGCACTGAAAGCCTTTCTACAAAGGCTGGAGAAGTGAATTGCTTTCCTCCTACTGAGAATAAGTTTTCAACAAATCAATGCAATCAGAGCTAGAGAAAGCCTTTGTTTTGGATATAATTAAGACATGATTGAATATTTGCTTTCTTTCCTTTATTATGATCACTATTATTATTATTGCCAGCAAGGACAAATCCAACTGGATTTGGAAGTTGCTCTAAGAGAATAAAATCATAAGGGCTACTTGATTCCAACTGCTATTGTATTAAGCTGGTATAAATGAAGCTTACACTTCAGGTGTAAAATGGGGAGTTATCCTTTCTCTGGCATGACATGAAGCGCAGTACTGGATAGTGTAATCCAGATTTTTTTCCATTTTCTCCAGCCATTTGATTTCCTTCTTATTTTAAGAATGCTGTTGAGAACTGTTGCTATTGTACAGGCTTGTTGAAATGTCCCATGTGAAAAGAACAGTGGAGAACTAAGAGATGCCTTTTGCACGAGCAGAACAATCTGCTAAAACTGAAAAAAAAACCTGTCCTAAACAAATTACACCAAGCTAATAATATACAAACAAAGGCAGATAACAGCAAATGACTTTGCAAGACAGATACACAGATATTGTCTACTCAGTGTGGATTTCCTACCTTTGAGGAACATCTTCACACTGCTGCTTGGGCTATTGAATCACTGGGCAAGTTTCAGTGTGTATCATGATTCTTCCCATGCTTGTCACAGGGCTAACAGAGTCTACATTTTGGTAGTCTCAATGGCTACCCTCAGTGATCCCTTTCTTACTTAAGTTTGCCTGTCTCCCTGAAATACAACCACAGACTGATTTCAAGTACTGCCTAGGGCTCACAGTGACTGTCCTCCCTTAACGCTGCTGATAGAATTACAGCACAGTGACCAAATCCATGGGTTCCAAATACCTGCCGCCCAGCTTCTATGACCTCTGGGCACTTCATGGTTTCAAAAGAGGTATATCGCACATTGTCACCTTTTGATCACATCTCTCCTGTCTACTATTGCTTCTCATCAGTTTTGCTATAATTGCATTGACTGGAAAAATAGTGCAGAAAATCATCAGCTGCTAGAGCATCCCAAATCCTCTCTGCAGGACAGAGTTAAGTGAGTGGTGAGGTTTCCCATTCCCCTCCGACAGCCAGCAACTCCGAGCATCTGAAGTGGAAGGGTTGGCAGGAAGGTCCACATGAGTAGACACTACCTATGTATCTTCGTCTTATGAGGACTATGAGAGGGAATGGGTATATTTTTTCTTTGAACAGTGGCAAATTCAATGTACGCATTACAACACCACATCAGGAAGCAGCATAAGAATTATTTAATATGTCTGACTCATCCAGTCTTTATTGCATGAGAAAGTTACTCTGTTTCTGAGAAGATAGAAATGTGTATCACCAGAGTTAAGGCCTCCAGAATTTCATATAACAGCAGACAAAAACAACACAGCAGCTTTATTCAAACAAGAAAAACATTCAGAGGAAAGTTGGCAAGAGATACTAGCAGAGGTCCCTAAAGGGGCTCTTGAGCAGACTGCTCCTCCACAACTTACACACACACAAGAATGCCTCTTATGGCTGCATTAGGATGCAGTTTATAGGCCTGGGCTTGATCTTAATGAAGTCAGCAGGGTATTACAGACCTGGATGGCTTAACCAAAAGTAAAATTAAGTCCTATTTTTCGAGAAAGATCACTGAGTATAAAAGAGCAAAGAGTAAGATGGTAGATGATGTGGGCACTTTAATGAACCACATATGAGAGTGATCAGAGTTGAATGCCTTTGAAAAATGTGAAGATAGCCTAAATCGGGGCAGAGGTAGAAAAATCTCCAGTTACAGAATGCAATTTCACAGGGTCTTTCTACATAAGGAGCCCATTCAAAGGTCTAAATCTTAGTTCTCAGCTGAGCTGTGTGTCTTCTACTTCACTGACATAGCCCTTCCCAGGGTCATGCCAGTCTCAGAAATGGCACAATGCAGGAAGAAGACGTAGCACCACTTTCAGGCATCAGACACTCACTGCTTTTGCCGCCCTGAGAGTGCACAGAGGCCACCAATCTATCTAAAGACTGGGCAGACAGATTGGTTAACAAGTGACAAAACACACTATTTCAATTTTTTGAAATTTCTAGCACATGACACAACCCTCAGAAGCAATTCAGGCCTGTCTCAGCACTGGCAGGTTACCTTCGTATGAATCAGGTTTAAATTTGTCATGCTTTCAAATGCATACCTTTTCGTGCAAATCCTACTCCTTTCTCACGCTTTCAGTGGACAGCCTGGTCATTTGTACACAGCTGTTGTGGTGAAATTGGCTCCAGGTTTAGGCTTCAGGCTCCGCTTCTCCATTTGTATTTCCATAGCCTAAGAAAATACTCTCAGGCACAGGAGCTTTATGCCACCCCCACATGTCTGGGCAGGAAGGAGAGAGATCAGATAAGTCAGTTAATTATGTCAACAAATAAGAGACATTCTCTACGAATAGAAACTCCAGGTCCAAACAGGAGAAGCTCGGTACTAGACCTGACCTGCCAGTAACCCAGCCCAGGTACCGAGAGGGTCTGCAGCACCTGGGGAAGAATGGAGGGACTGCAGGGAGAGGAAATGCAGCAACAGTGGAGTGGTGTCAATCACTCCCATGCAGTAACTGTCACATCAGGTCATGACACAGAGATTAAACTTTTTGCTGTCACAAATGACCTCTTCAGGGAGCAGCTAGGCAGAGAATCCACAAGAGAAGAAGCAAACTGCTATGCAGAACCTGGCTCAAGAATCTATTATCAAAAT
The DNA here is from genome assembly GCF_000737465.1 of Haliaeetus leucocephalus. NCBI lineage: Eukaryota > Metazoa > Chordata > Aves > Accipitriformes > Accipitridae > Haliaeetus > Haliaeetus leucocephalus. The sequence goes on along the minus strand of NW_010973244.1, from coordinate 1,842,799 downwards.
ATTGTTCTGAAACAGTAACTATACCACACTTAGGTTTGTTACAGCAAGAAGGTAAGTTGTACTTGTCCATCTTTCTATCTACCTACCTGCAAAACCTATGAAAATTTCAAGAAACTAAAAGGGACAGCTGGAAGGGTAAAGTATTTCAAAGCTGCCTGCAGACTATTTAAGGATACTCTATTAGAGACACAGTACTGAAAAAGACACCAAAAGCCAGTATGATGGGTCAGCAGCATAAAGTCATATTTAAGTGAGAAAAATTGAAAAGAAATGTCAGCAAGTTAATTCTAAAAACATATTACAGGACGTTAGAAAAGAATCTGAGTACTCTGCAAAATCCATAGTATCTAAGAATGAGTTAAAAGGTGAAGTAAGATAAATGCAGTAAGAGTCAATGTGTGCTTTGTAGGTGGAAAATCTGTTTCATTTCTTTGAAGGAATCAACAAGTTCATGGAAATGAAAACACGCTGATATAGTCAGCCTGGATTTTCCAGGAGGAATTTATAAAGACCCCCACTAACTTTTCCAAAAGAAACCAACCCATCATGGGATAAAGAAGGCAGCACACACATAACTAGTAGTTTTAGTTAAAAGAGATGAAAGAAATGGTGAGATGTCATTGGTGTCTGGCTCTGCATTAGGGTCTGTGCTATGAGCATAAAAATGTGAAAAGTGGATGAAAGTCAGATGACAAAGTCTCCTGATGATACTAAGTTAATCACAATAGTAAAGGCAATGGCTGGTAGCACAGAATTGCAGAAAAACTTCACAAAATAATGAAAGAGCTGCTGAAAATCAGTATTGATAAACTGTAAAGTAATAAAAGTAACACAGGACACATGCAGGAGAAAACAATCCCGAATTCCCATGCATAGAAGTGAGCTGCCCCTCAGGAAAGCGACTTGAGCATTGTAATGGACAGTGTTAGCTAAATGCTCATCATCCGTAAGAAAAGCAAGCTTAATGTTAGGGATTACTAGGCAAGACAAGGTTTGTTGCTTATTAGACCGGTTGGTATAGCTGGAAAATGCAGATGTGGTTTTGGGTATTGAAAGAGAATGGCAGACTTCAGGGTAAAACAGAAACTCTCATCAGGTAGCTGAAGACAGCAATTAGGCCCCCCTTTTGCTTTCTCTCCTCCAGGCTGAGAAAGTCCAGCTCACTCAAACTCTCCTCGTACAATTTCCTTAGAGGGACAGAAGTAAAACATCATTTTTAGGTCATCATGTTTCTGATTGGAAAAGCTCACTGCTCATTCTCCATTAGTTACGTCACTTTTACATCAGCATAATGCCACGTTCTCTCTGGTAGAACAACACAGAGGACCAGGTTATGAGCAGATACTGATCCTGTGTATACAGAAAGAATTCACTCAACACCACAATACAAAAATACAGTTATGCTGCAGCAAATCAGACAGCTTGATTATCCTTCTGATGCAGCCAGTTGTGTTTTTTTTAAATACATGTTTTTAAGATCCCTTCCTGTTAAATCACAAAACCTTATTATCTTCCTTGTTCAGCAGCTACAGCCTGTGATGATTATCTCTGAGCTTTCTTCAAAGGCCAGTCACTACTTCCTTCAAGCTCAAGTTCAAGTCCTCCTAGCTGTTTCAATTACACAAGCCATATGCATCCCTGGGGAGACAGACCGATGCGCAAACCAGCTTATGAATGGCCAGGTTTGCCTTGCTGCATTCATGCAACAGCAACAGAGATTATGTTGTTTACATTATTATTCCTGGCCTACACTATCTAAAAAGAAAAGGAAGAGGGGTCGAAGGGGGGGAAGCAAGGCAAGCTAAAACAAAGACGGGGCTAAAACCAAAATTAAACTAGTCTTCATACTATTTCCACATAAACAAAAAAAATTGTTTGATGAGCTTTTTTTAATAGGGAAAAGGTCCCTCCTTAGAGGGACATAGACTGAAAAGGAGAAGTGGATGTAACTTTAAAGATAGGAACACACCCATGGGTAATAAATATTTATAAAATAAGGCATACATCAGCCTGCCACATACGCTTTCTACAAAATGATATATGGATGACTAAAGTGTGATAAAGAAATGCAGAGTAAAGTAACACAGAGCCTAAATTTAGACACGTGTAGATTTTTCCAAATGTTGCATTTTCAAGTATATTAAAAAAAAGACAAGGAGGAAGAAGAAAGATGAAGGTTTTTTTTTCCAAACCAAACACAACTGTTTCACATCTTCATTTTTTCTTTGTTTCTTCCCTTTTTTTAATTTCCCTCAACTTCCAGCCTTTGTTCCTTTGTCTTATAACACGTTGTTATTCTCAATATGACAAAAGTTGTACTTTTAATGCCAAATTGTTTGATACATTTTATAAAAGAAAATGAAAGACAGACCTTTGACTGCAAGGAGATGTGGAAGTTTGCTTGGTGCCATAATGTGCTACATCCACCATTTTCAGTTAACCCCTTCCCTGGCCAACTGTTGCCTATGCATCCTTAGCAACACATTTCCTGCCAAAGCAGCTGAACAGATCACCACTTCTGCAAAACTGAGAGGTGCTGCTTTAAATTTCTTAGACACTCCTTTGAGATCAGATTAAGGCTTTCCTGGTACATTTAGCAGAATGGTGACCAGATCTTTGCGCTAAAAGTGCTATGGTTCAAACCTGGCCCCCAAAAAAGGACCTCAAGTGGGTTTATGTGTGTATCTGGTAAGAGAAGTAAAGTTTTACTGTTACTAATAATACTCATCATTCTTCCCATTCTAACACAAAGCCTGAGCTGCATTTTATTCTGTGGTGTAAACTTCCCTTGCATAACATGATCCTTTAGACCTGTAACATGCTCAGGCAATGCAAAGGGCCTGGCAGTGTCACCAAGGGCATGATTTGAAGAAGGCAGGGTGGTACAAGCAGACAGAGGCTTTACAATATCAGATGGCCTACACTGGTTGCAGAATCTGATGATGGTGTGCCAATAGCTCGAATTATAACACCCTGTGCATTTTGCAGTGCTAGGTGTTAGGAAAGACAGCTTTTTAACTTGTAAAATGAGCACTTCTGCAACAGAAACAACTGTCAGACAAATATAGAACCCTGAAATGTCATTTTTATGCTCTTCTTTCAAAGTAATACTACACTTTAAATTACAGTAGAACATAATGACAGTTTTAAAGAGAAAAAGAACAGATTTGATTTTAAAGACTAGGTATAGGAGAAGTGAGTCAGACCTGATCTCGGGGACACCAGAGGAGATTTGGAGTTACCGCATTAGGATTATTTCTAATGTAGGCAAGTATAATTGAAATCAGGATCTCGCAAACTCTGGAATAAACAAAGGCAGAAATATCCTTCATTATGGAGCACTTGAAGACAGTCACACACACGCAAAAAAGGTACATAAAGCAAAAAGGTACATAAGCACAGGCACAGCACTCCCCAAAAAGCTTTCTAGTGTCTGAATTCAAGCCCATGTACTTTCAGTCAGCAGAGAATAGAGAACAACTCAGTTCTGTCTGTTGAAGAAATTCCCTAATTTTGGATTGTCACAAAGATGTTCAGGGTGTTACTGAAGAAAACTCTGGGGTGGAAGGAGCACGTAAAGCTACTCCTCAGGCTGATCCTGGCAATGCTTGTCTGTACAGTTATCAGGCAAGAGCGAGTAACAAGGCAGGAGGTCAGAGAAGTATTGCAAGGTATAGCAAGCAGAACAAGACAGATTTTGAAGACCAGCATAAAAATGCTGATCTGGAACTGAAGCTGCATATAAACTTCATATTTATTTGTTTAGATGGAAAATTACATGTGGCCCTGTGCCTTGCCTTTGTAAACAAGGTGGCTATGGTGCTTCCCTCAAAGGAAGCCTTGCATCTACTAAGATAGTTGTTGAAAAGTAAAGGATTTGGTACTTCAGTGATTTGTGCAAAGCTGGAAGGACACAGAACCAAAGCATAGATTGTCACTGAAAGACAGAAAAAGGTAGAAACATACTCTCTTTCAGCGGCATACTTGGCCAAGCTGATATATAACTAATAAAAAAAAAGATGGCTCATTAAAACCATTACATAGAATAACAAGTTCGACTAATCATAATTCTTCAGGATTAGGAGTATTTGGCAAAATTTGCCTGGTTTTGGAATACTTTTGTGTGATTTGGAATAAAAGAAGAAATGGTAGAGATTACAGCCACACACACAACCCTTTGCTTTGATCCATGTGTGCTGCACAGCCGTTTCAAAAAGGAAAGGCAAAGAAGTACAGCCTCCTTCAATTTGCCCGCACTGCTTCAATTTCTGATATCAGATGCCCTTTTATAATTGGGCAAAAAATCTTTCTGTAGTGGGCAGGAATCACTTCTTTCCATTGCAGTTCTTAAAATTGTTACAGTTCATGAGAGACTAAGGTCTTCAGCTTTTCAGTATACATACACTCATTGTACCTTGTCTCTCTAAACATGTTTTAAACAGCACCCATCAAAATACAAAGCATCCTTTGCCATCAAACTTTCTCTCTGCAGAAACTGTTTCTGGCAGCAATGCTAACATTTTTCTTTACTAAGACTGCAAGAAATGATTAGTCTAAAAGGATCTAGAATGATGACAGTGATGCATGGTATTTGCTGTTCTACATTCACTATATTCTGCTCATCTAACATCTCAGTTATGTGACACACTACTCACTTTTTGACCTAAATTATTATGCAATCTTACTTTGCGCTATTTAAAAGTTGCCTCATTTCACCTTGAATACCACTAAGCAATGATAGCTGAAGTGATTCCTAACATGGTCTGTGCTCAGTTTCTGGAATCTACAGGCCATACCAGTGTAAGCTCTTACTATCTGAAAAACTGCTGTGTGCTTGCAATTAGTCTGAACATCTAGTTTGGACACCTGAAACAATTACACTTTTCAGGAGACAACTAGCAAGTCAACAGTGTTTATGACAAATGTAACAATATTCTTTCAGTATTGACTAACACAAGGATTTATGAATGTTTTTTACCAGAAATGTAAAGCTAGTATTTTGGATCCTTTAATAGAGAGATTGCAGACAAACTGATGAAAAAGTTTAACAGTATGGTAACTAATTACACAGTAGAGTTTAATCATGCAGCTTGTGAAAACAGTTACAGCAAAGAGACACAATTTTGAGGCACCTCAATCCCACAGAGGTAGTGGGATGAATCCTGCTGTCCTTGCTAAGTCTTTTTCCTAAGAATTCCCGCTGAACTAGGCACATGTTTCTTGTCACTTCTGGCCCCTTGCCTCAGTGGGACAGGATCATTCCTAAGCCATTTTGCCACATTTAGCAGCTACAGGCTCCCTATGCAGGGTGCTTGGGGCAGAAACAAAGCCAGTCATGGGTGCAGAAGCAGCATGAACTCCTTGGCATGATGCTGCAGCAAGCCAGTTCATCCCAGTGCAAGGCAACGCTCCTTCCCCCAGGCATACAGCAGTGCTGCAAAAAATCATATATGCTCTTCTAAGACATGAGCATGTGTCGGGGATTGGAACTTTAATCCCCAGTCAGCTTGTGGAGGCTGAAGTCACCACCAATGAGATAGCAGAGATCGGGTTCCTCTGCACATGCAAAAGGGTTTCCTTGTGCATTGAACAGAAAGGCTGGGGAGGGGAGAGGAGCCAGGTATGAAGCTGAACCCAGATGAAACTGGTCAGCAGTACATTAGAGGACGATGTGTGATTGATGCCCTTGGGAAATGGTTAGTTGAGGACCTGGATGTGATTTGATTTGTGATGAAAAACTTCAGCATGGTAGCAGTGACCTACTAGGTCTCTATGGGGTTAGGTACAGAAATGCTCTGTGGTTACAAATGCCTCTCTAGTGCAATATTAAGGCACTGCTGGCATTTGCAAAACCTGTACCTAATCCTGCAGTCACACAAATTTCTTTGATGGCTAGATTTCAGTTGCTGTCATCAGGGGCCCATATAGCTGCCAGTGTGCAGCTTCTAGCCACACTGAGTTGCGAAGGGCAAAAGCTCAACAGGGCTTCACAAAATAGTCCTCCTAGCTGTTTTACTTTGCCATAAATATGATCCAAACATAAAACAGCCTGTTAAAATAATCTCAATCCTGGTTACCCAGTGGCTAGACAGCCACACAGGACATCTAATGCATAGGAACTTCCATAGCCCTTCCCTGAAAGGACTGGAATTGTTGTCCAAGGCAAGGCCTCTAGCAACAGCATAAAACGTGGCCATTTTTGCCACAGCTCTCACTTGTTCCAACTCACTCAGCACTTACTGCACCCAGAGTAAGACAGCAAAGGGTCTGAGAGAGCCCCATCCTGGATTATTTACAACATGACTACACACTACCAGGTGAAAGCTGCTTCTCTGATATTTATTTAAATCAAAATGCCAAAGAGAAGCTCTAGTATTTTCCACCCATACTACCCTTGGTTATTATTTTGTAACTCCACGTAAGCAAAGTTGCACTGCATCTGGTAAATTTCCATGGGGGCAGGACGACTCAGTCACTTAAATGTGTAGCATGGTTCCCCCTATTTCTGCATTACAGCAACACCCCAGTCTGTGACTGTGAGCAGGTCCCAGGCTGTCTTTCAGATGGTTTGTAATGTGAGGTTCTCACTGCTTGCTAAGAAAGATCCCCTGGCACTTTTCACAAAAGTAGGGCTATTAACCTCTCTGACCTGACCATATTCTACTATTCATTAAGCACCACAGGGGGAAGAACTAGTTTAGTACTGACTCAGAAGGAAGAGTGCCACCCACTGAATCAAAAACATCACACTTAGCAGCAGCCTGAGTATATATGTACATAGACATATGTGTGTTTATAGTGTATATACACAGTGTATGTTGAACAGAAACCAAGGAGTGATCTGATGTGGTGGTTATAATTTGCCGTGTCTTAGATTAATGTGTTACATCGTTCAGTGGCAAAACTGACAAGAAGTTACACGATCACGTTTACTCACATTAGATATGTTGTAAACCAAATACGGAATTTTCTCTGATGCTTATAGTTTCAGCATGCAGGGACACAACCCTAATCCATGACTGTAGCCTTAAACTGCTGGATTTACACCAGCAGAAAAATGAAGCAGGGAATGAGGCCCACGTTATTTCTCCCATCCCACTGTTTCCTCTCTACGTTGTGGCTGCTAAGAACAACTTTCCTGCTTGATATGTTGTTCTTTCTGCCAGCTGCCACCTTAAATTAGGCTTTCTTATGTCATTTGGTAGTAAGGAACTTTGGGTTCATGTAAGGAGATGCATTTAACATGCTTCTGATACTCCAGCATAAGCAGCTGTGACATGTAGGCAATTCTGAACATCCACAACCATCACCACCAATTACCCCCTTTATTAGTCCAACCTTGCGGTGGATACCCAGGGAGAATTTCACTGTCAGTCTAAGCATTTCACAGCTTCCTATGTTTCATGAATATATATATATATATATATATATATATATATATATATATATATATGCTGTGTTTCACATTTCACTTGTTTGCTGCACTCCCAAACACCAGCTTCTTAATTTTAGCTGCTTCGGTAATAAGACATAAATCACTTTTTTATGGCTGCTGCACCATTTTTCTGCTAACAGCTGTCATACTGCATTAGGCTACATTACACACGATGAGGAACGAGGGAGAGGTAGAGCATGACATGCACAGCCTAACAAATTTATTATGCTGTTCGGCTGATAGGCCTATTCATCTTTCAACACTGAGAGTACAATAAGCCCTACTAACCCAAACTAACAGCACTCCAGGAAAATGTTAAGAATGTAGGTTATATACAAATCAGGAAACTCTGATACTGTGTATTCAGTTGGGATAATCTACTCCTTGATAATGGAGCTGATGTGTTTTAGGCATCCATTACCCTCAGGATGATTTTATGAAAAGGCATTTATAATTCAGTTTCCAAGCACAGTGGAAATCTGTATTGAACAATGGAACTGTTTAGCTTGTGGTTATGTTTATACAGCTCAAACACACTCAGGACTTGTCTACACTGCAGGCTGTGGGGTGACGCAGAGATACCACATCTCAGCTGAGGTAGCTCACGGCTTCCTAGTGCAGTGAGGCCATTCCCTGGGCCCATATTTTGGAAGCAGGTGAGTACCCACCTAGAACAATATAAAAAGTCCCTAGGGTGCCAGAAGTGCTGCTCTCCCCTTGCCTGAAAAGTCAAGCCTCATTCCTGTGTTTCAAAGAGGTCATCCACAGTCTGAAGCATCCCTAGCCATGTTTACCATTTCAGCGCAGCTGGGCTTCTCTGACATTAGCACCTATTTTTAAAATGGGCTATAAAAACTGGCAAATATGAAAACCTGTTTAAATGCTCTGACCTCAAAAACATCAGGAGTTCTTACAGCTATTTTTATCGAATCCTGAAACTGAAATTTCCAAGTAGAATTCTTCTAACAGAAGAAACAGACATTTCTATAAGAGCAAAAAATAAGTAATTACAATATGTAAATGTGGAGTTATAGTATAGATTATTTAGACTATCATAGTACAGACTACAGCGGATTTCATAAGTGGAACAAAGTCTTAAGTAGCTCTTAAAAGAAATATTATTCTTCTTCCTTACCCATGCAAAGCACCCTGCTGCTTCTGCAGTTATTGGGAGTTCCTTAAATCACATCATTGAGACTCCATCTTAAGGAATACACAAATTAAAATCTTTACAATCCTAACTTTTACCTAATTATCTTCACAGCAGCATTCATAGTGTGGGGAATACTGTTAACCCTGTGGTAACGTTAATTATGTGCAAATGGCAATTGTAAAGGTTTTAATAGTGGCCTCTGTAACTAGAAACATTATTGATCATGTATTCACTCCTGTGTGTAATCACATAGTGCCTGCTAAAACACCAAAATCCTCTCCTGGTGTGTACTGAAGTCTGTGTAAAACCTGGGGTGGACTCCTGAGGAACAAATTCTTGTTTGGTTGCTTTTCAGAAAGTATTAAATGTCTCCCCCTTTCCCTCAGTAAACTAAAATTTTAAAAGTTGGACAATGATTCTGAATTATTTTATAGAGATATAAAGAAAGCTGATTTAATCAAAAATTCATACAAAGTAATCCATGCTGGTTTGAATTTAAAACATTTGCAAAACAATGCTTGAATGAAAACTTTGGCAGGTCTTTTGTTTCCTATCTGGTTATCAGCACGATTGCACCTAATGAGGCCCTTTTATTTCTTGTGTATTCTGAGACCTATATACAACTCTTTCAATCCTTTGCTAGTTCTAATTGTTCTGTATTTAAAACACACACACACACTTATTTCTAAATTCACTGGAATATGAACCTCATTTTTTGTGGCCATTTTTTGTTGTGGAAACAGTCCATAGACTTGGGACAATCTGGAGAGATCTGTTTTAAAATCCACAATGCACCAAAGCACAGATTTTGTGTTTTCCACCTCTGTTACCAAGCTGCGCAGGTAGCCAAGATTTTGCTACAAAGCATGAAAGTTTTTATCAGGAGCCACGAATCATTTAAACACAGCACTGAATAAGCAAGGGTCAATACCACATCACAAAATTTGGGCAATATTTCAAAGGGGCTTTCTCTGGCATATAGGAGCTAAAGCTCCTGAAAATTTAGATTTTTTGCTAAGACTCAAAAGAGCATTGGACACCACTATGTCTGGTCAGCTTTACTGGCTGCAGTGAGCAATAAATGAGACAATATTTTTTGTTCTCTTCATCTTTAAAATTAAGTTCATGTGAGCCACTTTCTGTACCAGCATACATGCTCGACAAATCTGCAGTTACAGCTTGCCACTACAGAGGGGTGTTATTCCTCACTCCTTCAGTGCAGCCATACAAGATCTAGGCACATTTTGTTTTGAAGAGGTTAACCATCTCTGAACCTTATGAAGTGTTCTGAGTGTTAATGGTCTCTGTTCAGTTGCGCATTGCTTTGAAATAGCCCAGCTTATGCATCTGTTTATTTGAACTCAGATTAGCTAATGCAGTTGTTTATTTTTCCTTAACTGGAGTACTAAAACACTTATTCTATATAGTTTTAATCATTAATTCCTAAGAAACACATTTTTTCAGCATAAGAACTTGGAAAAAGTTGTTCACTTTGAGTGGGAAGAGTAAGATGATTTTATCCACATTTGGGTCTTATTGTTTTAAAAGCGGAAGAGAAATGACAAAATGTTGAGACCATTACATATGTGCAAAATTATTTGTTTATTTCATTTTTTTAACCTAGTGAGATGCATGAATTTATTCAAATTTTGTTTGGATAAAACTTTCCCTTGACACTATAGTCTATATATTTTAATGTGGTTTATTGCCTGGATGCTTTGCATAAAGCCAAAACCAAAAGTACATTCTCCAGCTATATCTAAGAAGATTGCTAGTTAACTGCTTTTTAACCTTTCCAGTCCTCTGTAAGGAAGCATCATCAGTATCAAAAAGCTTGCTCTAATTTCCTTACGTGGAACAATCTTTATTAGAGCAGAATGAAATTCTTGGGTCAAAAGAAACATTTTGAAATGTCAGGAAGGATCATATTGATGTTTTCAAAACAGAAACTTTCCACTTCTCATTTTGCAGTACAGGTTTCTTTTGAAATTTACCTATATTCAGTTTTAATGAATGTTAAAAAGCCTAAATGAAATGCCTTCTGACCTGAAATGACATTTCTTTCAAATTTGTGTGTTGCTGTTTGGCAAGAAAACTGACAAATTTTAATTCTGGGTGGACCAAAAGAAATGTTTTTATTGTTGTTGATTTTTTGGTCTGGCCAGCATACAAATACAAATAAATAAATTCTTTATACAACTCTAGTCTTCAGATTAGCAAGAACTAACTTGATCAGCTAACTGTCCTTTCAGTTTTACACACGTAAACAACGAGTAACCGTATTTGTTTTCACAGGGTTACTTCATACTTATGCAAGAGAAAAAGAAGCAAGATTTCCTGTCAAAACAGTAAAAACAAAAAAAGGTTAAAAAAAAAAAAGGGAAAGAAAAACAAACCAGTGTAATAGAGCCGCATCTCTCCTGTGTGTTGCTCGACACCAGCTGAAACAAAGCTGACTTGAGACTCTGCAGAAGCATAGTTTGGAAGCGAGCAAAATAAATTCAGTCCTGCAGCAGTAGAGCAACTCCCCTGGACACTGCACTGGGAGAAATCAAGGGAGTTTCAAGGGGCTGTGGGTGGAAAAGAGGATTAGGAAGAGCCAGCAGGACTTGGCCGACCTTTGCTAACTTCCTGACCCCTGCTTTCCACCCCTGGGAGCTGGGCTCTGGTCGTGGGAACAGCACCTGCCTTCCTCAACCCCATCTCCACAGGGGCTGCTGCCGCCTCACGGGCACCCGGGGCCAGGAGCGACCACAGACAGAAGAAAGCCTCCCATGCCTCATCTGCCCCGCTCCTGAGCCCATGAGGAGGGGGTAGCGGCGGGGTGGGAAACCTCTGAGGTGTGGTGTCGTTCATTGCTGCAGGGTGTTCTACAGCCTCACTGAGCAAAGCGCCCAGCCCCACCTCCTTGGGGAAGATCTTGGCTGATGGGGTCCCATGGACCCCAACTTGAAAAACAGCATAGAAGCAGAAGCTGCCATCGTCTTTAGCCATGGCTTGTGCCCAAAGGTGGTTTTGGGTCACACAGGTGGACGCCAGAGGTTAACCACATATCTTTTTCAGTCATCCATAGCTATCCCATCGGTATTTCCCTTACGCTAAAGTTTTAAAGCCATCAGCTACAAGAAATAGATAGGATCTGAATAAGATAAACTGAATATTGAATACACTTTCTACGTCACCCTGTCTCTCTTACAGTAACGCAGAGAACTACAGGAAGTTACACACATATTTCAATATACGTGCATGCAATAGACAACCACGTGTGCTACAGACTGAAAACATAGCCCCACTTGGGTCAAGACCTACACCTCCATCAATTTCCATGCAGACATATTTTCATATATATTGTTATGTATGTACTTTGAGCACACATGTGAGTCTGCACACTTTTGTCTAGTGTGCACATTGGTTATCCTTAAATTCCTGTTTAGAGGAAGATCATTTACCCTACAGTAGTGATAAATCACGTACCACGTAACATGTCAACACAGTGTCATAAATGACTCAGTACCCACACGAAACACAGGCCAGCGGTATCACCACTAGCAAGGTTTGGCCCTGCAAGGTTGATTGCAGGCTGAGGGCAAAAGCTGGGGAGGTTTCTGTTGATGCAGACACTTTTTCCCTTTCCCTGCTGTCTATTCTTTCCCCTTTTTTGCCCTTTTCTTCCAGTTTCCTCCGTTCTCCAGCTCACCTTTTCCTTCCTCTGAATAATACCATTATCACATTTTTCTAAGTCTATCATCATGCCTGATCAAATGAATGAATCCTAATAGTAACATTACCATAGTTCTTTTTGTATCTGTGTTGTGTAGTATTTCTCTCGTTTCTATGACTTACACAAAAAGAATAATTGTATTTAGTTGCTTTTTTCAACAGGAAACTAGTAGAATATTTGTCATGTAAGACAGGGAATACTTGTAAATGTCCGGATGTAGGAGAACTAAAAATAATAGAGAAATATTACATTATAATACACATACCCACACCTATTTTGTATATCAAAACACAGTAAAGATGTTTTAGCAGGGTTAGTTTACAACTTGTCCTAAATAAGGGCCGAGGACAATGCATCTCTGTGCTTGCCTAGCCTAGGGTCAAATCAAAGTCAATTAAGTTAATGTAAAAGTCAAATCTTGCTTTCTGGCTCCCCATCTAGTCTGCGAACAGAGAAAAAAACTACAGCTTTGGATCCACCCTAATTACAGGTGTTGGTTGTTCCTTCTCCCATCATCACTTCTGCATAAGCTCAACCCAACTGCATGGCACTATGAGGAGCAGATTCAAAAACTCCTCAGCCCTCAGGAGCTGTGGGTGCTACAGGCGGAGCAGACGAAGAGAGGAAGCTTGCTCCCACCTCACTTGTGCCAGTGGGCAATTTGGATAAACTAGAAAGCAGGTAACAGACTTCAAATATGGACATGCAGGAACACTCTTAACCTTGCCATTAATCTTCATTATTAATTATTTTATTATTACTGTGCTATAGATATAGCCCTTTTCTTTTAAAAAGTAGAATGCAGTAATGCAAATAAGTGTCAGGCATACAATTATTCAATATGCAATTCTACATGCAGGTACTAGAACCTGAAGTGGAAAATTATTAATGCAGAGAAAAGCTGGACAGGTTGATGTTTGCAGATGAGTACAGGTTTTGAGATAAACAGTGAAGCAACTCATTGTCTGAAGAATCAGCAAAGGGAGGGAAAGAACTGTCTCTCAGAATATCAGATCTTGGTGGTTATTGCAATCCCTATTTGGTAAATAAGATTTGGATCTGTCTAGAACTATACGAGAAGCAGGAGGAGGAGAGACCACTCTGATTTTGATCTTGCACCTTGGGACATGTCCATTTCAAGATGGTTTTTTACTTGATACATTCCTCTCCTCACCTGCTGCCCCTTCCCCATCCTTGGAAGGGCAGAAGTTGGCAGAGATAAGCACTTGTTTATGGTCCTGCCTAGTTGCTGGCCCGAGAGCATAGTTCACACAGGCCGTGGTCATAGGTCTGATCTAGGAGTGGTGCTTCTCTTGTAGTATATGAGATCTTGACAAAAGTGAGTTGGGGAGTTCCCAAAGTGAACTGCCCTAGGTGGTAGTTAGACTAATACCATAAAAGTAAAAGCTCTTTTTATGAGCCCTCAGTGAGAAATAAAACTGCGAGTAAGTTGCTGAGATTGTTTTCAAGAAGGCAGCTCCAATAAGGTCTTATATGTCAATTTCAATAACAACGCAGAAACCTGCTGATTTACTGCAATGTGCTTTGAGAAACTTTGGGATGCTTCAGGTGGCTACAAGTAATGCTGGAGCTTTAAGCAACAAATGCTTGGATGAGCTCAAACATTCCGGGTTTTCCTGTGCTTAATATGTTGCATTGCTATCTTGATATGTAATGTCACAGATGGTAATATTAGTCATGAAAGAACAAAGAAGCCAAGTCCATAGACAAATTAAGGTGGTGGAGGCGTAGAGAGAGAGAAGGGAGAGAAAGGAAAGAGAGCAAGCAGTGAATGCCTACAGCAAACAAGTTTTATTTTGAAGCTTCTTTATACAAACTGAACACCTTCTCAAGATCTATGTGTTGGCAAGAGTAGCCATAGAAGGCTGTAAATCCTTAACCTGGCTGGTATCCACTGAAAAAAGTAGAGCAAGTACTGTGGTGAAAATACTTGGAAATGAATGGATGAACTTAATTTAACAATGGGCAGCCATCCCACAAATTCTCATGCAAACCAGTGGTGGCTTCCTCTCTTTTTTTTTTTTTTTTTTTAATTAACTACACAGCCCTTCTCCAACAAGGGGATTTAGAGGGTTTGCCTCTATCTTCTTTACACCTTTCAAATGTCTTTTTTAACCATTTGCATACAATCCATTTTACCTACCATGAAGAGCTTTAGGGAGAGATTCAGATAGATTAAATTCAAGTATGAAAAGAAAGCATAAGACAGTGATTGAAGGCACCATTTGACAGACAAGTTATAAAGCCTATGAAACTACAAATGGTATATGGAGATGTGGGGGATCTTCTTCCAGACCAGCACACAACATGATCACTGGGGCTTCTGCTTGGTAAGTTAATTCTATTTCCATGAACTGAGGAAGCAAAGCTGATATTAAACAAGGTAGCACACTTCCATGAAAGAAACACACCTCTTGAGTAATTTGTAAAGTTAAATATGCAATCCTATTGAAATAAATTCAAGTGTAGAATTGTACTGGCGAAGTTGCCCTTCTCATCTCTGAGTCATCTAAGTGTTTGGGAGGACAGTGAGAACGATAACAATTGGGCCAAAGAGCTATGAACTGATACAGTTGAGAAATTTTGTTAAAGGAAAGATGAGAAAAATATTCCACCTATAGTAAATGTAGGAGTTTGTCCGTAAGTTCAGCTTAGAAATGTATTTCCCACTTTCCTTTTGCACTTGGCTGGCTTTACAGAGGTTGGAGTATATATGATGACAATTTACAGGAGTTTGATGGTTGAACTCTCAAGAAGGAAGGACAAAAAACGGTGGCTTACAGGTGTGAGTAAGGCAATACAACTGAACAAATCCATTTTTAGGCTGAGCAGTAGGGAAAATTCCCAACACTGATTTTATTATGCTATGGAATAGAGTCCTCAAGTGAAGGGAGAGATGCCTAATAGCCCGAGATGGAAAATACTATATACTGAGAGTACACTTTCACTGGCAAGGAAATACATAATTTAATAGGTCTTTTCCATTTCTATGATCCTATAACTTGGGGCCATTCCAATGCGTAAGGTAAAAGGAAAGATATATTAAACTTTTGCATCTCTTTCAAAAAGCACTTGATCTATCTTGGCATACACTAGCACATATATTGAAGCTATTTTGTTTGAAAGATTTTACTATTTGGAAGGAGATTTGATCATTCTCCAGAGATCGGACAAATATAGTGAAAGCAGAAATAATGGCAAGTGTTACCCTCTCCCTTTAATGCCATTTATTTTATAATCCAAATTTGACAGTTTTGCTGCACCGCCTGGATTCCCTTGAGAAAGAAATAGCAAACTAAGTTGCATTGCATATGATGGTTTTGTAATCTTCCTCACATTTGTCATATGTCACTCTCATTCTCTATATCCAGTGCTTTTACATAGTCCACAAAGCAGAAGGTCTGATTTCCATTTACCACTTTGTAAAGTTTACCACTCCTATGCTTAAGGGGTAGGACAGAAACCTACAGTCACTCCTCTGATACTGCAAGAACCTGAGAACACACAGAAATTGGGCCCATTCAAAGCTATTCCATTTAAAGTCCAGAGTGTGGATAAGCTTTTTCAAAGACCCAATAATTTTATTAACATCTAGCAGAGACATATTTTACTGAAATAAATTCAAGGGTTTAGATGGTTAGAATCACCGTTTCTGAGTGGTGTGGGGCAACATAAATGAGACCTCAGCCTTTCTGCAAAACGCGAATACAGGAAAACTAATCTTTGGTCAGCTGAAAATGTATTGCAATTAAGTAACACAACATAAAAGTCCATTGCATGGGGTTTTTTTTCAACCCGTTAGATGCATAGGCACAAAATTTGACCTTTCAAGACATTAACACCAGAGGATCCCCTGCCTCCCAACATTCCCTCTAATTGATGTAATCAGCAGAGCCAGGCTAACTCAGATATATTTTCCCAGACCATGAATCATGTTAACTGTACATCAGCAATGTGAGGAAAAAGCACAAAGGGCTGCTTCTGCTCCAGAACAAACTTCAATCCTTGGACATAAATGTTTATTTCTATTTAGGATTATACTTATTCCCAGCGAAAAGTAAGATTTGATTATTTCTTAAAAGAACAAAATGCTAAAATATGCGTGGATAAATATCCTTATTCTCCTTCATGCTAGGATGTACAGTTCTTAACAATTGGATTCTCACATGTCTCTGATGTGGAAGGGTGGAAAAGAATTTTTATATGTGGATATTCAAGCAAGGTAGATTATACGAAAATCTATGGAGGAAAAAAAAAAGAAAAAATATGAAAACAAGAAAAAAAAACAATGTAAAAAATGTGAAATGGTCTTGACCATCTTGTGGTGTAAAAAGTATTTAATGTGTTGATGGTCAGCTGACTACCTAGCACATCCCAAGTTGTGGGACGTAGTTCTAGTACCATGGGGCCCAAAACCCATAATACTGTAAAACACTGAACTTGGATATTTAAGTAAGTTCAAGAGTACATGGCAGAGTCTTGTCAGACAAGGTGTTCTTATAGCACATGAAATAGAGTGTTATTTGCTGTGACGTCTACTCTAGGTAGTAAAGAATGCTGTGTTTTGTGACATTGCATGATTTGATACACATGAACAATGACCTAAGGATATCAGCTTTAATGTTGTAAGTTGTAGATAATCTCCTTTTCTTGAAAGAGACGTAAGCCTCCTGTTTGAGCATTTGTGTTTGTTCATGGAGAATTAGAAATCATAGAATCACAGAATCATTCAGGTTGGAAAAGACCTTCAAGATCATCGATGCCCAATCATCATCGATGCCCAATCATCATCGATGCCCACTAAACCATGTCCTGAAGTACCCCATCCACTCGCTTTTTTAATACCTCCAGGGATGGTGACTCAACCACTTCCCTGGGCAGCCTATTCCAATGTCTGACAACCCTCTCAGTAAAAAATTTTTTCCTAATATCTAACCTAAATCTCCTTTGCTGCAACTTGAGGCCATTTCCTCTCGTCCTATCTCCAGCCACCTGACAGAAGAGACCAGCACCCACCTCACTACAGCCTCCTTTCAGGTAGTTGTAGAGAGCGATAAGGTCTCCCCTCAGCCTCCTCTTCTCCAGACTAAACAGCCCCAGTTCCCTCAGCCGCTCCTCCTAAGACTTGTGCTCCAGGCCCCTCACCAACTTGGTTGCCCTTCTCTGGACACGCCCCAGCAACTCAATGTCTTTCCTGTAGTGAGAGGCCCAAAACTAAACACAGTACTCAAGGTGCAGCTTCACCAGTGCTGAGTACAGGGGAACAACTACCTCCCTGGTCCTGCTGGCCACACTATTTCTGATGCAGGCCAGGGTGCCGTTGGCCTTCTTGGCCACCTGGGCACACTGCTGGCTCATATTCAGCCGACTGTCAACCAGCACCCCCAGGTCTTTCTCTGCCGGGCAGCCTTCCAGCCACTCTTCCCCAAGCCTGCAGCGCTTCATCCCACTGGTTTGATTTCACCAATATAATGTATTGGTTAAACAATGGCCTTGGAATCATCCAGAAAACAAAACAAAACCAAAAAACCCAAACCCCACAACTTCTACTTCTTTATTTTTCCTTTTTTCTGTTGGGATCCATAGAACAGTAATGACTTCATTTACATATAAATTTTAAATCTGTCTGGTCCTGGAGGGAATATGGGTCCTTTTCTCTTCTTTGTCACTTCTAAGGCTAAAGATCTGTTTTGTTCACCTGGCCTGAGAGCCACAGCCCCACAGACAGCATGGTATAAACAGCATCACTTCTGGGTTTCTTTCCTATTTCAGCATTACCCTGAGGAACAACAGAAAACGTGGACTATGAACACATAGACCAAGAAAATTCCTGATCTTTCTATCATTTAACAACTCTCACCTGAGGTCACAAGATGCAGACAGGTTGCATGATGCTTCTTGTTAAATATCCTGATAGCCAAAGAGGTCAGTCGCCAGCCCATGAAGCAAGAAAGCTACCTCTGCACGCAATTCTTCTGTATATGTCTTTGTGTTTATCTTCTCTTTCAGCAGACAGTACACACAGAGATAGGACATATTCTCCATCAGAAGCAAGACAGTTCCTTTTGGAGATAAAGCTGATTGTGGTCATCTGACTTGGATGAGAACTGTGTCAGACGCTCTGAGTGTTGTGATAAGACGCTTGATCTCTGTGGAAGGGGCAGTGCCCAAAGATCTTAATGAATTGTGTCCTGAGCAGTCATTGCCCTACTGACTTCCCTCTCCTTTTGATACCAAAACCACGCTGCCGAAGAGGCTCCTTTTTGCCCATATTTTTTCCCAGTGCGTGGACTTCTGTCCCTCTCCACATCACAGCCATGTGGACTGAAGACAGAAGGAGGGGGACAAGTTATTGCAAGTAGATACAGCAGCAAACTGGGACCAATAATGTGGGCATGAGTCTATAGCACTCTGGAGTAACAGCTCAAGAAGGGCATACAGCAGCTATGAGGCACATAAGCTAGATGTTTTTCATCTTTTAGGTGTGTTAGGAAAACCCTGCTGTTCTTCCCTACAGAGAAGAAGGAGCTACAGACTTCTAAGCTGAGTTGCATAAAGTTCAGGCCTTTGGCTGTTTGATTTTTTTAAATCAACATTTTAAGAAGCTAGAATATTTTACTCTTTTCTCCAGTCTGGACATCTGGTCTTTCTCCCCCTAAGAGAAGGAATTGCTTTGGCCAAACTGGAGAGCTGTCTGTCTACAGGAATCATCATATTTGGGGTCTTGCTGTTTCAATATTGATCACTCCTGCTTTATTCCACAAAGGTGCTAAACAAAACATCATTGATTGCGTCATTAGCTTTTTTCCCCTCTCGTCTCTCTTCTTTCTGCACTCTATTCTCTCATTAGGTTGAACAAGAGAGCAAAACTAAGCTATGAAAGTGCTCTACAAAAATATTAAGGATAGATTTTTGGCCAAGAACCCATATTGCATGTTCCATGGGGTGAATACTAATGGGTGATAATAGAGAAGATTAAGTCAGATGCTTGTGAGATGCACAGCAAAAGGAGAAGAGACAACAGTTGCACAATCCAGCCACAGAAATTTGGCCTGGATATGAGGTGGTGCAGCATGGACCAGGTACCCAGAGAGGCAGGGGAATCCCCATCTTTGGGGATATTAAAAATTCACCTGGAGACAGCCTTGAGCAACCAGACCTAGCTTGTATTTGAGCATGAGAAGGCACTAGATGACCCTCTGAGGTCCCTTCCAACCTACATTAGTCTGCTGTTCTATGGGATACAAAATCCCCTGTATCTCACAAAAGAAAGGCAAGTCTGTGTTTTCCCTGGAGGTGTCAGTTTGCGATATGATTGAGGGACATGAAAAATCACAAGAGGTGGCAGCTCCAAGACCTTCTGCAACACATTCTGACTCTGTCCACCCCTGTGCACCCTGGACCCCTGAGTGGAAAGACGGGGAAAGGCATAGGTAAAGGCATAGCAGCTGATGCAGGCCCTAAAGATGTCAGAGGTGTGACAACAACACAGACTTGAATAGCTTTGGTATCTGCCTTGTGTGGCAATTCATCCACACATTTGGGCACAACCTGCTGCATTTGTGCTCTGTCACATGGCCATCAGTGTAAGAGGGGGGCTGGCTGTCCTGCAGCTGTGGCTTCCAACCCTCTTTATGTCTTTTCTTAAGGGGACATGGGGGCCAAGGAAAACCCACCTGGCTGAGGCTGTTGGCTGAGGGAACATTGTTGACAGATCGGGGCCAATCTCCCTGCTGAGACTCTCAACAGAGGAGGAAGCAAAAAGCACACGTGGTTTCATACGCCTTTGGCTTTTCTTGGACTAACTTGATCCCTGAAGTCTGCAGGAAAGCAGAGCTGAGGAGGCAAACTGCTCCAAAAGTAAATGCCGCCTGGGGACTTGGCTGGGAATTAGACAGACATGTTACTGAGCCAAACTGTAAATCTAAAATTTTGAAATAAAGTTTGGAATTTTCCTCAGAAAAGCTCGGCCACCAGGAGGTCTGGCTGTAATGCCAGTGCCAGAAGAGGCAGAAAAAACTGGACTGAACTTCAACAAGCAAGATATTCCCTGATTGCCAGTGATTGACAAGCTTGGCTTCAGCCCCACTCCTTGAACACACCAAAGCAGCTATCAGAAAAGAAGGCACCTACTGTAAAAGCCACAGGGAGTTCAGTGGGTGGTAAGAGTCTGCTTTTCACTCAGGCACCCCTTAGGAGTCAGTTAGGAGCAGCACACTGGTCTCAGTAGCAGCAGAGGCTTATACAGTTGAGAAAACAAAGTTGAAAACAAACAGCTGCATAATGTATTGCAGTAAGGCTTTCACGGCACAGAGATAGTGGGTCATAAACAAGTCCCCCAGTAACTGGAGGATATCCAACAAGGCACAAGGCCTAAAAAGAACTATTTGTTTTTTTACTCTTCATGAGATGAAATGCACACTGCAGGAAAATCCTGTGCAAATCAACATAGCGTCATGGAAACCACGAGACCATCAATAAAAGTAATAAATGGAAAGGGTTATAATAATATATACTTAGCACTTTACATTTTCAAAGTGCTGACAGGACATTAATCCTCAAAATACCCTTGTGAGGGCAAAGGCAGCTTTAACATTTTGAGGTGGGCTTGTGAAACAATTTTTGGTCTCAAATTGATCTGACTTGACATCTGTTCACTAGGATCATACTATTCAAAGTTAAATTGGATTATAGTATTTTCACACCAGATAACACGATGCTTCATTGTTTCTGCTCCTCTGAAGATGAGAAGCAGAGCCCAGTCAGTGTTTGCTAGACCACACTTTCATGCCAGCACTGTAAAAATGCTTTCTAAGGTCAATTCTTCCTCTTAGTTGGGTCTATGGACCATTGTGTTTACTATCACTGGAGAATTTTATTACATTCAATTGCTCAGTTAACCTTTTTCTCCAGTTAAATAACTATGCAAGACATAGTTGCCAGTAATTCATATACCAAAATATGCAGAGTAGCCATTTCCAATGAACTGAGAGAAGAATTGCCTCCAAGACAGCCTAAAAAGGAAAACAAGAGAACATAAGTTATATTTTATAACTTCAAAGGACTGCTTTTTATCTTCCACAGATTATTTGTTCAACTGCAGTTCTGGATTAGCTCTGCCTCTCCTGATGCTCAGGTCAGGGGCAGGGGATCAGGGGACAATCAGTTGTTCAGTTTGTTGCACATTTTCACTCCTATTTCCAGTTGTTTTCATTGGGGCTGTGATTGTTCTACTACCTCTGTTACTGTTCATGGCCTCAGTAAGTCAAAATGTCATAAATACTGGATACTCCTGTGAAGCTGTGTAAGATGGGTTTCATTAAAATAATTTGAAATTAAGTAGATGGCTATAAATAGAATATCTGTGTCAAAAGCACAAAAGCTAAGATTAAAAAAAAAAAGGAAAGAAAGAAAGAAAAAAGGGGAGTCCAAACTTAAGTCTTCAAAAGAAATGATTAATCAAAAACAAAACCAAGAGAGGCGAATTGGTGGCTGTAGAAAGAAGAAAGAGGGAGAAGGAGCAGAGATCTAGAGATCACATAGACATGTACTTCCTAAACATTTAGAATAATCAGCAGTTCAGTGGATATGATATTCAGCCCAGCTGTATGATAGTTCATGTTCTGCCCATGTAACCTTAAAACTGAATGAACAAGTACTTGAGAAGCTCATTTTTATAAATATTGGGACTAATTGCATTCACTGTTGTAAACTGCACTGTGTGTGATAACAGAGCAAGAATGCTCACCCTAAGTAATAAGTAACTAAAAAGCTAAAAAACCCCCAACCCCCAAACCCCCCAAACCCAAACAAAACAACACTCATGCCAGCACAATGTAAGATTTCCTGAGTAGGGAAGCAATTGCTAGTGAAGGTCTTAACCAGAATTTATTAGGAATGTTCTTTAGAGAAAAATAAGCCCGAACGAAGCAACGTCCTTCTTTAGAATCACAGACATACAGCGACTTGCATAAAAATGCCATAAGCCAGCCATTAGAAGAATGCTTAAACAGTACTTTGCTAGCAGAAATTGTGGAATGAGTATGTGCTGCCAAACTGTGGCACAAGCAAATATTTGGTGGAGGCTGATGGGGGGCATGTGCATGGGCACCTAGGGGAGGGAGGGAGGCTCCGCAGTTAAGTTCCGCCAGATCTTGCTACGCTGCAGATTCCCGAATGCATCTGTAACATCCAGCAGATGATTTCTAGCAGACATCTGGGTTGGGTCCTTCTATACTGCTCGATGAAAGACATAAAAATAGAGCTGAGAAATTACTTCAAAATATACAAAATCTTTTGAAGATAAAGTCCTCAAAATGACTGAATCACCTTTTCATTATTAGTGATAGTGAGAGGAGGTTAAAAAGGATTTGAAATGACCAACCACTTCACATCACATGTTGGGAAATCACCTTAGTGAACATAATCAAGCAAGCTAAATATGGTGGCCTAAAATGTCCATTCTGCTGTCTACTAGATGGAAAGCAATGACATTTCTGTCTGCACACAGACTGTGGGTACAAGATTTCAGAGACCCAGGCAGATCCCAGACAGATAATAACTATTGCTCCAGTTCTCCAAACTATGAGTTCAGAAGTTTAAGATGATACAAATAGTGTGTTTTGCCATTGTAAGCTCCCTCTTCTGCTTATCTTTAGATTTTATGCTGTGCTTATTACAGCAGTATTCCTTCTAGGCTACTCTTCCCACAAAACACTCTTGCCAAACTCCTAATGATCTATTCATCCTGTGTCTTGATATAAAAACCTCATGCAAGATATGATAAACACTAAGGCAATTAGCTACACCACCTGCCCCATTCCACCTACTTGCCTGACACTGCAGGAGACACCATCACATCAACAACTACAAATGCAGATCCAGACCCAGACCAATAAGATGTCCTTCCACAAACTTCCAATTATGTTTATTTTTGGCTACTGAATAAGACAAACTTCCTTCTTGCATCCCATTAGTTTATCCCAGGAAGTACTTAAAATTAGAAAATAGAAAAGCTTTTCTAGAAACTATCAAAAAAAAGATGAAAGAAAAAAAACACAACAAAACACGTAAATTACAGGAAATCATGTGCCCTTTAACCAGATCGGCATAGCGGAAATGTGGACATTCCTTTGGAATAAAGGACTTTTATTTTGTGGCAAAACTGAATATATAACTCATGCTTTCTACTAAGTAAACCCTAATCACTATACATAATGCATATGCATATTTGAGGTTGTATGTTGGCCGGGGGATAGAAAAATATAACCAACCAAAACCAGACATTCCTTGCTCCAAGATGGAAGTACCTATTTATTGCTCTAAGAGGGAACAATTAAAGAAGATCTTCCTTGAACTGTTCCCACAAAAAAATATATCAGCACAGCTACACCAACACTTTTGCAAAAGAGTTGAACAGAACAAAAAATATAGGCATGTTCAGTTCACATACGCATGGTTAAGACAAGTATGGGTCCCCTACGTACCACTTACGGGAAAAATATGGTTATTATTGTACCTTATATTCCCATCCAGTTCTTACTAGTCTCAGTGAAAATACTTCCACTGCTTTAAGGTTTATAGGTCTGACTCAGGAAAATATTTCAAAGTATAGAGCATTAAGAATTTGCATACTTTCACTGATTTTAATAAGGATTGATGACAAGCATCAGGCATTGACATAAGAATCCTGCTAACCAGCAGCCACAGTGAATTATTTCTGAATCAACAGGAAACTAATAATAATAATATCAGATTGAGTAGTGTAAAATTCAGTAACTATTCTACTGTAGGTTAGCTAATATAATCCCATTTATTGTAATTTCGATCCTGTCTGAAGGATCTAGGGGTGTCGTGCTATTTAGATCTATGCTAGAAAAGAACTTAAAATACTTATGAAGATGATAACTGTATTATTTAACATAGCAGTGGCAACTACTGGAACCACAGCCATGTTACTTATGTTTCCATTATCATGCCACTGAAATCATGAAGCAAATTGAAAAACTCTTCTAACAAACCCCTAGAAAAAAATCTCCCTCAAGTGAAATAAAGAAAGAACTTCTACTTCTAGCATTTTAGGAAGAAGTATGAGCTTAGTACTTAGCACTTAGCACTGTTGATGTGAAAATTTTGATCAGCAACCAGATCTGAGTTTGCATTAAAAGACAGTGGGAAACAATACTTTTACACATAAACTTACTTTCATTTCCCAAGCATAGGAAAGATTTACATGAAACATACACTTTAATTTTCAGATTTTTGCAAAATCTTTTTTATTATTAGTTGCTAAAACACAATAACTGAAAAATTTGTGTATATAGTGCTATTTTTTATGGGCACAGTATAAACTCACTGGAAGATTAATTCCAAATTCACTGTCCAGGACAATTCCATTGTTGCATCATAATTTCTTATTTCCACTTTATTAAAGTTCCTCTCTTAATATGAAATGAAGATCATTTCTGTCAACATTACTAGAAAATGACTGAACTCACACTGAGGCCAAGGCAGCTGGGCAGCAGAAGGGAGGACAACTGTACCCAGTTTTGGGTCACATGGTTTCCCCTTTGGACCCAGTATCTTAGCAGAAATAAATGAAAGAAAAGTCTAGTTTTCATAGAATCAGAGAATCACAGAATGGTTTGGGTTGGAAGGGACGTTTAAACATCATCTAGACCAACCTCCCTGCCATGCAGAGGTACATCTATCACTAGACCAGGTTGCTCAAAGCCCCACCCAACCTGACCTTGAGCACTTACGACTGGGGCATCCACAGCTTCTCTGAGCAACCTGTTCCAGTGTCTCACCACCCTCACCATAAAAAAACTCCTTCTTTATGTCCAGTCTAGATCTACCTTCTTTCAGATTAAAACCACTGCCCATTGTCCTGTCACTACAGGCCTTGGTAAAAATTCTCTCTCTGTCTTTCTTATAAGCCCTCTTTATATATTGAAAATACCCCAGTAAGGTCCCCCCAGAGCCTTCTCTTCTCCAGGCTGAACAGCCCCAACTCTCTCAGCCTTTCTTTGTAGGAGAGGTGTCCCATCCCTCTATAATTTTCAAGGTCCTCCTCTGGACCCGCTCCAACAGGTCCATGTCTTTCTTGTGCTGGGGACGCCAGAGCTGAATGCAGCACTACAGGTGGGGTCTCTGGAGAGCAGAGATATTTTCCCCAAATACCTGCATGCACACATTATATCTATAAGAGGCTGAAACAAAGACACCATTCATTGTACAATTATTAGCCAGATCTGAAAAACAGAAAAAATATTTTTAATCTTTGTGGTTAAGCTGCATGCTCCATTTCACTTAGGTGAGCCACTTTTTGCACAATTTATGCTAAACAAAGTGTTCTCCAATTCACAATGTATTGTTTCATAAAAATAGAGGAAAAATGCAGAAGGTATGTGCCCACCCCTGTGACCAGTTCACACCACATGAGACAACCTTCATCTACAATTAGCAACAGTGCTATAGCTTAGTAGTATTTGTTTCTAAATGTCTAACCCGAATGCAATCACCAGGCACACTGCACCAAGAGATTTTGCTCCTTTATAAATATGAATGGCTGAAAGGAAAATGTCAACAATAACAAAAAAAATCAAACTCCTTGCACTTTCTACAAACTGGCATACTTTTGCAGATGACGTAAATCTTTTGTTCTACAGTGGATCTCAATTATCTAAACAAAAGGATTACAACAGCCAACTGATTTTTGGTAGTAATATTGAAAACTGACACAGAAGTTTCTGTAAGAGGTTTGCCAGTTGGCACAATAAAGAAGGGAAACCCCTCCAACAGGCAGCACATGATAGAACTCCTCCCTCCTAAACACACAGAAGCTGCAGCACTTATTTTGTGACTTTCTTCTTTTCTCATCTTTACATTGAGGCAGTTTCCACAGCTTACATTCAGATTCTCAAACCCTGCTCTTGTTCCAGTGCTATAAACACAGAATAATTATGTTTGTATGAGTGGGCATCAAAAAGAGAACCTGGCAGAGAGCATGAACTGAAAATAGCTTGTTTTCCCGATTCATGAGCTCGTAACTTATCTTAAACCAGTTACTCAGGGCAAAACACCCCTTGTGTTCCTCATGCGCCTCCTGTGTAACGGCTCCCACTGTGATGCAGCCTCACAGCGAGCTCTGGGAAACTCTCAGGAAGCATTTGGAGCTACATTAGTAGAGCAAAGGGTGGCATGGGTCTGCTTAATTTCAGAAAATGGCAGTGTTGGAATTACAATGTGGTGACAGGACTCATCAGAAGAATTTATTTCCATGCTTTGGGCCTGTGGCCTAATGAATTGGAAAATATTTGCCTATGTCCTCTGCTTAAGCTCTAAATTAAACTGACATCTTTTATTAAAAATGCCAGTTTTACAAACTGAAATACATGACATGCTAGTGCCTGTTTGATAATACAAGCTTCCTTGTAGTCCTATGTATAACAACATTTTTTTCTTGGCATACATGGGGGCTTTAAGTTCTCCACATGTGAAACTCTAAGCCCTGAATAGCATATTCAGTGCATTGTCTATACTGTTCCTATGCAAATCAACAAGTATACTGAATAATGCTAGCAGGGTTATAGTGCTGAGGATGTATTCTAAATTACAGATATCTGAATTTTTATTTACTTGCTTACAGTGCCTGAAAAAAACAGTAGTCTACCATTCGCTGCCTATTCTTTTAGCTTCCCACTGATAGGGTAGGGATTTAAAAAGCAGCTTGATTAAACTAGGGCTTTCATTCTCAGGCATCTTAGAGAAGAGATGACTTCTTCTTAGGGAGCTTAAAGGCTTTTGCCTGGAGGCAAACCAAACTTTGCCTATGCACAGTCCCCTCTTCTGACTCCATGTCACTAAGAAGAAAGCAGCAAGAGCTGTGGAGAGCCATCCCCAAAGGGCTTGTTTCAGCATCTGCTGGAGATCTTCCAAAGAGTAATGCTACTCTGTAGTGTAAAGAAATGGTTTGATAACACTCCCTCTATAGCTTGGAGAGCCAGATAAAGGCAGCAAGGAGAGATTTAATTTACATTTCAGAGGCTCACAGTTGAGTTCTGCTAATGAAGTGGTCTGATTCTGTCAGCTTTTCTTGCTGAAAATATAGACTGATAAGTCACGTTAACAACATTATTATCAGTGGTTTCAGGGTTGATATATAGATTCTCTGCCTGAGATATTGCCTAGAGCTGCATGAATCTAAATAGTGAAGCAGTACAATCCAGCCAATTCCGTGCCAGAGTGAGCTAAAGGAAAAGTGAAACAGCAGCTTTACGATTCATGAAAGATTCATTTTTTTAATTCCTATTTCCTTAAATAGATTCCATGAAAATTCTCACAAGAATCCATTTACATCAAGAGTTAATAGGGTGGAGTGTTGTTCTCACAGAAAACAAAATATGTCCGTACCCCTTAAACCTCCAAGTATCTGCGTAAATTTTGAAGTGGCTGCCAAAACCTCTGCAGCTTCCTGAATGAACGTTATTACTTATGGTATGCACATTCAGTGCTAATGCAGCTTAACCTGGACATAACACAGTACAGGAATTATAAATCACAGATCACAAATACTGACAGCGTTTTTCTGTGTTTGCTGCATACTACAGGCATGATAGTAAGAAAAGCACACCAGGCACAGAGGTCTCAACATGCGAGCTCTGTCCCCCCGTGAGCCGCCTTCCTCCTCCCCCATGAACTGCTTGCTTTTAGTTTTTCGACCACCTTGTATTTTGTGTTTCCTCCTCCATCCCCTGCCCACTACAGTTCCTACAGATCACTTTAAAGTTTTCATTTCCCTCTGCACACTACATGCAGATATGCAGACCCACTCATCTGTCGCTTAATGGTGTTTAAATGGGTGATGTTATACCAGCGTAAAGGTGGTGTGAAAGGGCAATTTGGCTCGGTGTAGTCTTCATCTGTTCAAGCTCATACTAGCACATTGAGTTCCAAATAATTAGGAGCTTCTCTCCAGCTGGTGTTTTGGTAGAAAAGGTGGTTGAGCAACCCAGTCTGGATTTTCCTACATCTGAAAGAGCCTGAAGATGCCTTGAACATTACATACACTTTCCTAATATGTTTTCAGTGTCGGCTATAGCACAGCAGTGGGTGGAATGACAAATAGGTATTCTTTGGGAATGAATTACCACTTACAGGGTTCAGAGGAGTTCAGAGCATTAAATTTATATTTATTTACTGGTGCTTTCCACTGTTTACCAGGATTTTTCCCCTGCCCAATCCATGCAGCTATACTCAGAGGAGAATTCCATCTGCTTTGCTGCCAGAGCTCCCCTGGATTTTATCACCCACAAAGTTTGCACACTGATGAAGGAATACAGGGACTCAGGGTGACATTTTGCATATTCAGGTTTCACTCCAGGTCCTGTTAGTGATCTGCTCTACCACCTTTCTATGCAGGCTTTTTGGAGACAGCATGAAGCACAAGGTTAATGTGTGTATCACACAACTTAATGTTACTGATTAGATTTACTTTTTTTTAAAACTAAGTGATATATTTCTCTTTAATAGGTGGTGAAGCAACAAATAGGTAAGATGTCAAACTTGCCCCCAACCCCTCCTTAATACTATATTTTTAAAAATGAAAAGGGAATATGAGGGTTGAAACCAATCAATGGAAAATTTAGCATGCCATTACAGCGGCTTCCGGATATCACAACTCTCTTTCCACTGGACTTCTGTCCAGAAATTCAGGTGGTTTCTGTTAATAGCTAGAGCACAATGAAGATTTCTGAATCATCTGAAAGATTATTTTAAAGAATGACTACATTAACAAGTATTACCAGCTTCCTGCTCAGACTGAAAAGAATTTATTCCTTTAATGCAACTAACTCCAGGGTGGTTCTTTTTCCCGTCTTCTGCCTCCTCTTGTCTTCATTCCCTTGGGTTTCACAAACATACAGTAACAATTAATTATGACTCAAACCAAGGTGGTTAACACTGTACTATTAATAAAACCTTTCTGGGGAATTATAAACTACTTTTGCATTCACAGAGTATATAGGTAGCAATATTTATTCATGTATTATTCATCAGGAGATGATGAGCTGAATAGGGCAGGTTGTATTAGTGTGGATAAATTAAGAACAGATGAATAGCTCACTTTAAAAATCAACCTGAACATGGATTTTTTTTTTTTCCCCCTTTGGAGACTTTACAGTGTTCTTTCCCTTTTCTCTCCTCACCTCTTTAGTTATTTATATAATTCTTGTAATGCTCCCTCTGCATTTCCAAGCTTCATTCAATCACAGCATTATGTCAGGAAAACTGAAACAAGAAGTATCACTAAAATCACATTAACAAGAGATGTACAGAAGAGAGAAGATACTGTAAATGCCTGAAACAATTCCCAACATTGTTATTTGCACTTCCGTGATTTATCTTGAGGGAAAAATGACTGTAGTTCATTGCATGCTATTTAGACATAAAGATATGTCAGGAAACTCTCTCCACAAACACATTAGAATATTTCAGTGGAGTTGTCCTACATTATTATCAATAACTGTGTCTGACACAGACCTTGCACGTCACATCTTTGAACATACAGGAAGTAAAACTGCAAATAAATTCATATATAAGTACTGAAATGGCACTCCTTAGGTGGTAAAGAACCAATAATACTATAGTATCACACAGGAACATTAAACACCACCTTTGGAACAGTATAACTTAGTTGTAGAAGAATTTATTTAGGCATGCTGTCTCATCCATAGCAATGACAGAATGTGTATTAATTCAAATGGTGCTCAGATCTCATCCCCAAAATGCCATGAGCTGTATTAAGGCATGGCCTAAACAGGGGTTTACAATCATCATACTGAAAACACACGCACGAAAAAAACCCCCAGACTTCAAAATCCCAACCATTTGAGACAACCTATGAAATAATGTTTAACAATCCATCAAGTAGTCATGAATTTGCTGTTTCATTTAATTTTAAATAAAATGGCATTAGATCTGATGAAAAAAGTGCAAATCATTTTCATCAGGAGTAAAATTTCAGTGGGAAAAAGGCCCACATTTTCAATAAACATTTCATCACAGTTGCAACTCTCTGATTCAAGTATTTGAAATATTGAAGAGGCTTTGCTATTTAAATTATGAATTTCAGAAAGAAACCAGGAAATATCCAAATGAAAAGTTTTCCCTGTTTTCCAAACAAGTCTAACTGTCACACTATAAAGAGAAGTTTGCTCACTTGTTGAATTATACATACCTAAAAACCTTGCTTTATGTATTATTGCTGAGGTGGGGGGCACATCTGGAGGGGGAGGAGGGGAGGATTGGGGCATTAAGAAGAAATTTGTTCTGGTATTTTGCTATCATGAGTTACTGCAAAAGAAAAACGAGGTACTGCCCCATTTGCAGTCCTTGTTTATTTTCCTATCCTTCTCATAAATTAATTCAGTTCAAGCAGCAGTGCATTCCCTTATGACACCTACTTAAGATTTCTTCAGCAAACTGTGCAACTTCACGTGATACCTTCTTTTTTCATTTTTAGTGAAAGGTAAAAAAATCCCTGTATTGAAACTATGACATTTAAAACTGAGATGTTTCCAGTACGATTTAATGGGAAAAGTGTAGCATTGATTATTATTAAGCTATAAGCACATGCATGCACTCCTTTCTGTGGCTTGGAACAATTGCAAAGGACAGATGGACTTGGGAGGGGTTTCACAAGTACTGCAAAGGTCTCATGTACTGCATTTCTTTACACCAACTATTTAAAAACACACAAATCAGCCACTTCAGGGCAAGCAAAGCAAAAAAGGAGGTGCAAGCAAAACACTTATGTATTTGGTACTAAGAGCGGAAAGCTAATGTATCTGCAGTAACATACAATAAATGTGGAGAATATAATCTGCTGTAGCTTGTGCTGCTCTTTATGCCAGACCTAATTAATGTAACTACTTACAGCAATGTCTAGTATTAGGTTGTAGTGATCTCAGAAGGGAAAAGAGACAATAACAAGTGTTAAGAGTATGAAACTGGTTTGCAGTCAGAAAAGGCCATAGATGAGAAGTTCCTGTGCCCAGACTGAGGCTTGTATAGAGCCTGGAATTCAACACAAGGGAAAAGGTTCCTAAAATAGTCTTGGCCCATTGTAGTACATACAGCTTGATAAGGACTTAATCCTATATAGTAAGGAGCAGAGCTGTGCTGAATAGGGGTTAAATGCATCGTGTGAGCAATAGTATCTGAAAGCAATAAATCCCTTGGGGGATACTTTCAGGTAGTGTCTCTGAAGAGGTACTGGCCTTTGGGGATGTATGATGACACTTTGAGGAGACAGCCTTCTCCTCCTCCCCTAGCACTGCCTAGTGTAGGAAGAGACACCCGTAATTCCTAGAGAGGCAGGAAAGCCTGCATTTCAATGAACAGCTCTCATTTAAGTATTATTTCAACAACAAAGTTTACTGGCCACTTCCCAAACTCTTTCCCTTCCACTTAGCTCCTAGCAGCAAGGATCTTGGTCCCTGACCATCCAGTAAGCCCCTGGCAGGACTTGCCACTCCTTGAAGAAAGCACTGGTAGCACAAGGACAGGTACCTCTTTACGGCTATGGTTTCTGAGGAACAGAAATCTCCTTCTGTGCTTCCATCCCTTCCAGTAAACTTACACCTGTGAATATGTAATTGAGCTCTTACTGTGCTGTTTGAGAAGAAACCAGAGAATGATGAATTTGCAAATCAACTATCGACCTGTTCTGTGCAAACACAAGTATCCTTTCCTTCAGAGAACAGTACAACTGCCCAGCTCCCATCTTCTTGCCCCCTCTTATGTTCTTCCCTCCCCAAATACTTTTTTTCCTATATTCCTCCTAGCTGTTGAGTCCTCAACTCAGCTAACAGAGCTGTAGCATCAGCATTCTCAGTGTTGTACAAAGATGACATACTTAACACACCTATCTGCCTGTGTTTGAAGCTGCTGCACCTCCAGTGCATACTTGGATTTGGGTGGCAGGGTGCTGTGCACCCCAGATAAAAGTTGTTCCATGCGAGACCCTCAGAGAACTTTGTGATGAAAATGTCTATGCTGCTTTTACCTTATAGTCAGCATAGTTTAGCTAACCATCAAATCCATAGGCAAAGTAATTTTTTCATATTTGGCAAAACTTATTTATGTGGTCAGTCAAATATGTAAGTCAATAAAGTAGCGTAGGGAAGGATCTAATTATCCCAGTTAGTGGCTGGATCCATTCTTCTCCCTTTCTGTGGGGAATAGCTTCCACTGAGCATGAGTTCCCACACTGTGAACAGCAGAGAAGAGGCCTGAGAATTTTGCACTTTCACAGTATACTCACTACTGATATTCCTCAGAGCTTCCGAATTACAGCCTTCATCTGCAGGCTTTTTGGGGACAGGCTTTTTTCTTTCTATTCATTTCTGGACAGATCATTTGAAATTGTGCAAAATCGTATTTCCCCAGGCAACACAGATAAATCAATATGCTCTCCACTCCCAATATTTTTGTACAATTCAACAATCCTCCACATTGCTATTGTGTGTTTTCACTTGAGAATATAAAAACACTTTCCAGTAATGATGCCACTGGTAAGCATTATAATATAAGTTCTGCAGCAATATGAACTGAGGCATAGCAAAATTCATGGCATATTCAGATTCACAGGGTGTGTTAGGAGACATTAGACTTGTGTAACTTCCATTGTGCTTGTAGTTCAGCTGAAGCAACTTTGCACATTGATGCTGAACATGAGCTTAATTTTGCTTAAACAACAAAAGGCAGGCAGAACTCACACACCATGCTGATGTGACTGAATGCAGAAAATCTGACAAAAAGTCACACATCTTCTGTATTTAGACATGCTTTTAATGGCAAAGCTGTTACAAAAACCTGCAACTCTGGACAACCCGCTTCCCCCTTCTCTGAATTCAACATTCCCTATTTCAGCACAGGCCAGATGTAACAAGAGGGAATAGTGAAGTTTGTACTGCTGCTGTGCATGATGAATTTGCATAATGTTACAGTATGCTAGACAAAATGATCCATTATTCATTGCAAAGGAATTATCCAGTCATTCAGTATATGCCAACAGTCAGAGCAAAAATATCAGTATCAAAATTTCCTTAATCCAAATCATTATTAACTTCATTATGTTCTGTCACATCTTGAAGAAGCTGCATTTAATTTAATGAGCTGTTTCTATCCCCTAAGCAAAAAATTTTAGCAGCAGAATAACTGTAAGACAACTCAGAAGACCCTAAATGGGTTTTTGAAAGCTCCTGTAACCGCCCATACTGTGCTATACCATTCACTGGCTCCCATTCATTGAGCATTTTTTTGTGATATCAGAGCTTTAAAAAGGCTGCATGCTTGGGTTCATGTACAAGACAAAATGGTGTTGTTTAGTATTTAAATAGGCAACAATTACTTTAACGGGAACAAAGGTTCAATATCTTATCTTTCACCTACTAATTTGTTCCCCAGTTTTCTTAACATAATGGCTGCATAGATTTGCTGGATTGGCTTGCTAAGAAACCACAGTGCATTGGTCTTTCTCCAGAACTGCATCTGCTGTCAGTCTCCTCCATTGACTTTCTACTCTAAATTTGCCTCCAAGTTTTTTCAGGCTTTCCTACTTTCTGCTTTCTCTCAGTTTCCCCATAAATCTATTTGCCTAGTTTACCTGCAACTAAAAAGCAGTCCATACATTTACTCGCTACCACTGAGCACCCAAAGTAAGCCATATGGAGAAAACCCTAAATGAGTGCTATGAAGGTGCTATTTAGACAATGACTGCACGGTATCTGGCAATACCATGGAAGTCCCCTGGCAATAGCTACACCTTACTTAAGTGACAGAAAGACATTAAAATCCTGTCTTTCCAGGGACATGTGCAGAGCACTTCTCCTTGCTGGGTATCAGCTGCAGTTTTGGTCTCTGACATACACCGAACAGAATTTAGCAACTGATAGGCAGAAGCCAATCTCTGTGGCCAGAAGGGTTTATGTTCTAATTACACCAATTCATTCTGATAACACTGAAAATAATACAGGATAG
Organism: Haliaeetus leucocephalus; assembly: GCF_000737465.1. NCBI lineage: Eukaryota > Metazoa > Chordata > Aves > Accipitriformes > Accipitridae > Haliaeetus > Haliaeetus leucocephalus. The sequence continues at coordinate 1,808,425 of NW_010973244.1, read as the reverse complement.
TCAAAGAAGTGTCCAGCATCCAAAGCATTTGTGATCCAGTGACACGCATACTATAAAAAGGGTCTTATTCACTCCAGTGGAAGTGCAATCCAAGTACCAGAGGTAGCTTCATACCACAAGTCATTTGAAGATGCAGTGAAGGAGCCCTCTATTTATCTACTTTACAAAGTGTTTAGTAGGGAAGCTTTATGTTGGCTAAAAAGTAATAAGGGATGGGATTCAGGTGCCTAAGTATAGGAATTTAGTGTAATTTTAGATGTACACTGTTGTCTAAGACATTTGCAAAATGCTGGGGGATATGACCCAGGACTTACAGTAGACATCTAAAGAGACACTAAATGCCTGTACTGAGACACCCAGAAACTTCTCTCAAGATGTGTAAAATGCACAATGATTGGAGGCAGTCAGAAATAAGAAAAGCACTTTGTTTAAGAAAGATAAGCAGATACATGCTTAGTTAAGGAATCTCCTGCTTCACCGACTGGGGACACTGTAGGGCCTGGCAGATCAAGGAATTTCTGCTTAGCAGGTTAGTAACTTGAAGTTTTTCAATTTACATAATGGGCACAAAAAAAATTGAGAACCCGCTCAGTCTGTGCTAGAAGAACTCAAATTATCTTTCAGGTTTATGAACAAACACTTACAAGTCGCTTATAATAATTTTGTTGCTGTCATGAACAAATAAGTCTGCTGACTGCTTTAAAAAAGTCTATTGATTATCATCAGACTCACCAAAAACTTACTTCCAGATGTCCGAAAACTTAATTATAAAACAGGTTAATATGTGTCATTGCCAGCATTATCTATTTCTGTTCATACTTAACAGGCAACTAATCCTTTTTTGTGTGAACTGAGCAAACGCAGGCGAGGCATGAGAAGGATTCACACAGCTATATGTAATAATATCTTGCAGGAATAACAAAGATGCTGAAAGCTAGAATTATGACTCCTTGGAAGGTTGGAATACAACTTTGGAGCCTGATAAGGAGTGAGTATGAAGCGGAATAGCTGGAACATTTCACAAGGTAGCTGGTATCGTGCGGTGGCAAAGAGGAGGAGGATGGACATTAAATGAAAGTGATTAAAAAGCACTGCATTCAAATGTACGAGTATTATGCCCACACTGCAGGAGACAGCAGGAGGCAGTGAATCATCCAACATTTAAATCAACACCCCCTTAAAACAAAATGTATTCAGCTCAACGTGGGTATCTCCAGCGGGCTCTAAAAGTTCTGATAATGCGTGGCATGGGTTACTCACATCTCGCTCTGCCCGTAATGCAGCCACCATTTAGTAAGTAACTTGATACAGAGGCATAGAGAGTTTCTGATGAATCATAAAATGCTCAGTGTCTGATTTAAGGTCTGTCACCACTGTAGATTTGCTAGTGCTGATTTTATGTAGAAAAGGGCTTTCAGGGACAGAATGATGATAGGGTAAGGGGAGGTAGGGAGGAAAAAAAGAGAAGGGAGAAACGAATTCAAGGGTCCTGGAAATGGATGGTGAAAGTGCCATGGAAACAGCATGCATGTTTTCTGCATTTTTGTGTTCGGTTTTTTTTTTTAAAGAAGTGAATATTGAGGAGACATTAATCAGATTGTTAAAAACCTGGCAGAATAAATGTGTCAACAAAACTCCTTTTTTACTCACATTCTATTAAAACACTTTGAAGGATTTCTATGGAAACAGTAGGCTGTTACAATGGGAAATACCCAGCATAGCTGAAAATGTCAATCTTCCTTTCAGCAGTGGACTGACTGGCCATAAATAGAGATTCACTGCAGCAAATTTGCTATCACTTAGAAGCAAAGTCTCAAGTAAGAGAAGTACAGCAATGCAGAAACACTTAAAATCCAAGACAAAGCAGGAGATTGCCTCTCTGAGTGGCAATAGCACCATGCTAACAGTAAAATATTTAATTACACTATTTTTTTGTTTTGGAAGAGTGTATTTGGATGTATCAGGATAGAGCACCTATTTGGATATACCAGAATAGTTCCTGATTCTAATATTTTTGCACTTAGAGATAACTCCTAGTGACAGAAATAGAGGGATAGCTCACAGAGTGCCCATTTTATTTATTTATCTCATAACTGATGACACGCCACATCACACACAATCAGCAGTATTGCTTCTGCCTTATCTACTACCCACTCATGCCTTCTCTTTCACCATACAATGTTCAATGTCATATTTAACTCTTCTATGTGCCTTTCCCAGTGCCCAGAGTAGGAGTTCTTATATGGATTTAAAAACAAAACCCTAAAACCACACTGTGTTCTTTAAAAATGTGTAAACCAAGACAGAGCTCTTGCTCTTTTCAGAAGGTCCTCAGTTATGCACACAGCCCTTCCCACAATCTTCCCCCACACAGATCCTGTGACTGGAATAGCTCCTTCCTAAAGCATGAAATATTGTGAAGGCTCACTTTAAATCTTAGACCATTAATCTCACCAAAATCTTTAAATCTCTAAACCATATAAAAATGTCATGATCACAGTTTCCAATATACATTCCTGCTGCTTTTCACACACAAAGAAAATTAGCCATCTTTCAGTACTCGTTTAGCAATGTATTTGAAGAACACATTGGTCCTTATTACAGACATGCACTTTCAGTAACTTCCAATGAACAAAGCAGGTTCCAAAATGCTTACGTAAGTAAAGATTGTTTTCTACACTTTACAAAAGGATGCAAGGAATCACAGAGACATCATAAACATACTTTTTACAAGGGCTTCTTAATTTCTGCTTCTGAAATTCTGGATGGCCATCTCTGGCTGGTTTTGCACAAAAATTGGGGTCAAAGGATTCTCTTGGTGGCAAGCGGCAATTTGGATAGGATCAGACAGTGACTCATTGGTGATGGACGGGGTAGAAGCTACTGGTCTTGGCTACCATAATGCTGCTGTGTTAGATTGGTATCACTGCCTCCTTTAGTCATCAAACACATGAATTGCTGTCAAATACTAATAAATATGCACTATTTTTTCCCATGTTTCTTATTTCCCAGGAACGGAAAGCTTTTCACATATGGACGATGAAATCTCAGGACAATGACATAACTTGAATGAAACATTGCCCATTGCTTCTGATTGTTGTTTGTTGACAAGTCCACTTATTTAAATGTGCCAAAGTAATAAGAAGATGGAATTTAAGATAAGCATTCCAGAACATATTATTTAGGAATGCTGTGGGCAGCATGGTGTTTCATGCACTGTGTTGCCTGTTGTATCAGTAATGAGTTCATGACTAAATACGTTTTGGGGATTTGCCAAACTGATGGGATTGTGAAAGACTGAGGACCGCAAGAATGATGGCCTGAAACTACAGAGCCCAGCAATGCAGAAGGTCTTTGCTAGACCTGTAGAGGATTTCTCAGTAATCATCTGTAAATTATGCAATTACAGCTGATTAGCGTCAAACTCATGTGGACACAGGGATTGAATAAACACCATACAATCACGCCGCACAGAATAAAACAGCACTCCACTACATTAAGATAGGGCTTTAGCAATAAGGTTGACATATCTACTCTGAAAGTAACTATCTTATGAATGATACATTTTTTTTTTCTTGCAGTAAAATGCAATCTAATCTCTCAATCACCTCACATGAAGATTAGCAAACAAAAAAAAAAGTCAAAAGCTTGGAATTCATAACTTACTTTGGAAAAAAGGCCCAATATTCTGATGCTTATGAGCAGACAGACTATCCTGATCCTGCAACATCCAACAAAACAAATCTCACAAGTACCAGCTCTTTGTGAACTTTTTGGGAAGTTTGCTTCTAGCTTCAACTGGAAACATTGGTTTAATTTTCAAAAGAAGCTAGTGTCTTATTCTTGACTTGAAGAGGATGGAAAATTTCTAAGGGACAATACCTTCCAAAACCCCTGCTTCTTTGAGAATGCTTTGAACTGGATACCCCAAGTATGAACCATCTTTTCATAACTAGTCTCTTTTTACAACTTGGGCTGCTTTCTGGTAGCCATTTGGAACACTGAGATTTTTAAGTATGGTCAGAACTGAATCTTAAAATTAGTACAGTCAGTTAAAAAAAGGCACTTGCAGGTAGGGAGTTTCTTTTTTTACAAGTTAAGTAACTTGTACCATGGCTAAATTAGGAAATAGAGCAAAGATGCAGTTTGAGGTATTTATACAAAAAATTTCACTGCATAAAATACCTCATATCATACAAGCAAGGAAAATCATTAAGACTAGTGCCAAAAAGGAAAGAAGAAAAAGTTTACCATTTTATCATTACTAGAAATGACAGGAGGTTCTGAAAGGTTCAGGTGGAGAAAAATTTCTGCAGCAAAGTGAACACCAGATTCTTGAATTTTTATACGTTACTCCATCAGGTCCAGCCATTCTGGTAAACTAACACTGGGTGAATAACTGCTTATCAGTATGAGACACAGGTTCACAACTGATAATAACTTTCTCACATCCAGAGTGTAAAATCATTAACTTAAGTATGACAGCACCATGAACATTTGTCCTGGATTAAAATCTCTTCATTTTAGTAGGTTTGAAGAATAAAGACATAGACAAATTAACAAAGTATTGACAGAATCCGTTGTAAAGACTTCTGTCTGCAGGGAATGAGTATGAATCAGTTTCAGTGACCAAAAATAATAGCCAAGTGGCAATTGCTGATTGGCTGCTACAAAGACAGGTAATCACATTGCTCCTGAGATGACATATTACAGCGCTTCTGACATCACAAATCTAACTGTGCTACATTATTTTGTTTTGTTTCTCCTTGGTAATATTACCAGAAAGGGGAGGGTTTGAATGAATCGCAGAGGATGTGCTACTTCTTGGATTTCCACTCATTGAGAAGTACTGATGTATCAACATGGTGAAAACTGCTTGCTTACAGCTTACGTTATTTTCCCAAGTTGTCAACCTGACCTGTTTCCCAAACTTTACACTAGCTGCTTTTAAAATGTCATTTTGGCATGTGTGTTTCATTCTTAAGATGAAAAGCATGTTATCTTTTTAAAAATATAATCCTGAAGAACTTGATCTGTTTTGAATTCTACTGTTTTTCATGGTGACAGCAAAATACATACCTCTGAGATGGAACTACTGAGCAAAAGTACTCGATTACATTAATAACCTTCATATGGGCAAAGGGAAATTAATTAGAAGAAAGATATCTGTACATAAAGACAAAACCAGCAATTTAATATGTTGGGGAAAAAAAGAGTTATTTGAAGTACTTAGGACCCATGTCAATTTGAGAGATACTTCAAAGTCATTCTCGTACAGCTGAACTAATGAAACCTGTGTCCTACAGATGTGTCCCTTTTGTCCCTGGAAAATTCTCCCCTTGCATTAACCCTCTTCCCTCCCATTTTGTCACTGACATCCTAGATGGTGTCTCTTATCCATCAGAGATGACATGTCCTGCTGCTTGTCCAGAGCAATACCAGGGTCTGAAAGCCTTGACAGACAGAGGCCACAACACCTGCTCCTCCTGCTTCATCCTCACTGTGCCTTCCTTCAGGGCTCTGCTATCCAGCTCAGCTGATCATGCTCAGAAATCTGCACAGACAGCCCCATCTTTGAGATGTCCATTTCCCTGCCATGCCTGACTGGATACAACCAAGAGTTGAATGACCAAAAGTGTGGCAGAAGTGTAAAGGATGGGGTAGAGCAGGAAGCAGAGAGATCTGAAGACTGACAGGTACAGACAGACCAGTTACTTAATTCTCATCTCCTTACAAGAATAAACAAATTAAAATAAAAACTAGAAATCTAAACCAGTGAGAGGGTGGATCAGAAGATGCTGTAATACATGTTACTCAGACCACACTCTTAAGGGTACCTAGCTATAACACAGCAGAGATGAAACATATTTATTAAGCCTTTACCTTTCATCTAAAAAAAAAATTAAGCATGAGTAAAAGGTAATTCCTTTCTGTCCAGTTCAGCAAGAAGGCATCCACTGCAACCCTAAAAGTTAGCCTTCTGTGAATTTGTTTTAACTCACCAATAAAGGATTTCAATATTACTTGAGAATGAGACTTGACTTTTTCCCTGTATTACTCAAAACCTTTCAGATACAGTTTGAGGTAAGGAATATTAATCAGGGTGTAGCTGACTGATGTCATGATTATCATGAGAATGGGATTTGGTAAAACAGTTAATTGGAGTTCAACATGGAATTGGGGCAGGATCTGAAGTCTCGCTGCAATCATTCCAAGGCCATTTGTGCATACATACGTGAAACTTTTGATGGCTGCTTTTCTTTGGGAAGTGTCCCTTTCATCAGTCAAAGACACTGTGCAGGAATCAATTAAAGCTCAGTGCATTGTTCACCAGAGATGAAATTCTGGAATATAAACCCCTCCAGACTCTCTTAAAAAAGCTGGGACCAGTTCTCTATTCATCTGTTAGGTTCATGTCAGGCTTTCCTTCCTTGGTAAACATCCTCAGTGGTGTGCTTAGTAACCCAATAAAAAAAGAATAATTCCAGTCTGCTTGCATGAGCATTGGAGAGCACTGAGTACGGGAACGTTGGAATCAAAAAACTGAGAGTATGAAGCGAGAGTATGAGAGGAGTGGCTACACAAAAATACCAAATTCCAATTTACCAGATGGTGTCAGAAGTAGAAAAAGGAGGGAAGAACAGGGAAAAATATTCCCCAGTGGGGCTTTCCTGAAGATCTCATGCTGCCACTAAGAAGAAAATTGCAAAATTCCAGAAGGTCAGTGCAGAATTCATACTGTTTCTGCCAATAGAAATGTGAATACATGTCCATGGGCAGGGCATGTACACTTACATCGGAGCAGGTGTTATGCCAGTATTTTCCATCTTCCTCCTCATCATAGAGGTTAAAGTGTGAAAGCAAACAAAAACCAAACCCAACTCAAACATTCGCCTGATTGACAAGAACAGTACATACTCTTCTAAAAAACTTTTTTGTAATCTTTTGTTTGTTTGTTCATAGCTAATGGCTTACATGTTATCACATAGGAACTACTGCTATCGTAAGGGCCATTTATAATTTTACCACAATTTTAATAAAAATAAATAGTCAAATCCTCCAAAGCTTTTAGGTTGTAATCCAGGGAGGGAGACATTTTTCTTAATGGCATTCAAGTGGCTTAGCCAACATTGACTGTTTTTATAACACTGGTCCCATTGTTGGTGATAATAAGACTAGGGGAGAGACCTTGGGAGGTAAACCACACATTTATTTGGTCTTTAAGATTTACTGCGGTGTTGGCTACTGTGTGATCTTTGTGAAACTCAGGGATGCAAAGTCCAGTGTTTACAAAGACCACTGCCAGCAGCTTGGAAATGGCTTTCCCAGTTATTTCTGGGATGCTTCTTGCACTCGGGCATTTGTCCCCTGGTTCTGCAGTTTTGACAATGTGTTCGGTGTTCAGCTTTCCAGCTTATTTTCTGGAGTTGGATTCAGCATGGTGTAGATGTGGTATTGAAGAGATTGCTAAATGTGTTCAGGGCAGCTCTCAAGTCCTGATGCTACAATAGACCTGAGCTGGTTTACCTGTGTGTCGACACAGGAGAACATGACAAGAGAGACTGCCACTGCCTCAGGGATAGCCTGCAGGGGAACAGAAGAATTGTTGTGAGTGTCTGATGCCTATTTCACTGTCTAAATTAACTGCTTCTTTGGGGTTAATGGAATGAGGTTGCTGAGCTCCAAAGGGACCACCAGATTTGCACCACTTTGCCCACTCCTCCCTAGCTGTGGGGAATGTAGGGCTTGGGGCTGCATGGGACAGGAGACATGTAAGGGAATCCGGGCCTCCCAACAATCATCTATTTGCTTGCAAAGGAATTATTAAGACATTATGGGACATCACATGTATTTGAAGTAAAAATGTTGGACACCCTGCATACTTACTGGTTTTTCCTGTTCAACCTTATGGAAGTAATTTTGGTTTTTTGAGTGACCATTAAGTGGGCTGTTTAGTTTTCTGCTTTACAGGCTTCTCATTTTACTTCTCCTGAGTTATTTCTTTCAGGGAGATATTGTCAAGCTTATCTAATAATGATTGTTAAAAACTTTATGATTCTTAAAGTATTCCCTGCAGAAAAGGGAACTGCTTCAAGAATGATTACAGAAGTCAATAGCACAGCTTTTGCTTTCAGACAATGATAGATTTATCAGACAGCTATCACTTAGGATTATATTTTCTGAGCCTCTGGCTGCAGATGATTACTTTTAAATTTTTTTTTAGCCTGAACAGTTCAGCCATTGTAAAAATAAAGGGAGAGGAAGTACAGGGGAAAGGAAAAATCCACCCTAGGAAAAAGAAAAAAGCTCTTTTCTATTTTAGAACAGCGAGATTTTCTAGAAGCAGCTAGAAAGTAGAAACCTGGGGTGGAAACAGTCCCCAGCACAGTGCTTTCATCAGTGCCATTTTATTCTGATTTTGCCTAATTACAATGCTTTGAAAATCCAATTTTATGCTTGTACAGTAAAATAGGTGTGACTTAGACCTCTTCTCAGGAAAATCCAAAGTCCAGATGAACTCTGACTGTACACAGACATACATTTCTAACTTAGCAGCTTTGTGAAGAATTTGGTATGGATATATGGTAAAGGAGGCAGGAATTGGGCATTGCTTATGTACAGATAGGGGGCCTTGGGAACACCTCTTTTGTACTCCATGATGGCTTGATTCCAATTCTCTACCTTGATATTTCCCTGTTCCTGAGAGGGACAACTGTTTTGGTGTCACCTACAATTAAAATTGATTTCTTCAAGCCTTCATTAACACACAACAAACTTAGGAACAGCAGGGTTTTAAATATTTTTTAAATATCTGTGAGTACTGTATAGAGAGCTAAAAAGTTAAGCCTGTCTGAATCCTAATCTGCATCTCAAAGTGTATCAGCAGGTTTTTAAGATTCTTAAAATTTCTCAGGCAATCTCAGGGAAGATCTTTTCTAAGCTTTATGAAATCTAAGTTTGAAAGTTTTTTTGTATGGGAACATGCTTATGGATTTTACATTAAGGCAAACCAGAAAGCTCTCAACTCCACAAGGATTAATAACCATAGAAAATAATAGACTGTCATGTGTATATTATTTACATGACATAGTACTTTCCACTGAGACCCCCATCCCAGGAAGAAAACAGAACAAGTGCAAGTGAAATATTGTAGGAAAGAACACATGGCACCTGAAGAGTAATAATTTCTAAGGCAAGAAAGATGAAAGTTATTAATCAACATTGCTAGTTAATTTCTTCCTCCTTCCCCACTCACTTCAAAATACACTAGTTGATAAACTAGTAGCATGTCAGCATAGGAAAGAGGCTTTCAAATTTTATCACCTAATAGGATATAGAAATGGATTTAGAAGAAAGTTTAAAAGGGCTTAAGTGAATGTAAGTTTCTCCAATTTACAGCTTCTTCCAGCCTTTCCACATGTGGAAATTCACTTGGAAAGTTCCAGAGATATAATTTTCACCCTCCTACATGTCACCTCTGATACAGCTCACAGTTCACAAGAATGCAAGGGACTAAATCCTTACCTGACATCGGTAATTGCAGACAGCCCAAAACAGAGCGCATCTACTTACCTTTGGGATTGCGGAAATGTGTACCCACTCACCCTACCCGGTGAGACAGAGCAGTTCAGAAGTATGCAGATGAGAAAAATGCCTTATGAAAAATGATTTTGCAGCCTCAGCTGGGCTGGCCATTTGCAGCAGTGGAAAAGCACTAGGGCTGAATTATGGCACTATGATTTGTTCACTACTGTGCTACAAACTCTTAAAGCAGCCCAAGGAGGAGAAAAGAGGAGAGGCTCTCTTCTTAGTTTTCCTAGGACAGTAATAACATGAACAATGAAAGCCAACAGATAAATTTTGCTTCAGGCTTTTTGTTCATGTAAGGTTTTTGTTCTTCTAATGCTAATTTTTCCACTTCATACTCAGTTGTACAAGCTTATTGTCTGTTTGCTACCATTCATATACCAGTATCCATCCAACCCAAGAAATGCTAGTTTCAGCTATCTTTTTTTTTTTTTTTTGGAAGATGGACTGACCATATTTGTTTTTGATTACTGGTCTTTGAACTTATTTTATTTAAGTGCGGTCATCTTCTGAATATATCACTCCGTAAATATGTCACAGTAGGGTTTCATGTTTACTGCTTCTCAATGACTTCCAGATCAAATTTATTCAGTTTGAAACCAAAAAGATAGTACGTGTGCTTGGTTTTGGGCTGGGGTTTGTTTTGCTTTGTTTCTTTTTAGGCGTGTGGGGGGGGATGGAGACGGAAGCAAGGTTAACCAGTATTACGCTGTCAGCCATGTCTCAGGAAGTTAGGCTAGCTCATGCATCCTCCCCATCACCAATAATAAAGATTTTGCAACTAGTATTTCACTAATGACTCCATTTATGACGTGAGAGACAAGACAGCATATAGTTTGCTCCCCATAGCTCTGCTGGCACTCCACTGGCAAAAGGATTGAAAAGTAATGACAGACTTACTCTCGCCAGTGAAACATGCATATGAAAGTGGTAATACACATAGGGAACAGATCTGTTGATTAAGAACATGCCATTTTCACATAGTCACTTTTCTGACTGTAACTGCACTTTGTACTCCAGACATGGTTCTTTTTTCCTCTGCTGTGGCACAGCAGATGTGAAGCATTTAAAACCTTTTAACAGGACCCAGCCTATGGCTAAATGACAAAACCCTGACAAAATAGTCCTTAAATTTACATCCCTGGCATTTCGAATGTTCTGTGACAGGGTCAAAAATCTTGATAAATCAAAATTCTCACACTGAAAAAAACCAACACCACAGAGCCATGACTCATCGAATGGTAAGAGAGGCAGATGTCTCCATGAAGTCCTGTTTTGAACAATAAAAGTTTTAAAGATGCAATTTAGAAAATACCTCAGCTTCCCAGCTGTATTTGCCCACCACAATATAGTGGAGGAGGAGACAATATACAGGGTTTGGTTTCTGGGAAATCTCAGCTTCCTCCCTGCTGATACGCATGTTTCTTCAGTATTTGGTTCAGGGTGGAGACTACCTCCCCTTAAAACTGTCATGTATTCTATTTTTCTTATAAAGTAAGGCAGTGAAACATGGGACACCTCAGAAGATGGCTGCTTCTTGCTATAGCAAATATTCAAAAAAAGGGGCTTCTGCAGGAGAAGAAAATTGGCAAATGAGAAGAAAGTCCCTGTGTCTGCTAAAATAAAATACAAGAGACTGTTTTAAGAGCCCACCAACCATTTTTTTCTTGGCCTAGCAGAATACCACTGGCACTGCAAGCATCCTGTGTTAGTCTGTCTGTGACAGTTACTCCTTTTTAAAGGTAATAATCCCAGAATCCCATTTTACAACACACCCTGGAGACATGAAACAAATCAAACTATCCGTATTTTGCAATAGTTTCTTGGCATGATCCATGTGGTAATTAAAACACTTTTAATGGAAATTGCTGCCCCAATTTGCAGGCTTCCTTAATCCAGCTATGGTATCTGCAGCACCTCCAGGCACTTGTCTTGTTCTCATAATACAAAATCAACAGTACCATGGTAGGGCTTGAGGGGATGTCTGAAGATGATGAGAACTTAGAAAGGAATGCCAGTATGAAAACTTGGCTGGTGCTTGCCTTTTTGTTGTTGTTGTTGTTTATTTATCTAACCATTCTTTTACCAGGAATTATCACAAGGACAAATGAAGTCTTCTTTTGCAAAGGCATCCAGGCCAACTAGCACTAAATGATTTTAACACAAAATTAATTAAAACAAAAACATTTAAATACTATAATTCTAAACATGGCCTTCAGCTATATACATGCCAAGCTACAGCAATTGCCATGCAATAAATCCCTGTGAGATACATACGAACAAAGTAAAAACCTGATTTTTGCCAGGACAAGGGCAAAGCTCTCTTAAATATTTTGAAACTGCAGCCTTGAAATGATCAATTATCAACAGACAGCTGCATGGGGTTTTTTGGTTCATTTTGTTTTGAATGAAATTTAGCCCTTCATTGCTGTACTTGGAGTTGGTTGGTAACTACCATTTGTTTGGTTCCGACTTGAATAACCCAACATGTTACTTTCTGGTTTTCAAATTCTCATCCTGTCTCATTGCCCAATTTTCTCTTCCCCCTAGGTACCCAGCTCAAACCTTTCAATGGGAAAAGTGCACAAAATCCTCCTGAACTAATTCTGCTTATCAGTTTTAAGAAGATGGAAAAATCCAGACAATGCTATATACTGTCCCATGAATACAAAATTCAGTGTGTTTCTTTTGTACTAGATGCAAAACTCTTTAGCCCGTTCCAAGGAGAAATGTCACCACACCATAATACCTGGACTTGCAGTATTCAACAAGCCTTTTTTAAAAGTAATATCATTCTGGGGAGGTGCTTGAGCATGAAGGGGAAAGCCCATACAGTTAAGAGTTACCTACATCTGTTTTTCCAGCTTATTCCCCTTTTGCATACTAGTGGCACAGTTCTCCACACTGGTTTGCTGCCCATCGAAGTGCACTGAGCTATGAAATAACAAATCACCCTCCACCTCGCACTTTCCCTTCTGAAGGGCTGCAGTTTCATAGGGTTTATACCTCTACTGAGAAACATACTCCAGCTGTATAGCTGTTGTTTAATACTAATGCTTATCCATCTGGTGGTATACACTGTCTCTGCCTTTCCACCTCCAGGGAATATGAACACAGTCAAATTCACCAAAGATCAACCTGACGGACACCAGCCTCAGCCCATCTTTCAGACTCTCAGAGGTTTGCTCTGCATGTGGCATGGCCTCTCTATGCAGCTCTCTAAGGTGACACGGGTGCTGCCTGGACCCCCGTTCCCTGTAGCGAGACTGGGGCTGCTCTCTGTCTGCCTTGGAAGACTCTGACAAGCCAGAGCAGGTCCGGGAAGCAGCAGCCACTGACCTCCTGCCTGTGCAGGTGGGGTGCCTGTGAATCCCCAAGCACGCCTGGCCCCATGGGGCCAGCTTGTTTGTGCCTGGGCTGCCTTTGAAGCCTACAGCCAAGTTACAGAAGAGATCACCTTTCCCCCTATACTCCCCAGGGCCACCTCAGGTCTATTGCTGTTTCCCTGGGTTTCATCGCCCAGGGTGGACAAGGGTGCTCACTGGGAAGCCCCTAACCTGTCAGATATGCTTCACCGTAAGGTGCGCTGGAGCACTGGCTCAGCACAAGCCCACAATGGTGGGCAACGTGCGCCTGTTTGTAGGGGCCTTTACAAAAAGGACAGTTGAAGTCAGAGAATTAAACAGTTAAAATCAATAGCCTTCACTCAAGACTATTTTATGTCTATTTGTTTTAAAACTCCAGCAATATGCATTCCACAAAAATAAATTTCTGATACTATTCATCTGCTGAATCTGCCTCTATCTTATTTGAAGCAACAGATAAGACAAAGCAAGTGGCAGGCAATTTAACCTTCCTCAGCAGACAAATACTGTTTACCTTATCGTGTAAATTATGAAAATAGGCCTAGAGGATTTAGCACAGGAAACCTAACACACAATAGGTTAAATAAAGCTTTAGGAGAAAATAGCAAGCAATCTATCATTAAGACAAAGGGGTGAAGGGTTCGACGATGTATTTAAACTACTGGTGTCCACTCTGAGACCGACTAACAGAAGCTTTATAATCATTTATTGCTGCCTTACTCTGATATTAACTGCTAAAATACAGAAATCTGAAATCCTGAAATTTCCTGAAATCCTGATTTTTTTAAAATTTTGGCACTTGACGTCTTTGAATAAGGGATGTGTGAATTAATTAAGCATGCACATTTTTCAAACCCTCTGACACCACTAGTTTGAATAAAGTGTTATTGGATTCTAATTACAATCAAAAGTATGTACAAAAAATGGGACAATCAAGACATTACAGAAGGAGAAAAAAAATCATTTTGAATATAATCAGAGTACAGTGGATGGCATATAAAAGGAATATAGGGTAAAATAGGTGAAAAGAGGGAGTGAGAACAATTTCTGTGAGAGTAGAACTGAAAAGACATCCGTATCATCCACTTGTGACTGAGTCAGCATATGGCCCTTGATTAAATTCCTAAAATAATACTGACAACACTGTACTTGTTCCTTGCACTGCTACTATGACAAACAGTCCTGGCATGAACCGTGACTATGAGGCCCACCCTCAACCCTAACCTGTCTTAAACAAAGTTACAGTACACCTTACAGGCACTTGACACACTTAGATTCTCCACCTTATTTTCAAAATCTGCTGCCTGAACATGTGCAGCCTTACAAAAGGGCAGCTGCAAGCTTCTCAGCTGTGTAGGCAACACCAAATTTTGCCACCCTATGGGTGAAGAAAGAATCAGGGCAGAAATATCTCAAGGCACAACTAGGACTGGATGCACCAGCAGCTGGGACACGTGGCTACCCACGACCAAGGCCAGGCAGCTCGTTCTCTTGCAGGACCTCCACCATTCAATAAGGACAGGGAGCAACTCGTCACCACTGTGATTTTGCTGCCTTCATGAGTCTGCTTTCCTTAAACCAGTGCCTACCTTGCTTGAGCCTAAAGAAAGTCCTGCCATACAGTTGTTCTTTCTAAGAAGTGAGACATAAAGTACTAGCAGTTAAATGTGTTTTGTACTATCTTTAGCAAACACCATCTCAGAGCAAAAAGCTTCCAAGGCCATTCTGACACTTTCAAATGTAAGAAAATCCCCTGTAGCCAAAACCAGAGGGAAAAAGGGAGAGGCATGCCTTCCAGGCAGGACCTATGCTCACCAAGTAAGGGGAAACCCTAAGCTTCAGTAAATGCAATTATGTTCCCTGCTACTGCTGTGAGACTCCCGCAGGACAGTGGCTCTGTCTTGCAGGATTGCTGCAGCAGCCTGACTGCAACAGGCAGTCGTGAAGAAGCAGCCCTTGGTGCAAAGGTGGACTGACAGGTAAAACCCTCCCTCCGTATAGGCTAGAGCACGCTGACCAGCTGAGGTGGCCAAGAAGCTGTCATGTTATTGGCCAGTGTACCACACTGGGCATGTAGAGATTTGAAACCACAGACGGCTAACTTCGCTTCCTGCCAGACATTTATTTTGCAATACAGCAAATGAAAACAGGCCTTTGCATTGCAAATGCTGTATTTCATGAATCTGAGAACATGAAAGCAATTTCTTAACATCTTTTTTTTTTTTTTAAAGGTTTTGGCTAATACTTGCATGTAAGCAGAAAGCACGATGATCAAATCACATTACCTTAGAGTAGCTGTAGGACAGCAGAGGTCAGAGCAGTGAGACTATTGCAAAGGGGGTTTTCAGTCGTCTTGAGGCGATCCATGCCAAGCTGCAGAGGTGGGCAGCGGTATGATGGACTCTTCCTGAGGTTTCATGTTAGTCTGCAGCAAAATAAAGGCAGGCTGATGTGCAGAAAGCTTCACCTGGTATCCCTATACCTGTATAAATATTCCTTATAAAATGCAAAATGGGAAATTGCATTGCCTGTAGTTAACACAGTCTCACTACTCCCATACATACTAGGGTTTTGATGTGGTACTGACTTAGAGGAAACCATTGCCATAAACTCATTTCACAGATGACTAAACAAAGAGGAGATGATAATAATTTCATTTGATGCTGGTAATTAAAGGTTTTGAAAAATAAAATGAAAGACAACTTTCCCCTGCAGTTTGGAGAGTAAGTAAAAGCACATATAGTTTTACAACATATGTACTTAAAACGGCAAGACTTCGTCTCCTAAACCTTTATTTCATGTATAATTTATGTAGATATACTGTATTGTGGGTTTTTTGGTATAGCTAATGTTTGGGCAGAGAGGTCTTTAAATGTAATAAAACAAAAGGAAACAAAATGGATAACGTGCAAAATCCACAGTCCGTACTATCTTAAACCTTTGGTCCTGTACCGTCCCCCCTGCAATTTAATCTGACACTATCAATTTTTATCTGAAAGGGCCAGCAAATGGTTAATTTTTTTAATAGCAGTTGACACAAGCACATCCAATACAGTACACTGATGGAGCCATATAAAAAAGATTCTACATGCTTAGGGGCAGGGGCGGCATGTGAAATGAAAAAGTAATATTGTCTACTTTTCCATAGATTGTAAATGGTCTAAGTAATTATTACATGTATTTATTTTATTAAAAGGAGAGAGGCATTTTTGTTTTGATTTCTTTGCTCTAATCCCACTTATTACTGCTGTCTTTGAAACTCCACAGACACTGCATTTCTTTTACTGACTGGACATTTCTGAAATAGTACCACTATCAGGTAGATCAGATTGTTGGCAAAAGCTTTGGCACCGAAGAGACTCAACAAATAAATTTCATCACGCTGACCCTGTACTAAACAGCAACTTTATGTGGATAACCTCATGGGAATGGAAGTTGAGAAAGAGCTATTTCAAGGCCGCCAATAACTTAATCTCTGTTCAGTTCATAATGCAAAGCCATTTCTGTTTCCTTTGCTCACAGTGCTAAAGAGTTTTTGGGATACTGTAATCCTCATAAGGTGGGGAGGGCAATGTGGGGGGTAAGGGTTTGTGGGAGGGAGAGGAGATCCCACTCAAATTATGCCCCATTTAAAAAAAAATGAAAAATAAATAAAAAGCCAAGTTTTTCATCTTGGAAATTCTCAGCCTCAGTTACGTGAGTGCAAAAAGTAACTTTTATTTGAAGAACTAACACTCACTTCTTTGTTAAGAAAACTTAGGGCACCACCCAGCAGACATGAAGGCTCCTATGTTATCAGCAAACTATTTCCTGGGTATATGTTCACCCTTTCCATGCAGCTTGCTTATTTTTTCAACCAAAAAAAAAAAAAAAAAAAGAAAGAAAAAAAGGCAGTGCAAACAAATTCTGTAACACTGCTGAATGATCTGTGTTTTGCTGCAACAACTACTATATTGATGTAATGGAAATTTCATAGGTGTCCAGCTTTGCAGAAACAAAATTGGAAAGGCGCCAAGGGGAACCCTAGTGCAGCGCCGTGTGTTCTTTTCAAGGTGAAAGGGCCCTGCACAGTGCTACTGCCTGCCATCATCTGAGAACAGAGCATAAGAGGCAGAGACAACGTGCAAAGCTCAGCAAAATAACTTGAGTGGAAGAACATGAACCCCCCATTCCCCCATTAACGGTTAATCTAACCCCTTACCCACAAACATAACACCAGTTACTCTGCAAATTTAGCATTGCAAGCTTGAGTTCTGCGGAAGAATAAGCTTGAATGATTATGCTCTCTGTCCATCTGCCTCTCCTCCCAGTTTTGAACCCATATGCTGGCCTGAACTATGTTTGACAGGAGTGGGGGAAGGTAGGACTTGCAAAGATATCAGGTTCCCATAAATGTCTGGAAAGCCGAGGATGGAAGGAGAGCAGGAGGAGAGTCTGGTCGTGCCTCCTCAGCAGGGACACCCACAGCAGCTCCCAGCAGCATTTTTCTGCATGCCCGTCTGCATCTACGAGTCATCAACCAGAGGACCCTGCAGCAACCCGATGCCTTGCACCCAACTAGGAAGCATGCAAGGATGCTGAAGACATGGGGAAAGGAAAGGGGGATACGCAGGGGTCAGCTCTGGGGTGTGTGCAAAGGAAACTGGGTATGCTGTGGGAGAGCCCATCAGGAGCACAGGGGAAGGGAGCCAGGTTATTGCTGTGGGCAGCTAGGACAAAACATAGCTGTCCTTAGTGCTATAGTTCACAGAACAAATTGTCCTTACTGGATGCCCCTTCTCCCCCAAGAAACGTTTTTGTATGAGCAGCAGGAATGGTGGGAAAGGAAGATTATAGAACATCCAAAATCAATAGCAGACATCACCTGCAGGAAAGTATTCCTTTCTACAACCCTGGGAGTCACCTCAAGTAACAAACCAGACAGTGACACGGCAAAAACTTAAATCCTGAAGAACAGAGATGCTTGGCCCTGTAAGAACACCACATGTAACAGGACGGAGCAGGCTTCGCTGCCCAGTGTGGTTGTACACAATGCTTGTCAGAGGGCTGCAATGCTCGGAGATCTTCTGCTCCCCCCCGCCCCCCAGCCCCAAAATCATGGATCACTCTCCAAAGCAGTGTCTAACAGCATAACCCAGCAGCTTGCAGTGAAGTCCCCTCTACACTCCTGCACACGAATCTCATTGTTCCCCAGGAAAGCAAAGCGGAAACCCAGCATCTGCTGGCAGCAAGACACTGCAGTCGCCTCTGCTGACTTCAGAGTCAGCCCGGTGGAGCGACAGAGCCAAAGCTCCGCGGAGGGGCCAGGCCTCAGGCCTCAGTGAGCTGCGCAGACCTCTGCGGCCTCACAGCTACAGAACAGCATGAAGAGTAATATTAATATAAAAACCAGGTGGTGCACAACTTTTTCAGTTGTGCTGTTTTGCCTTTGGGGGGAGGGGGAGTATTGGGAAAGATGAAGATGACCTCTATCCTCCTGCTACTCTGACCAAATTTTCAGTGCTAACTTTTGACTTCTTTTAAAATACAATGCATCTTTTCATGAAGCTGCCCTTGGAAATCAGCCGTACTAAATGTTACTGCATATATCAAGACACAGTACAGTGTATAGAGTATGTCAGTTTCTATAGGACTAGAAGAAGAGATGAAGCAGTCTTACGAGGGGAGGCTTTTTTTAACTAGAGGTTTAGTCTATGGATTTCACAGATTTAACTAGCAGCAGCCAGCCATGGCCTTGCTATTGCATCAAGCCAGAGCTTTAAACACACCTTTGGATTTCACCACATTTTGTCCTTGAGAAAGTCAGGTGTCCATGGCTAGCATATCCAGACATTTAACCAGATACCTAGTCCAAATGCCACAAAAACAAAGGGCTGTTGTGATGGGATAAGTGCTTCCCTCTGCAGCCAGCATTTGCAGTTTCACTCTCTTTGTCTCTCAGTTCATTGCCCTGGTAAGGTGTCTAGCAGCCGACAAATGGAGCCCAAAGTTTAAGACAGCCTGCAAACCCCAAGTTAGCTTTACTTGCACATTTAGCAAAAGAAGAGCCCAGGCATCTTGCCGTGATAAATTAAAGTAGCAGACCAAAACAAAAACAGAGTTTAAAAGTTTATCTTCTGAAGCCTTTTGCACCCTCGACAATGCCTTTGTATTTCAGGACCTTTTAAGCTGGCCTTGTTAGGCTAGAAAGACCTCTGCACAGTCAAGAAAATACTCTGTCGTAAGACCCTGAGATATGATAAGGCCACAGATCCCAGGTTTTAAAGAAACAATGACAGCAAAAGACCAAACAAGTGAAAGAACAGAAGACTGGGATCAGAAGATGAGCTATGAGGTAAAACTGCAATGGTTTAAATTTTTTAAATATCAGGGAAAACATTCAATTGCAAGAATAATTTTCATGTTTGTTTTTTAGCACCCCCACCTCTCCAAGAGAGCTTTTTTTTTTTTCCTTTCCACTTTGGCTACTCTAGGCAAGGATTTTTCCCCTCAACTATTTACTCTCTCACTCAGTCTTCAGTAAAATGTCAGCAAACAATTGTCATTTGGTATCTGTAAAAGATAATGCAGGTGGAAAGGGGAATACTGAAATTCAATACCTCCCTGTAAAAACCTACTGTACTATCAACACCAGATAAACTTCCTTCCCTCTGCTAGAAACCTAACCTTGTAAATACACTTACTAGGATAATGGTAAGGGAATACCTATCCAGCTTGTTTGGTTAACTTATCAGCAGGTCTTCCTCTCAGAAGACAGAAGTTTTCTGGAAAGTAAATACCTGACCCAAATTTGCAATGGCACCTTAAGAAAGCTTTTCTCTGATCTCAGTATGAAATGGGTGAGGTTGCAAGACCGTTGTAATGGGTCCTGCTCCGAAGTGCTGGGCAAAAGCAACAATACGGTCAGGATGGTGTATTCACCTTGAACCAAGTTATTTGGAAGAAACCACCTTTACTTAGCTTTCTCAGTACATCACAACTCAAGCATTCAGTTTGTCTTTTCAGTCTGGAAATACATTATCATCAGAACTGCACTTTAGATTCTAGAGCTTTGAGGTGAATGTTATTTACAGGATGATTTAAGAATAAATTAAGGAACCACGCCTACTGATTAAAACCTAGGTAAAATTCAAACCCACTAAAAAGCAAAATACTATGCTGTATTTTTGCAGTGCATGCTTATATTTTAGTTAACCGGTCAAGTAAGTTCTTGGTCACCAGCCCTTTTTTTTCCCAATACTGAATCTGAAAGTCCCCTGAAAAGAAAGGAGGTGCTCTTGAAGCAAATTTTAGTAATCAAACCCAGTTCATGCTGCTTTTGTTCGTGTAAATATGCTACTCTCACAAATGCAGTGTCAACAGCACTTCACAAATATCTCATAAGTAAAATGTTGGACTAAAATCTAGCAATATTTTTTTGAAAAAGTACCTCTTCCAAATTTGTTGAGGAAAGAATTATCTTCAATTGACCATTTTTTAAATTTACCTCAATCACATCAACAGTCACACTGAAGTCACAGGAACCACCTGCATTAGCAAGAAAAGCAGGGTTTGGCCCTGAATGACTCAGCTAAACTCCATGCTGTCAACCTAAATTCTACATGTAATTCAAGTTGGGCACTACTGCTGTGTTGTTTCAACAGAGGCTGTTTTTCATCGCAGAAACGCCTGGGCCACAATAATGTCACTACTAGATAACTTCGGCTTTTTACATGCTTTAGAACTTTTCAGGGGAGAAAACTGTTGTAAAAAAACCTTTTTTTTTTTTTTTCTTCTTTCTGTTCTAAGCTTTAAATTGAACCAGGGTGCCACTAATTTAAGTAAAGAGCCTTGAGGTATACATCTTAAATAAGATAAATGATGAGCAGAAAATTAAAGGTCTACTCCTACAACACTGCCAAGCCTGAAACAATGTAAGATCATGGATCACAACATCCACGTGCAATCCCCAAAACTGTGTTCTGAAATATAAAACAGCTCCAATAATGTTTTCATCTTACACAAACATTTATGTGCATCAGATTTTACAGAGCTGGAGTCAGTCTATGCAAAGCCTGGAAGTATTATACATGTTTGACAAGGAACTTTCAAATGTCCCTTGATGGAGTTTCCCCTGGCCTGTTCCACTTGCACAGATGTTCTAACTGGTACCTCTTTTCTACCTCCCAGGTACGTCCTTTACACAGTATGACCATACCTGCTTTGCTTTTCTCACTGTTACTCTAGACACCACTTTGAGCGAATGAGGAAGACAACACATCTTAATCAGTTTTAACTACAATGGGGTGCAATAACATTCTTTGACAGAAAAGAAATGATAACAAATATGTATCAAGCCCCTGCTTTAGTCCCACACCTTTCCCTCACCAAATGTTAAGTACCAGCTCTGATGGGGAGCTCCTGCAAAATTCAGCGAAGGTGATCAAGACAGTACTGCAATATTGCCATTTCTCCCTCCTCTGTCCCTGAGACCAGGGGGAAAGCCTGGAGCAAGGAAGACTTGCCCTCAGTGGAGGAGGATGAGCTTAGGGAGCACTTAAACTGGGCATTCATAAGTCCATGGGGCCTGAAAGGTTGAACCCATGAGTGCTGAGGGAGCTGACCAATACCATTGCAAGGCCATTCTCAATTATCTTTTAATAGTCATGGAGACTGGAGAGGTTCCTGAAGACTTGAAGAAAGTGTCACTCCTATCTCCAAGAAGAGCAAGAAGGAAGATCCAGGGAACTAAAGGCTGGTCAGCCTCACCTCAGCCCCTGGAAAAGTGATGGAGAAAATTCTCCTGGAAAGCATTTCCAAACACATGAAAGACAAGCAAGTGATCAGAAGTAGTCAGCATAGATTTTTTTAAGGGAAAATCATGCTTGATCAACCTCATAGCCTTCTATAATGAGGTTCCCCAGCTCGGTGGATGAAGGGGGGAGCAGTGGAAGTTGTCTATCTGGACTACAGTAACGCCTTTGGCGCTCTCTCCCATAATAAAGCTGATAAAACGCAGGTTAGGTAAGTAGAGAGTGAGGTGGATTAAAAACTGGCTCAATGGTTAGGCCCAGAGGGTTGTGATTTATGGCACAAAGTCCACTTCGAGGTAAGTCGCTAGTGGTGTACCCCAGGGGTTGATAGTGGGGTCAATACTGTTCAACATCTTCATTAATGAACTAGAGACTGAGACAGAGCGCACCCTCAGCAAGTTCACAGATGATAGAGGAGTGGCTGACGCACCAGATGGTTGTGCTGTAATTCTCAGAAGGACTTCAACAGGCTGCAGAAATGGGCTGAGAGGAATCTTATCAAGTTTAGCAAGGGAAAATGCTGAAAAATCCTGCGTCTGGGGAGGAATAACACCAGGAACCTATACACACTGGGGGAGGACCAGCTGGAAAGCAGCTTTGCTGAGAAGGACTTTGGCGTCCTGGTGGATGACAAGCTGTCCATGTAGGCTGATGCAAACTTGCAGCAAAGAAGGCCAAGTGTATCTTGGGCTATATTACGAAAAGCATCACCAGCAAGTCAAGGAAGGTGGTCCTTTCCCTCTGCTCAGCACTGGTGAGACCTCATCTAGAGTGCTGGGTCCAGTTCTGGGCTCCACAATACAAGAAAGAAATGGACATACTGGAGAGAGTCCAGCCCATTAAGGCTAAGGACTGGAGCATCTGTCTTATGAGTAGGGTTAACAGAGCTGGGACTGTGCAGCCTGGAGAAGAGAAGGCTCAGGGAGATCTTACCAATGTATATAAATACCTGAAAGGAGACTGCAGAGAAGACAGACAGGCTTTTTTCATTGGTGCCCAGTGACAGGACCAGAGGCAATGGGCACAAACTGAAACACAGGAGATACCATCTGAACATCAGGAAATACGTTTTTACCGTAAGGCTGACCAAGCACTGGCAATGGTTGCCCAGAGAAGTAGTGGAGTCTACATCTGTGGAGGCATTCAAAACATGACTGGACACAGTCCTGGGTGACTTGATCTAAGTGATCCTGCTTGAGCACGGCGGTTGGACCAGATGATCTCAAGAGGTCCCCGCCATCCTCAGCAATTCTGCCTCACTCTCCTCTTACAGGAGATAAGGAGGGGAACAGAAGGTGGAAAGCAGTTTCCTGCACCATCATGTCTAGTCCCACACTCCCAGAGGTATGTTAACAAACTTCTGTAGCTCCACCTTCTCCCCTACTGGAATACTCTCAGTGCTATAATGGTCAGAAAACTTGACTTAATTTCTGCCTAAATTTATCCTAAGTCAATAACGATATATTCTCTGGCCCACCTCAGTCTTGCATGGTTCTTTATTTTCCACTTCATTTACCCACTGCATGCATTTTTAGTCTTTTCTGCTTAGTTTTCTGTTTTTCAGACTAGAAAAAGACATATTTTTTCTGCACTTGTTCTGGTTTTGAGCCATCTCTCTCAAACATGGTAGAAAAGGCTTTACAGCTGTTTAAGTGGCTCCACAACCAGGACAAAACTAGCACATGCTGTATGGCACTATACATCACCATTTCTTCTATAAATGCTTCTTTCAGTGAACACAGACCTTGCACTTCCCTTTTCGTAACTGCATTACCAGCACTCCCCCATAGTGAGTCTGTCAGATTGGGACCCTTGGAGCCTACACTTCTTTTTCTGCATGACATTCCACTTTGCACTGCGAGATCCTCCTTTTTTATTTATTTTTTTTTTTTTTCCTAGAAAACCAGTAATGAAATCTGTAACCTTAGTATGGCAGGATCTAGCACTTTAACTCACTGGACACAGGGCTGCCTTTCCCTCCATTTTCCCTTTACCAAATCTTAGCTTCTTCCCCTTTATCAAAATCCACGTTAGCAATTTCAGAAATTGGTAGTACAAAAATCTGGATTCACATTTATTCTAAGTTACCCAGTACTCTGGACTGCTGAAGGCAATGCAATTATGTCCAGAGTAAGTGTGTGCATGTGTTCAAGCATTGCTGTTTAGAATAAACCAGCTCCCACTTCTTCATGAAAGGATAAGAAATTCCCACTGAATTAAAAATGACCCTGCAGGTGAACAGCATTAAAAACCAACCAGTGAAACAAGCAATGAGGCTACTTTTATACCTGGATTTCTTCAGACAGCTTTTTAAGAGATCCCAGAGGCAAAGCAACTGAATAATATATATGCAGCCAGAGGCAGATACTGCATATCTGTTGATAAAACAGCACTGCAAGACAAGAACAAGAATTTAAAACTTCTTTCAAAATATCAAGTGGTTAAAAGCCCTGAGTAAAAGCTAAAAAAAAAAAAAAAAAAAAATCCTTATTGTTAAAGTCATAGGCAAAACTTAGTAACTCTTGCTTTTCAACGATCTTCTTTATAAGGTATCAATTCTGAGACATGCTATACCCAAGAAGTAATATGTTAAGTATTTGAACTGTTTCCTGAATTTTTTACATACCAAGCCAGCCACTGCTTTTAGATGAATATTACAATGTATTTTACACACTGTGTCTTTTGCTACTCATTCATCTGGAACTTGGATAGAATTTCATTCTGAATTTTATATTATCATAAACATTGTCATGTATTTACAAATTGTAAAAAAACAACCAAAAACACCCCCTGACAAACAAAAGGAGTTATGGCACACATGTTTCAATGTCACAGTGCAGATTATGGTGTAAAATCCATTGCAAGCCATAGAAGCTAATATTATCAAATATAAGCAGTAATAAAAAATTAAGTGTTTTATTAAAAGCACTTGAAAAAATGATAATGTGAATGATGTCATACTGCATTGGTCTTCTTGAGTAAATAAAGTCAGCAAATAAAAGCAGTACAGTATTTATACAGCAGGTGGTAAGCAGGATGCAACCAGAAACATTTACACTCAGGAATGCGGTTACAATAGTGAAGAAGTGCAGCAATTGATTTCAGTTTGATATATGTATTCTTCCCTAATCTGTTTTAGAAGTATCATGTAATGGTAAATATGTAAGGAAAAAATACGTTATGATGTGTTTAGCTATAACATTGTTGTTGGAATCCTTTCAGAGACAACTATATGTGCAGCAGCCAGATCCATCCTTTCGTTACTTCTTGCAAGGAGAGCACAGCTAGTCACTGCAAAATTAATACTCCTTTTCCTCCTAAAAAATCATATAAACTGACATACTGTAATACCCAGAAATACCACCTGAGGAAAGGGACAGCGTTAGGAAAGACATGCTTGGTACTTTTGATGCCTCTTAGCATTGCAGAATTTGCCTTTTTGAAGAGGCCAGAGCTTCTGCATTCAAAATAGCATCATGTAGGTTGCTTTCTTGTCTAGAAAACCCTTTTTTTTTGTATTATTAGCATAAGACATGGGTTGGCAGTCTGGAGAAATAGAGCTAGTGGCAAATGTTTCAGTGTTAACAGATTTTAGTGGAAAAAATGGAGTAAGACCATTGAAGCTGAAACACACTGTGGGAACATACCAGTTCTCATGAGATTTTCTAAGAAAAAACAGCCTTGGAGTCCCAGCGTGAAACTGCGAGCATCAAGGACAGCCAACAGTTCACAGGTGGCTACAGTGCTCACTGGGGATGCAAGACCTGGCTTCAGAGCTCCCTTTCAGATAGTTGCTCGCATCCTACGTAAGACTCTTAAAATTGGGCCATACTGGGGGCACTTGCTCTTGCTGCAGCTGCCCTGCTTTGCATAAAAAAGACTTAAGTGCCATGGAAGAGCTCCCATAGCTCCAAAGAGGAGCCTGGGAGAGATCTACCCTGGAAGAGCCTTCATGAGGCTGCTGAAAGATAGCACAGAGCTGGATACGTGCCCCAAGCACATGGGTGTTGGCTGGTCTGCGTGTTTGTGCTGGTGCACAAGTACACCCACGCTCTTTGCAAGATGGAAAACTTTTAAAGTTGTTTCCCGCCCCCCCCATGCTACACGAACATTTCTGATTACATGAAAAGTTTCCCAGAACAGAAAATATCTTTGCTACCCAGCTCTCAACATTACTTTTTTTCCACAGCTAATACAATCATTGCTGAAAATTATTATTTGTACAAACAGTTCCTACTCCTATGACTAGCCTCAATGCAATCTGTGGTGCTACATTCCAAAGTCAGGACAGTTTTTGTGAGCAATGGCCAGAGGAATGGGGCCCAATGTGTACATTTTGTACGTGCAGCCAGAAACTTGCAAAATGCATGTTTGGCAAATAAAAATAATCAAATATCATTACCCAAAGCGGGTAATTTATGATAAAGTTAATAAAACCCTCACTCCTTACTTCTACTTCACGGTTAAATATTCTTTGTAAGGAACTGCCCTGAATTTCTTTCCAGCTTGTTCTGACCATCCTTGCCCCCCAAAACGAATTTAAATAGCAGCTCCTCATTGCTCGCTGCTGCTATTACATCAGAAAATGTATACTCTGACTCTTTTCATATGTCTCGGCAGACAGAAATACTGAAAAAAAACCCCTCTTTGCAAGGAGCAATCTTGTGTTGGCAGGAAAATTGACAAGATGACCTAATAGGTCTTTTCCATCTCTAATTTCCCTGAGTCTACTACTCCTGTGGGGAAAAATAACTTGTCAGCAAACTTATTACAGAAGAAAATATCACAGTAAAAATAGTTACAGAAAATAGCCCACCAATTCCTTGATGTAAGATATGAATATATTTATTCTTGTGACAGTTGCTTATTCCTAACTGAGAAAAACATGTTCCCAGATTCTGTACAGCAGTCAAAAATGTCAAGCAGCATTGGAAACCAAATAAGAAAGTTACTAAGCAATTCTCAAATACATAGGAAGTTAAAGAGGTTCAATCAAGACTCTATTTACCTGCACAGTACAATTTTTATGCTGTCTTGAAAAATAGATATGTTTTGTAGAAACATGGAATTTAAAGAATAAAGAAAAAATGCCTTTTTTTTGCAATTCTCATATGCACTTTTTTTTTTTTCTTAGACTAGGGTCAGCCTAGTGCCACAACCACCAATTCTATCTTTTCCTCAATTCAGACAAACTTTAAAAGGCAAAAACCACCAAACAGTAGGAAATATCTAAAAAGAACCTGCATTTAGCAGCGCAAAAGGCCCACAAAAGGGCTTCCAAAGTCAGGTCCTGTCACTAACACTGCTGTCACCAACAGGTACCTTCAGTATTTTAATTATTCCCTGACATAACGACAATGAAGACAAGAGCAACAAATATATATCTAAGAATCTACTAAGCATGTTTCATTTATTAAATAAAGGAATTAGAGAGGCAAGGCAGAGGAGATCTGATGATAATTAGCAAGTTCTTATATGTTGTCTGTTTTAACAAAGCTTTTACGGAAAAAGATAATCTTACCTACTTTGACTCTATCAATGAAAAATACTGTTTTCTTCACAGCTTAATTTGTATAAAACACTGTACTACTAAGTTTTTTATTTGGTTCAAAACAGCGCTGTGGTTCTCACATGCTTCATTCTCAAATTACCGGGTACAATTGGCTCAAATAGCAGCAGATGTTGAAATATTTACAGCAATGTAGTACTTAAAATAAAAAAGATGTCCAGTTACCTTATTGGAGGAAACTAGAGCTGCCACATATTTAGGGTATAAAAAGACATTTTTTAAAAGATAATGCTGAAAAAAATTAGCATTGATTTTGGTTGCACAGTACTATACATGGGGCATAGTGGCACAAAACTCTCCACTGGTGAGAAAGAATAATAAAGAAGTGGAGCCCTGAGATACTGTAGTTTGAAACTCAGTCACCACCTCTCCTTATGTTTTAGGAAAATGTGGATACAGATCTATACTCAAATCTGGAATCACATCTTATTTATATAGCCCACGATTACATCTAACACTGCCCACAATGACAACAATGCTGGACGCCATTGCAAGTGAAACAAAATTCCTCTAGGTCGAAAGGTACCTTCAGGGGAGCACACGTTGACCATTCTTATAATTTTTCTGACTTGCTATCCTTCCACAGTCTCACTTTCCCCAGTTTTTTCCATCCCAGTCTCCTGTCTCCACCAGATCTGAATCTTTTTCTGTACAGCAGCAAAAGCAATGGTGTCGGTCGCAGTCCATCTTAATTATGGCCTTGATTATGTAATATAATCTCTAATCAAGTTATATTCTCTAACAGAAAATAAACCCTGATTTTTTATAATGCAGCTGTTGATATGTGCAGTCTGTCTCATCTTGTGGACTTGTGAAGTCCTGTCATGTTAGTAGTGGTCTAAGAAGTTAATACCCTTTCTGCACTATTTTGGGTTTTTTAATTTTTTTTTTTTGGTTGGTTGGTTGGTTGGTTGGGTTTTGGGGGGGGTTGTTTTGGGTTTCTTTTGCTTTTTAGCATTCTAAAGCTTCCATCTAAATTCTACCCAACTGAATACATGCAGAAGATAATGAAATATGGTACTGTGTGCTAATGTGATTCATTTTCCATGAATGGTTATTGGAGAGCCATATTTCATGACTGTAAGATCCTATCTGTGTTTATCCCATTACTTGGGGACTACCATAGCAGTATATCAAAGATAAAATAGTCATGAGCAACTTATAGAACTCTTATGTTAGTTACAGGAATCTGTTATAGAAACTGTAATATATTCCATTATGTACCTGACAGGTAAGTTTGTTTTCAGTTGGGTGTGATTACAATGAGTAGCATGTCACATTAAAATTGTGTTCACAGTAATACATGAGCATTTAGAGTCAGAATCACCAACTCAAAACTGTGAGATGATATGAGATGGACTCTCAATAACTACTTCAGTAAAGTTCACATGCATGTTTTCAGCAGTATCATGTGACCTATACTGTATTTTTTAAGATTTCAGAGGAGTCATTATGTGTGGGATATGTTAAACTATCAGCCAGTTTGTTCTGTTAAAAATCCCTTTTGTTTTTACACATGCAGTAATTACTGTGAAAGTATATCCTTTTGAAAAGGTAATCATCTTGGGTATTGTACTATTATTTTTGGCACTTTGTTTTTGTTTTAAAGCAAATTATAGAGCAAACATTCCACATTTTTTCCTGTCTAAATCAGTCATGTCTGTTGCACTTACATAGGATCCAAAACTATTGAATGAGGGAGGGGGAAGGAGAGGGAAAGAAAGAGATGGATGGTTTTAAACACAAAGGCTAAGATTCCAGCATGATTTTTCTTCTCCCCCCCCCCTTTTCTTTTAAACTTAAAACATCAAAAATATTATATGCCTCTGCAGATGCAAATATGGGTTGAAGTATTGTTTCAGAAAAGAAGACAAGTGCAAACATTAGCCCAGACCTGGAACTGAATTAACTTTAAATTATACTTCTCGAAACAGTTCATGCTGCTGGAAACACACCAGGTCTGCATCTATGGGGAGTGGCCACCCCATCCAGGCCTGCAAGCTCACCTACTTCTCCTAAAGGCAACAGCAGGATCACAACTGCCGATCTTGTTCATGTCTTCAAAAGAGCATCGTGTAAAGAGATAAAGGCCCAGTTATAGAGTAGGTGGCTGTATTAAGACAAAAATGTACTCCTTCTCAGGTAACTCAAGGGTTTTCTTAATCTGCAGATTCCCCTTAGCAGTCAGTGGAAAATCTCAAGTTAAGTTCCTTAATGTGTACTGAATATCTATGATCTCATGTCCCCATAGGGGAAAAAGCAAAAAAGCAACTCCACAAACAAACAAAAAAACCCCTAACAACTCAGGATGAGATAAGAAAACAGAGAAACAGGTAATCTTTCTTGGGCAAAACACAGAAAAAGCCAAACCCTAACACATAGAGTGCTATGCCTCACCATGGCATAACTAATTTATTTTCCTTACATTGCCTTCAATACTAGCCAAATTGCCTTCAATACTAGCCAAATATGCAAAACCATGTACAAAAAAAGTAAAAATTAATTCATGTATTTAAAGCAGTAAGAGATGGAGTCCAGAAATTTATAGGAGCCACTAATAAAGCACGTTCCTGCTCAGATGTGAGTAATAGGATTTTTGTGATTTACAATACTTCTGGCTTCACCACTTGCGAGTTATAGACCTTTATACCTCTGCTGTTGGGAATTAAACTATTGTCCACCGTTAGTATTCCAGATCTATAAATATTTTTTCCCACCTTGTCAGAACCTCACAAGAAGTTAGCTAAATCGGGCCATGAAGAGACCTGAGTAGCCACTGAATACTAATACAAAAATCATTAAGAATAGATTTGCTGTTACACTGGAAGGGATTTTTTCTTTTTTCTGTTTTTCAGTGGTAAATCTGTCTATGGAAGTCCTACACCTCTGAGCACAGACTGCAGCACATTGCATCGGGAAAGTGCGCCTGCTCTGCACACAGGAAAAAAGCCGCCTTGCCATGCACATGCTCATACATACGTTCCTATATTAATAGCAAACCCCAGAGAAAAAGCTAGGGGTACCATATCTCCCCATAGCCACCAGCAGTAAATTGGTCTATGAATTAGTGATGCCCAAAGTTGCGTTCACCTTTTAGTTGAGTCCACTTGGTATTAGAGTGAGTAATTTTTAACAAGGGGGTCTCTGACATCACCTAGCTGCTTCAAATGTGGAAAATAAGACAAGTGTCTATTTTGCATTCTTGTGATTTCAAGATGGGGCAATCTGCAAAAATGTTGTGGCAGCCTGTGCATGCATGTGTTGGGAGTGGCAGGCCAACTCTTTATTTTCTTCTGTATTTTCTTCTTGAAACACTACCTTTTGTCCATAGCCAGTATTGTTTCAGGAGTGACTTTAATATGTTAAAGATGGGCTTGCAACAAATGCTCTTGCCACTTTTTAATTATTTCCATTGCATTTCAAAGCAGTCATGATGCAATTTACAAGAAAAGACAACTTCTATAACTGTTTAAGAAAGTTTTATCTGTTGCATCATGGACATTTGGAAATTCAGCTGTATAAGCCTGTATTTTTTACTTTCCCAAGGAACAGAATAATTAGGAAGAAAATTAAAAGGTCTATCTGATGGAGTCTCACAACATATGTCAAAACACAAAACAACCAAAAACCCAGACAAGAAAATAAAAGGACAGAAAGCTCTAAGGTAACAGCCAGGTGAAAGTCTGCACTATTTGTGGAAGAGTGACTCGCGCTGTACTGACATACATGATCCTTGCATAACACAGGTTGATTAATATCGCATCGCTGACTCAGGGCACATGGCTCTTAGCGTATCAGAGACCTACTATGCCACGCTGCTTTTCCGATAAAGGAAGAAGAGCCCAGAAAGCACGTGACTTAAGACATGCAGAAATTAAATGCAATTAATGTGGAACAATTAAAACTAAATTTTGAAAAATAAAGTCAGTAACTAAGATGAAACAGAACAAAACAGGAGCAGGTGAAAGAAAAGGGCCATGTCAAGTGCAGGAAGGACATACCCTGTCCCTCGAGGAGAGCCCAGCGCGGTCGCAGCCCCAAGCTGGGAGGCAGGAGGCTGCAGTGAGCCTCAGGGGCAGGGTTCCCGGCCGCCAACGGGAGGGAAGTTGAGGAGAGGACTCTAACCTTCACCTCCACTCCTGGCTCTTGTTCCTGCTCTTGCATACTCTGGTCCCTTCAGGATTTGTCGATCCACACACTAGCTGTTAACTCTCGGCTAGCGCCCATGCTTCCTTCCCTGAGAAGGTTAAACAGGTTTCCCACCCGTGTTTGTTCTTGCAAACATTTCCAGCCTCCTCAGTTCCGCTTCACCTTCCAGACTATTGGAGGGGCTACAGCCGCTTCAGAGCACTTTTCTTATCTGCAACCCACTTATTTGCAATATTTGTAATCTCCATCCTCTAGACCACAGCATGTGGACTTTTTCCTAGTTCACAGGTCAGAGTCTCTTCTGCGATTCAGAAGATATGTTTTGCATAGATTGCAATGCTATTACAAAGAAATCCAAAGTGCTAACAATGCCAATAGCTAACATGATGACGCTGTTGTATATTGAAACCAAAGGCTTGTATTAAAACCCAAAATCTAGCTAAAAGGAAATTGGTTTGGAAAAATAAAGCTATTAAGAGGCTAGAGCAAGATCTCTTCTCAGCCAACTGGCCCAAGGCTGGGAAGAAACCATAAGTGGATACATAAACTAGAGTTTTAATTTATACTAAACACAAAATATGACTACTTTAGGATCTGTCAAGGACAGGACCACTACTCTGACAGCGTACAGTTAAGAGAGACATCAGATTTTCAGAACTCATCTGATAATGGCCTAACTACTACCATCAACTTGAGGGGGAGGAAGGGGGTGAATCAGTGACTTCAGTGGGAATAAAGCTGGGCCAGTAACAGACGTCACTGAAAACTCTAGTGTTAGTACAGAGCATGTAAGTATCAATTAAGCTCTGTGTTGAAATAAAATTACATCCTACAAGGTGTCAGCTAAGGAAGACAGACCACAACTAAAGCTGGGAAACCTAGAGAGGAGACAGGGGACAGGGGGTGAATAACTTACTTAGTGAAAAATTAAGTCAAATAAACATAACAGTTCCATCTGGAAATACTTTTTTCTGGGTGCGGTTCATAAAAGCAAAGATTGCAGGCCTATTTTTTTTTAATCCAATCTAATGATCTGAGGGCACATATATACTTCAAAATCTTCAGTAAGGTATAAAAATTTACAAATTGCAAGTGCAAAAATTTTTTCAGTGAAACAACATAGTTCTTGAAATTTAAATTATTAGAGTGACTGGCTGAATATTACACTGCAGAAGTTTCTGGTTATGATTAAAAAATGATGTATGCCTTGTTCTTAAAGTAAAAACATCTTATTGAAGTTTTTCATCAACAAATTTAAAAATATTTAGAAATTATTTAAAATACCCTTAAACCCTCTTCTTTATTAATTTCAGGCATTACACAAAATCTCAAAATTTAAAAGTGAAAGTATCATACATCAAAGAAGTTGAAAGCGACTAAAATTGGGGGGGTTGCACAATATTCAGAGAGAGTAGTGATGACAGCATCAAAATCTTCTGGACTACAGTGTAGAACTTCTACATTGTTTTCTGTTTGATTTACATTTAAAAATTAATTTTATATTTTATGGTACCAATAAAAAACAAAGAAATATGTTATTCAGTACTTCTTCACAAAATTAAAGCATTAGTGTTTGGCTTGCTGCTCTTTCTTCCACTTTTATGGGCCAGCTATGTTCCAGGTTGTTACAAACAAATACATTATATTTGACTAAAAATCCTCATAAGTAAAAGAAATATATTGGAATGGGATATTGTTCTGTTTTCAAGCCAAGAAGCTAACTTTTATATATTCAGAATTACGCCTATGATGGCTGTATTAAACAATAGTATATTTTGTTCTGAGTTATGCTGTATTAAAAGGGTTACTTAAAATATGTTTTGCCTTCTTTGATGATTGTTTTTTTGCAAAGATAATTCAAACCAGCAAGGGCCCACCCAGTCAGAGCAACAAAAGGTCTAGTCCTTGATGAGCAGTATTTGTAAGCACTCACTACTAATATTAATTAATTTGATAATTTAGCCTCTTTTTCTATTCATCAGTTGTCTCCATGTGGTTTAAATATTCATTCTCTATTCAAAACTATTCACACTGGATGAATTTCATTCCTCTGTGGAAGACCAGCATAAGGCGTATGCATCACTTCAATCCTCTGAATAGGGTTCAAATAAGTCTCAAAGCTCAGCTCATGAATAAATTTCACCATTTGGCTAGATGTAGATTCTTTCTGAACTGCCTGTTGCAAATCACTCTCTGTGCTTCAGTTGTTGCTGTGGTGTCTTATACTGTGGCCCCAAGACTTCAACTCCACAGGTTGGAATGTTTATTTTTGCACTTAGTGGTGTATGCACAGCACCTTCTGAATATCTATCATTGATGCACTATATCAGTGATTTGAGCCCAGTTTACCAGAAAAATGTAGAGCACCAGCCTGTACCTGCCTGTGTTCTTCACAAGCCCCATGCACTGATCACCCCCACTGCGTCTGGGACATTCAGACACCCTGAACAAATGTCCGAAGTCTTACTATTTCAACAAGATTTCTGGGTGAAAAAGGACACATACTCAAGAGATGTCTGGCAGAGGGTAGGTTTAAATTTAGACTTGTAGTGGCAGGGACCATCATCTTCTTACATGTATGCATCAAGCACAAGAGAGCACTCTTTTATGACTGGATTTCTTATGCCCTACTCCACAAACAGGCAAGAAAAAATAAGCAGAAAAACCCAAATAAGATTAGCTATTTAAAACCTGAACTGAAGGGAATTATTTCAAGTCCAAACTTCGCTCTTTTTGCAAATAATCTGCCAATAAACTTTTTCCTAGATTCTATGTACAAAGCAATCCCAAAAGGGTGAAGTCAATTGCAAGTTTTAAGTAATTGTAGAAATGCAGGAACATTTTTCCAGCTCTGGCACTGACCAACCATCCTTTTCCATGATTTTTTTTTTTTACAGTTCAGTATCATAATTAAACTAGAGCCGAAGCAAACAGTTTACCCTCTCTAACAAACAAACTTATCAGAAAGTTACTTTGAGGGTGGAAGATAAGATAAAAAGGGAGCCTTCATTAAGAGCCCAGACAGAGCTTCTTCATTCATCCTCCAAAATCATTATGTAGATTGGCAAAGAATGAAAGGTAGCAGTGGGAGGAATGAAGACACATCATTCTTATACAACAAATATGCTACAGTGATAAGTGATAGAAAATGATACTGTATATACTTAAAAGTTCAGCTGAGAAAATCCTTTGCTGTGTAAAATTGACACAGGTTAGCCTCATTGCCTATTAATATTACTGGAAACTTTTAAAAGATATGGCTCTGAGAACACTATGTCAGATTAGGAACTGGAATTTAAACAATGCAACCTACAGGAAAGACATGGGCATTTCTAACTACCTTTGCCCTTTGCCATTGCAAGCTTCTACAAAGTTAAAAAGACCCTATGAATCAAGAAGGGAGCTCAGGAAAGTGGCTTTCACTTACATCTGAATTATGTATGGGCAGTTCCATGACATACAAGCACTCAGAAAACAAATAGCAGAGTACCGCGCGCTGCATGTCCCCGACACACATCTGGGCTATGTCCCAACGATATACACCAGCTACACTGCTTTCTCTGAAAAAAGTGTACTCTCTGACCCAGGAATTACGAGATACTAGCAGGGGAATGATATATCATGTTCCAAAAACACAGCCAGTATGTCCATGCCTAACTTCTACCTGATCCTGCATTCTTTGGGCTTTCAAAAGTTCTTCCCGCAGTGAACAGGGCTTTTGTGTGCAAAAAGGGAGCAGAGTAAGAAAACACAGTAAGCACTGTTGTATAGCAATGATGTTCAAATAGCGGACCTTAGAGAAGTATTGTTTCACCTTTTCCATTACAGAAATTATCTCAGTTTTTTCTGCAGAGACACAAAGATTCAGTATCTTTTATGTGTAGCTGATTATTCTTACTGTCAACTTCAAAGTTTGTTTGTAATTTGGTTGCTAGTTCTGAAAGTCAGAGAGGGAGGCTTCCCTCACTGAAGCAGAGCTCCTAGCACTGACCAGGATTTCACTCTAGGAGCCTATTTTTCCCCCTGTAGCACAAGACTTTTGGTGATTTATGTCACATAGCAGGAGGAAAGACTCACACATCCTTTAAAATCCCCATCTTCCCTCGACAACACAACAAAGAATGGTGCTTGGCATTTCATGAAGCTAATTAAATTAATTGATGGACAGGAGCAGGTACAACTCCTCTGAAAGTAATGTTTATCCTCCCTGTTTACCCTGAGATTTAGGCTGGCACCCACTGTCAGCTATCAGTTGATAGTTACAGCAATTGCAATGACAGCATGAATCATAATGCAAAAAACATGTTACATATTGAATGATAGATGAGCAAATTTCAGGCCAATTCCTACTGGATCATTCTTTGCAATTCACTCAACGGATCAGAATATCTCCTGACTAGAACCACATGGCTTGTTTTTGAAATTTCAACTACTGAAGTGTGCAAGATATTGTCCCCATGGCCTGTGACAAGGAGGGGCTTCAGTCAGATGGCCACCTGTCTCAAACATCAAATACTGCGTATTTTTATGTGGGTCCCCTGTTAGACTCCTTTCCCAGACACATCAATGTCAGGTCTGTTCAACAGTCAGTTTCTCTAAGGGACATGAGAAGTTATAGCTTTGCCATACCATCTCTGCAGCTTGTTTTGGAATAAGGTGGTAGTTTCCCTAAGCTCCACAAGCTCTATGGTCTTTATACTTGCTGCCAAGAAAATGGAATCACAATCCCAGCCAAAGGAGACAGGTTCTGTCTAAGGCAGCAAGCTTCAGACAATACTTGCTTACTTAAAAACCCACTGATTTGCTCATGTCCTCTGGAAAACTCTGTTAGGAGTAGAAATGGAACTGTCAGTCTCTGGAGATCCCACAGCAAACAGCTCTTCCCACTTTTTCACACTGCTTACAGGAGTGTAAGCGCTCCTACATAGTACAAGAGAGAGGTAACTTTTTTTTCCTTTGATATTTTTCTTGCCTATTTGCTTCAATTTATTTTTTTCCTGTGGATAAATATGTTAAAAGGAAATAAAAAAGCCTGTTTCAGTGCCCTGCCAGTCCCATAGATTTAGTAAAAAAATACTTCACCTCACTGTGTTGGAGCATGCAAATTCTCTATGCCATGTCAGTGGTGGTATAACAAGATGATAGCACCACATCTCATCCAATGTTTCGCTCATTATGCACTTGAGGAGACACCAGTCATCATAACTTCCACTTTCACTTTCCTTAGGTGGTCCTGAATCACAGTCAACAGCAGCGAAGAAGCTTGGCTTTGGCAATTAAAGTATTTACAGTCTTCTATTTTCTTCCATCAAAAGCACTGTAGCCAGCATTCTGTTAGAATTGTTTAAGCCACTGGAAGTTCTAATAGTCACTTAAATTTTATACAGTGCTCTTAATTCTGGCTCCTCCTTTTCCATTTCCCAGTTCAAGTGATTTTGATTTGTCTCATTCTCAAAACAGTTTGAAAAAGACTGGAAGAATGAGAAACATAACAGAAATCTTTAGGCAGTTCCATCCACTATACAGAAGCACTGATAATATATTCTTTCAGGAAGGGTTGCACTACAGGATATATTTCATGCTTTAAAAAGTAACAGCCAAAAAAGGGATGGGGGGGGGGGGGGGATGGATCATGCACAGTAACTGTAAAATTATAGCCCTCTTGTTTTGGATCTGGTTGCTAATGTGCTCAAAAAGATCTGCGCTTCATCATATTTTATAGGGAGGATATACAGTATGTGCTCTATGGGGAGCCTATATGAGTCCTAACATTGCTCAAAAGGACAGTTAAATAAATGACTCCACCAGTCAAGTCACTGAAAAATTTGTATTTCTGCCAGCTTGCTTCCAGCCTCTTTGCATCGATGGATTGTGGTGACAGCAATTATGTCATCCGTAAAGTTAAGAAGCTGGGAATCCTTACATCAGCTCTCAGACTTCCTTTTTTGTCCCTCCTACAGTTATCACTTGTTATTCTCAGCATTACCATATTTTCTAAGAGACTGTGATAACCAACACAAGCACTATGAAAATATGGTTGAGATCACAGTCTTCATTCCCCAGCATGCCTCAGACTATCACAGGTTGGAAGAGGAAGTGTGTTTTTTACCTTCTTCTGTGTGAGCACACGTAACACCCCATTAAACAATCTATCCCGTTCAGTCTTTAACTGCTAATATTTTGTACCTACCTCAGCAAAATACAGGTTGCTGCTTGCAACTAGGATGATTCAGCTAGAGATCCACTTCTATTAATCTATTGATTTTCAGGCAGTAGAGCGGACAGCTAAGCAATAAGATTATTTTTCTGGGTTTATCAGAACATCCTATATGAGGGATGTCAAGACACGCCATTTTCTGAAGGATGGCTTTATTTTTTATGCTGCCTCTTTGTCGGTGGTCCCAGTTCAGTGCTGAACTGTGGTAAACTTTGGAAACCGTTGCCTGCATTTCCCTTATGTCCATGAAGCATATTTAAGAAGGTTACTGCTCCACAGCACAGTATCTAGAGCTGCTGAGAAAGGAGGAGGAAATAACCTGAAACAATGCCACGATGTCTTTCCAGTGGCAAACTTCAGTTTTGCGATAAATAGCAGCATGTTCCACCTTAAAAAAGTTATTGGCAAAAGTCTGCCTCTTCTTGGCAGAGCTGTTGGCAGAAGTCTGTCTCTAATAGATGGGTGATACATTCATGGACAACAGTTTATGATTCTGGCACTGCCATATTTGATGGCTGTCTTAGCATGAGTCATGGTTTTCTCTATTTTTTTTCCCAAAAAACATTCCAAATCCACTCAAATACTGAATTCGACACAGCTCTGGTTTTGCATTACAAGTCCTTCACAAGGAGCAGGCCTCTGAATTGGCTTCTAAGAGATGCCAATGGCATGTACCATCGTTGGGTGACTATTGACTGAAGCTGATTTAACCAGCTACAGGCTATAGCAAAATGCTCAGAAATACAGGAAGGTTGCTGTGTCTCATTGGCAAGGTGCTCATTGCTCATTTCTCCCACCCACAGAAAGGGTAAATCAGGTAAGTTGGCTGCATCAACTCAACTGACTTATACTGTACATTATGTGAGATGAATAACAGGCCACGTTTGACAGCAGACCTTGCAGGATCAGGCCCGAATGGCTCCACGGCCATCTACTGCTTAAAATTGTTACTCCTACTGGCAAGTCTCTGAGTAGGGGTAACAGTCAAGCTGTAGCTCATGATGTTGAACACACACTAGTTAGTTTATTGCTTGGTACTAATAAAAGGTTTCCAAAGAACACCGACTCCTGTGCAGCACGCAGACTTGCCTTGTACCACTTCCAAGTGGGCTCCACACTGTCTTCATAACTAGCTTGAAATGACACTCTCTTATTCACCTTGTCAAGGAGACATGTACAGCGGAGCCAGTATTCTCTCCATCCTCTAAATTGCCTGTGATGAACATGACTGCTATATATAAACACAAAAATGAAGATATATTTCAGAAGCAAGTTATGAGTCTATTTTTTCCTTCATCGAGATGTTATTTCTTACGGTCTTCTATCCTAAGTTTAGATAGCATTACCCTTCACTTAGGCTACAACGCTTGCCAGACTTAACAGACATTTCACAATAAACTTAAAATAATGATGTTGATTAATCAAATCCCACGAAGCAAGAGAACCTGAATTAGGGGGACTGACAGTAAAACCCAGCAGCTGTGTAATTCAGAGGCTGGACAAAATTATTAGCATTGTAAGATTGTCCAGCAAAAAGGAAAAACAGCTTGCATGGCACCAACACTTTTCATGGGGAAAAAATGTTCAGACAAAAAAAATAATGCTTACTGCAGGAATTTCAAACAAAAATGTTGCTGTTTATATAAAATACTGTTTTAGCGTTCAGATTTAAAGAAACCTAAGTGAAATTAGATTTGAGCTGAAAAGCTAAATTAATACAAAACTAGAAAAACAAAAATGTTTTCATCAACACATTTTGAAAATTTTAAACCTCTTAGATGCCTTTTTTTTTTCAGAGTTAATTCTTCCAAACAGAGAAAGACCAGGACTTTAGATTTGAATATGCCTAATATTTGGGAAAAGACAAGACTAGTGCCAACAAATTTTTGTGGTTTTAAGCTCATTTCTACATTTATTTAAAGGATTCCTTCCCAGTTATTCTTTGGGAAGCTTTTATGTCTTTCCCCATCTATTGAGTGCATTGGAATACTTTCCCTAGCATAGCTGTCAACACAGTTTAACTCAGTCCAGTACAAGAGTCATATATTTCCATTCTATAACAACTAGTCTTATATTAGTTAGCTAACATGACTTCTAAAAAACAAACAAAAAACCAAAAACCCCTAAAAATTGGTAGACTTTCAGTTAGTTTAAAGACTGGTTTGCCTTACTCTAAATATTCCATGCCAGAAGGCAACTGATTGTCTTCTGTTTCATGAGCCTGGAAGTTACTTCTTCACATTCCACTGGATTTCTTGCTAATGCACTTATAAGGAAGGAGCTATATGGGAAATAGAGGAAGGTGACTCAAAAGATCAGTATCTTGGACTCCAAGAGGCATGTACTTAGAGCATGCCTGGACCATGCGTATAAGGAAAGGGGTGTCTCTCTTATTCTGTAAGAAAATGCTGAGTTGTTTTTGATATCTGATTTGGGGATGCCATTTACAACTGAGAGCCCAGGTAGTAATTTTTCAGGGTACACAAAAATACTGTGATGGGGAGTTCTTTGATGGCCCTATCAGTTGTTCCGTACTAGATCTCATGTGTTTTCTCCAGTTAGTTTTCTTGATTTTAAAAAGGGCCAGGTCCTCTAATATTTACATATTTTTTAGCACACCATCTAGCAAGTATCACTTATTAAAAATCACTGTGTTCATCCCTCCATCTGAAGTCCCTATACAGCAGAGAATACTCCAGTGCATTAGAGGCACTTTCCTTCCTGCCCACAGTAGGACTGACTTAAAGATGACCCAAGCCACATCATGAACTGTGTCAAAAGTGAGCCTGGCAGCACTAGGTTAAAGCTCCTTGATCAGCAGAGCTCTAAAAAGGGTTTTAACCTCCTTCCCATCCCTTCCCCCAGCTATGCATTCCTGCTGTGGTCCCTGCTGATTGACATGTAGTCAAAGCTCTCATCTCTCTGGACACCCACTAGTAGCTCAAGCTTCTGCTGAAGTTTGTGCTCCTCCAACTTCCCACCCTGACCTTTTTGCCCTCTCTGTAGGGGATACACTTTCGATCTAAGCAAGCTGCATATTTGACAAAGATCTTCTAAGTAGCTGCTATCAACAGAGCAGAGGCACACTCTGTATCAATGTGCAGTGTTTCAGGCCTAGAAATTTAAAGAGCAGTTGGCATTTCCCATCTCAGCAGTACAAGAGCCAAATGAATCATTCGGCTGCTATCCATTTTGAAAAGTGGCTTGGATACTTTGACTACATCCACACTGGGACCTCAGGTGTTACAAAATCTAGCTTTTGGATGTCCTGGGAGCTACTGGATCCCAAGGCTTGCCTCAGTGCCTGTATTACACCTATACAGTGCAGCAAGGATTGCCATCTGATGAGAGGTACGTGTACAGAACTTTTAACTCGCTTAAAGCCTATGGGCTTAAGGCAGAAATAAACTGGAACATTTTAAAAACAGACAGCTATAAATTCAGGAATAAAATGGATTCAGTAGGGAGGACTGAAATAGAAGGATTTATAAAGAGGCTTGGATAAAATCAGTGGTTTGAACATCCAACCAAATGTAATTATCTCCTAATGAATACATGCTCTAGGACTAAAGGTGCGCTATGACACTGTAGCCTGAGTGAATACATTGTTTTCTTCTAAAAGAGCTCTGTTTCCCCCCAAAAAACCCCACAAGCACCACAAACATTCCCCCAAAGAGGATGTGGATGTGAAGGGTGAAATGTGACCTGCACTTCTTGGAGGCAAAAGCCAGCACACACCACTGTGTCACCTGGACTCCTGACACTCTCTGCATTTATACTTAATCAGCATCAGTCCTGATAAATTATTTACCCTGGAGGAATGTAGTGGGACGCCAGTTTGTCTGTGCATATGCTCTTATATTCTGCTAGACTAAATAAGCAGAGTTGGGGGCTGGGGAAAGAGCCCTGATTTCTGTCAGTGGGACCCTTTCTACACTATGTTGGCTGTACTTCATACAGTGCTGGCATCCTCCTGTGACACAAGGCATGTTTGATACACCCTTGACATGAGTGTCCTTAAAAGGGAAGCTCAGGGTAGTGGTCATGCATCAAAGTATGTTAGAAACAACAGGTCTCAGAAATAATAAACTATCACATAGTGAGGTTGATAGAGGAATAAAATCTAAGGGGTAAGAGATACTACTTAGCATCCAGAGGAAAACAACAGTATCAATATCGCAGATAGCATAATCTTGCTTAACCTTACTTTTAAGGATGGTGCTTAAGGCTGTAAAAGCTAGTTTCAATAGTAGAAGTACACACTCTTATGCAATGCATTATCCTTAAATTGCAGTTGCATTTGTATAGCACTTCTTACATGGCACAGATAACTTTGCATGCAAAAGAAGTTAGTGAACGCTGGAGTGCCTGTGAGGAGTCTCACTGTAACTTTTGATTGCTTGCTAAATTGTTTAGTCATAATTTTAATATTACATTTAACCTAGATCTTAACAGATTTAATTTCTTGAGCCCTTCTAAGTAAAGAGTTGCCCTGTAGTGCACCCGATTTAAATAGATTTGATGGGAGATTAGACAGCATAGTAATAAGAGTGATTTACATTTTTAAAAAATGACCCAGGTAAAGTAGACAAAAACAAGCACTCAATAGGAACATGCAAGGAACAGTCTCCACAGATAAAGCATAGATAGCTGGTAGACTCTGTATGTCCATTTTTTGCCCTTAAGTTTT
Source organism: Haliaeetus leucocephalus (assembly GCF_000737465.1). Taxonomy (NCBI): domain Eukaryota; kingdom Metazoa; phylum Chordata; class Aves; order Accipitriformes; family Accipitridae; genus Haliaeetus; species Haliaeetus leucocephalus. Next base: position 1,766,055 of record NW_010973244.1, on the reverse strand, counting down.
CCATATGCTTTATGGAATAAAGAGCTACAGCCCCAGCTCTCCCCATAGCATTTCAGCATCAAAAAGGTGAAAAACGTGTTATGAAAAGGTGGAAATAGACAAAAAAAAAAGCCACATGAACACCGAAATATTTTGGGTTCCTCATGAAGAATAATCTGGAATCAAAGCCATTACAGCCAGAAACCTGCCCACACTTCAAAGGAGTGCAGAAAAGCAACAGCAGCAACATTTTTGAGAGGGGACTCTTGAAAATAATGCAGGCACACTGAAGGCAGAATTCTCTGCTCAAATGAACATCTCTCCCCTGTTAAGATAATGTTGTCATCCCTGGGATACAAGATTACTCTAACAAGCCACCTCCCCACACTTCAGAATAGATTACAAACAAGTAACTTCTGCTTTTAGCACAAGCTTATTTCCATTCTCCTTGAATATGATGAGTGGTTGGGGGGGAGAAAGATACTCCATAACTCCTTCTAACTTTGGACCAGCACTCACCCTTTATCACAATGCCCAGAGGAAATTTTTGGTAACAGTCTCTTCTTGAAATAAAGAAAACGTCTCCCTGAGGAGGCTGGGAAGGAGAGAAAAGAATTAGCCTGGCTAGAAGAAGGGAATGAGGGTGATGAAATGGAAAACAGAGATGTTGATCTGGATTCAGTACACGATCAGAGATGGGAGGGAAATATGACTCTAAGTCACCCATCTGCTCTCCTGATTCTGGAACAGAATGAAACTGTACCCAGTCTGCCCAGACACAACTCCTACACGCCTGGGTGAGGAAAGTGTGGAGCATATAGATGACTCCATTGGATTTATTCCATTTCCACTAGGAGAAATTCTGGCTGCCTTGTTAGGGCAGGCCTTGGTTCCCTAAGTAAAGTGAGTATCCTCCCTGAGGGACTGTGAAGCATTTTTTCCCTTCTTTCCTTGCATTCTCACCTTGGACCCCAGAACTATGTCACCACTGGCCAAAATGAGCATCTGAAATATCTGTAAGCTTTTCATGCTCACTTAACTCATGCATAAAGACAGGGGGGGCCGTGGGGGGTGGGGTGGCCAGGTCTCCTGCTAGAGAGAGACATACTGTGTAGATGCTGGAGTACAGTCACCAGTGTAAAACAGTATAATCATGAACAATTCAAATATGTGAGAGCCATAGACTGTAATGGCAGTTAAACTACATACTGCAGTTGGTAAATGTTACCTAGTAAAATGCCTTACAATTCTTTGGGTCCTATAAAGCCTGAATGTGTTGCTTATGACAAGTGAGTCACCCATTTAATGGTATTTCTATATGTATTTGAATATTTCTCTGTAGTACCACAACAGACAATCCAGATCTGAATATATACGTGTCATATTTATCCCAAATTACTCAAGATAATTCAGATTAATAGGATGTATGTCACAAAACTGAAAAGTTTTGTTTCAAAAACTTGTTAGAGTTGGTAGGGGATAATGTTATAGTTACCTACTACATCTTTATTTAAAAAATCCAAACATATAAAACCACAGAAATTAAAAACTAAGAGCATCATGAATCTTAGATTGTTCATAGTCAGACAAAAAGACATTACTCTTCTCAAGAAAATATTTCAGTATGAGACACAGAGCTGAACTCCACATCTTGGAGCTGTCTGTAATATTTTTGTTGTCTAGATTTCAATTAATAATAGCTTTAAAATACACTGCTAAGTGGGATTTGTCAATCAAAGTGCTTTTATGGTTTGAGGATTTGTTCCTTTCTTTTTTTAATAAAACACTTAGAATAGTGGTTTCTTGGTTATGATGCCATATATTCACTTTAACAGAATTGCTTCTGAGGCATACAATGGCAGAGGTTAAATGACAAAGCTTTAGAAAGTGATGCAGTGAGACAAAACCACTGTAGTTTAAAGCTGGAAAAACCTATGAAAATATCCTGCCATGTGACAAATAAAGTATATAAATGCACTTCAGTAGTCTGAAGCAAAGAAATAATATGTATCAGTATTCCAACATAAAGCTTATAATAAAGAGTACTTCTTTTTTGTGTGAAAATGTCATATTAAAATTTACTTTTTATATTTTGCAAAAAAAAAGAAAAAACAAAATGGGTATTTTTCATGTTCTCACAGGGTTTGGATTTTTTTGCCTTGATTAACTGCCTTTCTTCCTCATCAATCTCTAACATTTTTTTACTTTCCCTCATCTTTTGTTCCCCTCTTCTTTTGCCATTGACCAAAATACGGAGGCAGCAGACAAACAAGAGACTGGAAAAACCGGAGGTTTAATTCTAGTTTTCGTTAAATAAAATTCAAACTTTTTTGCATGAAAGTTATGTTAAATAAAATCCTCCCATAACAAGGGAACTCGAGCACAAAGGAGGATCTTGCACATGCTCACATACTTCTCCTGTGGGCAGTATGGATGTGACTGCTATACTCCACAGGGACCTCAAAGCTTCAGCAGTGTGAATGTAATCAGCATGCACCTCTTAGATGAAGAACTTGCACATGAGTGTGGACACTGCTGCCAAAGACAAGATAAATGCAGCCTCAAGGCAAAAGGCAAGAAAATCTGGATGGATTTTCTCCCAATCAGCAGGCCTGCCAGAACTAAATGGCTAGTAACTGAAAATGATATTCCATCATGTCAGCATTTCCTCTCTTCTTGCCAACATGGAGGGTCTAGGGCGAGTCACCAGCTCATAGCACATCTTAGACTAAAAGAATTGGTCTCTGCTGGCACTGAGCGGATGGGTCTGCAACTGCTCCAGCACGACCTTTATTTCAGAGTAGAGCCCCCACCTCCTTCCCCCTGCAACAGAGCTCGAACCCCTCCAGGTTTCCCTTAATCCCTGGGTGATCATGTTCATGTCAAAGATAACAGCAGTGACCCACAGGAAAATTCAACTTCCCAGCATGCTTGCACAATAGGGAGGCACTCTCTTTTTAATTGAAGCACAGTAGGTGTATGGAATAGCACAAAAATGCAAATAACCAGTATGACACCACTATCTGATCCTGCTCTGTCAATTTTGCACCCTTCTTCTTGCCCTTACCCATTCCCTACATTAACAAAATTACAGTAATATCCAAGCCACTAAGTAAAAGTTTATATAGGTGTAGACAGAAAATTCTGAATAGAATTTCTTTTGCTCGTTAGCTGTGCATTTCATAAATTATGCTGCCTTCATGCTTCCATTTTGTTCGAAGTTTGATTTTTATAACATACAACGCTAAAGGTAAGTCTATTGTCACCTAGCAACATTAACATTTTATTGTCTTTGAAGTTATTTGTCCACATCCTGCCTCCTCATCACCTCCTGTTTTCCTTTTGGAACACATATCTCCATCAGCAGTAAACCCTTCATGTGGTGTATATTGCAACACACTCTCAGGCCTACAAATCAATGCTCACCATACCTTTACTTAGCTTCTGCAGCACTTCAAAGAAATGTCACGTGCTAGTTTGTGGAGCATTTTATGGTGCCCTCAGAGCACTGACTGGTCATATGGTTTAAGCCCTCCTTATCTTCAGCCATGAGAAACAGGAAGAAATGAGAAGATGAGGTGAGGAATAAATAATTTATTACAATAAATGCAGCCACTGAAACCCACTAAAATAGTTTCCTTATATGAGTTTCCATGTAACAATTCCTACAGTTGTTATAGGGGCTTTGTGTGAACAAAAGGGGTGGTTTTAATGATCACAAACGGGAAGGAAGCAGGTCCATGGCACAATCTCTCTGTTAGAAGCTCTTGATCTGAAGTCTGGGATGTTATAAGTTGGCACCAAAATAGAAACACTCAAGCGATAGAGGAACGGACAAACCGCAGGCCACCAGATAGGAAAAAATATGATACCCTAATGTGAGGCCCCACAGGCAGGAGAGAAGATCTGGACAATGTTACCAAAGAGAGGGAAAGAGAGAGGCAGAGAAAAGAATTACAAATATATGTGCACAATATTATGACCAAAAACAGAGATAAGGGTGTTGCATTGTCATTTTATCTCTGTACCAAAGATATACCTGTTAGCTTAATTACTTCTGTGATTCTGAAAACTTACTTATGTACCCATCTGTTTGCTTACATATGCACTGCAATGCTTTATCAGTCTGATTCAAGCCCAATGGCAAAGACTGCTACTGATGGGAAAATGCTTCTGTACAGACAATGTATTGCTGTATCTAAATGTGTGCTGCTCTATTTACTGATTAACCTGTGCTCGTTATTGACTCCTCTCTTAACCTCATTCTATTAAATGTCACCTCATCATTTTTCTGGTAGCCAGATACCATCATTATTTGGACTTGGTTTTCCATTAGGCTATAGTAGAACTTAAAGTTGCTGATAGCACAGTGTAACCAATTTCTCCTCTTGATGGTGAAATGTTCATGACCACCATGCAACACAAGGTGTTAACTTCATACTTTGTTTGATGTTATATTGGCAGCCTCCCAGAAAATAGCTTATCTAGGTACTTGTATGGCACTCATCACTGCAGTATCTGGTGTCTTCCACAATTCAACTATTATTAATATATGGGCTTATCCACCATCTCTGTGTTTGCAATGGAGTAATACCAGCCAAAATATCTCCTTCCCTCGTTGTGAGCTGCAGCCCTCCAAACCTGGCTGCTGAGATATCATTGCTGAAACACTCAATGATGCCAGCCTAAGCAGAGAAGTGCAAACTCCCTGTGATTCTCTACAGCACTTGTAAGCAAACCAGTGACTCAATATATACAGCAATACCAGGACAGGAATGGTGGCAATCAGGGGCATTCAACTTCAGCACAAACAGAAATTGGATGTTTATTACACTGACATTGTATTGAGCAACCTAAGAATTATTTGCTGGGAAGGTGGCTTATGGAAAGTTTTGTGAGGAAGTCCAAATAATGCTGAATGAAAGACAGGTGGTGAAATACCAGGTACTTTTGATGATGAATCCCACCTGTGGTGGTTCTCTGCTCAGCTAAAGGCTGTTTATGGACCAATGTAGGACAACAACACTGCCTAAGAGCATAGATGGTAAAAATATTGACCAAAGACTGTGAAAGTACAAGTCAGCACTGGAACTAGCCCTTTCAATATCTGCTTAGTGTCAGCACAGCTGTCAACAGTGTGGGGTTTGAATACATTCCTCAAGAAGCCTACCTTCACTTAGGATGAGCTTCCAGTTACAGACAAAATTAGCGATACTGCAACATTCACGAAAGACAGCAGAAGGGGAAATATTACTTCACTAGGTTGATAAAACTTGAAAAGAAGGATCTTCCTTCAGTCATGACTTCTACTCAACCAATTTTGGGTTTTGTAGAAAAGGAAGTTCTGCAAAGACCACAGAGATCTCCCCAGAAAACATGAAATGGTTTATACAAAATTTAATTCAGGAAGAACTCCTAGAAAAAATATTTTGCTTTCATCACAGTTTTTACTTATTTCTCAGAAGAGTTTGATAAAATGAGTTTATCTGGGATTTGGAACCTTATGGTTAAAACAATCCATAACAGAGTCCATGGTCCTTCACACAACAGAGAAAAGCCTGGAAGAATTGCATCTGATTTTTACAACAGCAAGTAGTGGTAAGCAACACTGCATAGCACGGTCTATGCTACTCATTTTGTTTTATGTTACAGCAGAGGACAGGACAACCTGCAAGCTTCGGATACAAGTTTGACTTGTAGGAAGACTGCCTGCCCTCTCCAGACAGAACATCAGGCCAAAGGTAGCCAAATAGAATATACCTTTCCGTATTTGTGGCAGTGCCCTGCTAGCCCATTCCAAACATCTCTCCTTCACAGACCAGTTTGCTGCTTTATACTTAAGGAACTTCAAGACAGGTTTGAGGACAATGAGAGGCCAATCAGCTCTTCAATAACTTTCTGAACAACCACCAGTCTAAAGGAAAGCAAAGTACATGGTACATACCTTTGGAGGAACACATACTACTTCCGCAGCATGTTTCAGAAAAGATTCTTCACAGATAGGGAGTACTATCAAGGCCTGTGACAACAGTGATGGAAATATGGGAATGTGCATCCAGAAAATGAGGCTATCCTTTGGCAGGCTTACACTAGCTGAACTGAGTCAGCCTAGAAGAAAACTTTCCACAGGACTGAGAGCATCAAAGCTGTCACATTAGCCATGCTTCTGTGCAGGCATGAGAGAGTGCAATGTTCTGAGTGATGAAGCACATCAAGCTGACTAACAGCAAAGTCTTGCTTTGTGCCAGCCACACATCCACCACAACACACACAAAGAAACCCACCGATGGCAGGTTCATTACATAGCCCTGTGGAAGGGGCAGGATGCATTTGTAGCCAACTAATCTACTGGGTGGTGCATGAGGAAAAGTGCATGTTGTCACCTGCCCATCCACCTGGCTTGTCCCCCTTACTCCCCAAGGGCACTATCTTTCTTAGCTTCTCTGTTAATTAACTTCTGGGAGAAACTGAAACTTCACTCAATGTGTTCAGTTCACTTATAACCTCAAACGTCTCTTTGGGTGGAAAAAAAAGAAGGGACTTTGATCTCTGAAAAGGTCATTATACTTTATAGCTTTAAACATGACATGCAACCTAGGAATGAATCTTTGAACAGGCTTTTTGTCCATGTTAACCACAGCTGTCATCTATTATTGTTAATAAAAGTTTATTAGTAATGTTTCACAACCATATCCTTGTAAACAAATAAAAAGGAACAAATCCAGCGTGTTTGGCTTGGGTTGTTTGGTTGTTGGTTTTTTTTCATAAAAAAAATAAAGATTCTCCAAACAACTGCATTAATTTTTGAGATTCTATAATGTAGCATGTGTTTTAAAATCATGCAAGTTTTTCAGTAGCAGTCAGCACACATGTAATGAAGGAAACTAGAATAACTTTAAGTTTCACTGTGTGCTACTGACACAGACTCACACGGGGAACAAAATCTGTAACGGATAGCGAACTTCTGTTTCACGAACCTGGCCCACATCTTCCAAGTCATTCCTTAGCAAGTATGAAGTAAGCAGTAGAACAAACAGATCTTCAATGATCACCCATTTACTTTTTTCTATTGATTATGCCACATTTTTCAACTAAACTACTGGTAGCATATTGATTGGGAAAGACTAAAGTCACTAATCTGCTGACAAAAAGTGCTTACTTTGCACAGAGAGGTAGCTTCATAGCATATACTAATGCATCTTTACCCATGGGAAAAATTCTTCTTCCACAGTTCCAGACAACTCTCATTTAATTTGATTCTATTAAATTTCTGGAGAAAGCTTCTCCCAGGGTCACCATGCTGCTGCATCAGTAGGTTACAGATGTTAGAGGGGTGAAAGGGGCATGGGAAATAAGATTTGTAGCTGATGGCAGATAGAGTAAAAAGATAACTAACAAACTAGATGCTGGAGCATCAGGCTTGTTTGATGGAGAAACAGCTGTCTCAAAGAAAACCAACTTGGGCTTTCCTAAGGAAAATTGTCCTTGATTATATAAGGACATATGGTAAACATAGTGATAAAATCACCTGGTTTAGGCACTTTACAGAGTTGACTGGAAACACAGAACACTTAATCTGTGACCTTCCCTAACTCACATGCAACCTAGGCATGCAACCAACCTCAGCGTGTCAAAAATTGGGAGCTCCGTGCATGGGCAGTCTCCAGACCAAGATAGCATGACCGTAGGAAAGAGCACATAACAAGAAGGAACCATAAGCAAGACACTTAAAATATATGTTATGTCTGCTAGAAATCTCAAAAATCCCAAGGGGCTGGGATGGGGAGGATGTGGTTTTTATCATCTATCTCTCGTGATTAACCTCAGTAGTGATACCTCTACAATAGAAACACAATTAATTTGCTTCAAGCTGCTAATGTTATAGCATTGTTATAACTTACTCAGTTTGCTGCTAATCTCAGCTTTTGCACAGATTCCCATATTCAACGGCTATTCTGGGAGGCCCTGATCTGCTTGGAATAACTCTGAATGTTATCATGGGATGGGATCCCAAGAAATATTGAGATATATTTCCAACTGTAGCACAGACACTAATTGGTATCTGAAGCAAATAACTACTCTGACTTGATGTGACCAGGCAGATTTTAAATTGGCGACTGCCTTCAAACAAGGGAAGGATTTTGCGTTCCATCAGCAAGGGGTGTGGTTTCTCATTTTCAAAATAGAGGGCAAGAGAATAAAAATCTATTTTTAATTAATTATTTATCTAAAGAATGTGTTCCCTCCTTCTGCAAGAACAATGCTCAAGAACAAGTTCAATTGCTCAAGTTCACTTAACAGAGGTGTTTGCAACTTTTAAGTGCAGACGGTTCTCTTCTACTAGTACAGTGTACAAATGTGTAATGTGTGTTGTGTTAGTTATTTGTCAGCACAGAGTCAAAAGAATGCAAAAATACCCACTTCCATTATAAGTTCTCTCATATGCAAATTCAACTGCTTGTTCAAATATTTGTGATAACCATGACCTTGCCAAAAAGTGGAAAGAGGCAAACTCAAAGGCTGGTCAAAGAAAATTAATAGGAACTTTCAAAGAAAAATGCACCATTTCCCCCCTTTCAATGTTCACAGAGTTTCATCTGTTAACTAATACTAGTAAAGCGATTAGAAGTTTAAAAGCCTCACATTAAGTAAGAGATGGGCACAAATGAAAGCTCTAGAAGGGAACAACCTAAAATTCTCTAACAGTTTGAATTCAAATCTATTTGGCAGCATGGGCTCATCTTTGATTTAATGGCTAAGGAACAAATATTTGTCTGGGAGAACATGAACAAACTGCTTCCCGAACATAAACCAGAATCCCCTTGAGATTTTGGGCCACACAGTTTTGTTCTTCCTTAATGGACTCCAGTAATCTGAGAAATTACATTTTATCTCATAAGTAAAATAGAAAGAAGGATGCTTCCAACAATCTGAAGTATGCTAAGTTTTTGGGTTTGGTTTTACTTTTTTTTCCTTTTTTACAGTATAAATTTTTATTGACATCATATCCATAAATCTTACGCAAATGAAACCATTTGGTTGAGGAAGAGAGAACACCTCCAAGCTACTTTCAATTTACAAATTAATCTTAGGGGGCCTAGTCTCACTTGCCTTTTTATCACATCTGAGTTCCTCTTTAAAAATTATTCCAGCTACTGGTTAATAGCCTTTCATCCTCATGAATTGTTCTTTCTACCCTCTTTAAAAACTGAGCCTTGCTAGTAGTAATAGATACTAAATTACTTTTAAGTTAATTGTGCTTTGTCAAATAAATGTCACCTTATAACACCACTTTGTAGTTTCACATAGCTTGTTATTAACAATAGGTAGGCAAATATTGGAGGAGTCTGAGCCTAAAGGGACTTGAATGTCTGAGGAGATAGAGATTGACATCCCTTTAATCCAAATCCTGTCTTCTATATTTTCAAATAGGAGACTGGATATCAATATCCGACATATTCTTCATTAATACCAGTACGTTGGACAAAAGCTGTTCTCATGAGGTCAGCATAACACACTGATTTCAGTACAGTGGGTGAAGTGGACTGCCTGTGTATGATGTTGAAAACTTCACTGATGATACGGTAAAGATATTAGTAGAAATCACAAAGAAAATGCTAACATTTATCTGGATAGAAGCATTTATTTAGTTTTACATTTTGCCTTGTGGTGATGTTCAATTTGTTTTCTATACAGCATTTGTTTTTTCTTTTATATCTTAGTTGGCATTGGATTGTTGGGTTCCCTCCCCCCGCCCCTTTATTCCTGTGTTTACTATTTTAGTTTTTCCACTTCCTGCTTAGTTATAGAGTTCAGCTGATTTACGGCTCTGTTTTTATTGTTTGTTTGTATAATTTGGTTGAGGTGTAGATAGCTGTCTGTTTTTATTGGTTCATTAAATTGGTTGTTCCCATGGTAACTTTTTAGTGCATTTTTTCCTGAGGTTTGAAGGATGCTTTAAGGCTTTTCTGTGGTGGCCTGGTAATCTTCATCAGACTGCAACATGTCTTTACATCTTCCTCCATGTTTTGACTGTCTTAGTTTCTTAACTCTTTGCTGCTTATGTGGATCTGGTGGCCTCCCATATTGCAATTTCTGTACAAGCATTTAAATGAAAGTGATGGAACACAGGATATAAAGTCCATACAGCAAAAAATAGATACATGATTTAAACATAGTCTGTGCATAGGTGTAAGGAAATATATTCCTTTTCAATCTTGACTTGTTCTGTCAGGAGCATCTCCTCTCTTATGCATGGAAGTACGTATAATGGTCCCAGTACGTGCTGGGCCTTCTTCTGCTATGAATGTCCCAGCCCTTTTACAACACACAAGCAGCAGAAGGACAAATTAAAAGACAGCCTGCCAGCCCAAAAAGAATTTCTCAAGCTCTTTCCCAAAAATTCATAAAAGTAATAGTGGTAACTCTAGATCACCTGTAAAAAGCTCCCCACACAGGACAAGGGACCAAATTTCTTGACCATTGCTGCACTCCACTTGATTCACAGCAATGGCCAGTGAGGTCCTGAAGCTGCTCTGCTTTCTTGCGAGAGCTGGGTACATCTGAGGACAGCCCCAGACTTCAGACGGGTCCAAAACTGGCTCAGAGCTACTCTTGTCCCTTCTGTTTCCTGCCCAAGTACAGCTGAGTTAAAGCACAGCATCAGATTCACTGTGTAACAAAGTGACCTGAGACCATATATTAAAACCTCTGCCACAGAGCTCCCATCTGAGACATGAGAACAGTGGAACTGTCCATAATTTGAAGCCGTGTTTTGGAAACCAATTTGCTAGTTTTGTTAAAAACACACATTGCCTAACAGTGCAAAAGCTGCACATACACCTTATAGAAAGTATATCAAGTAGGAAAAAAGGCACAGTACTGATAAATCCTGATTACAAGCAGCACATCCATATCCTGGTATGGCTCAGTGCCAGAGAGAGGCAATTGTTCAGCATGTTCTGCTAAATAGAAAAATGAAGCTCTGCTGCGCAATATATGAAAATTTGTTTTTCTGACTACTGGAATTATATGCATGTTCATATTTCTTTAGAAAACCCAGATTATTCTTCTGACTTTTTCTTATGAAATGCAACTTGCTATCTGCTGGGCTTAAGTTTTCAAGTAATTTCTCCCCAATGTCCCCACAGTTTCTTTTCTTTTGTAATGTTTACCCTTTAAACAGCCTTGTAGACTAAGCAATTCTTTGTATAGAATGATTACTTAAAACAAAACCAACCCAACTATAAAAGCTATAAAATACTCTTACAATAGGCTAGACTTCTCCACTAAATTCTGTAAGATTTTTCTGTAATTGTTCAAATAACCTCCAAAAATAGTACTGACTGAAAGTTTGACATTTTGTTTTGTAAAGGCAACTTTGTTATCATAATTCTTCACATCCATTTCTACTGAAGAATATACACAAAATATCTAAATGCACAATGCAGATCTTTGTTTTAAGAATATGCAAAAGTTGAGAGGGCTAAAGATATGTATGACCAGATGGCAGAATTTCAGAGCTTTTTGCACTCCTGACGATGAGAAATCATTTGAATTCCTGGGGAAGTATGCAAACCAGTTGCTAAAAATGCAATTATGGAAACAATTAATAATGGGAACAATGATGTGCATCATCATTTTTCCAAAGTATCAGGAAGGAAGCAGCTTTGAGATCTGATTCAGGCCATCTGCGACTCAAGCAAACCTCAATCAGTTAACACTGTTCATAGTTGGAAGGTACTATTTACAACCCAAGGAACTACAAGTGGATTTAAGAGATTTAAATTAGTGAAGTCTGAGAATTCTGCAGCAGCTTTGTAATAAAAAGGAAAGCATGCAGAAACAATTCTGCCAGGGAGTAAGCCCACCTAATCCTGCGGTTTTGTGTGTGTGGCTTGGTAGATTGAGCAGAGATTGCTTTAGATTAGGCCTATTCTTTTTGCCTAATCTTTTCTTTGGTAGAGATGGATTATGGTAGCACAGTTGCCTTTGTAAAACCTCATCCTGAAGCCTGTGCTAATTTTGGACTGTATTTATTTGGATCGTTTTGGAAGACTACTATTAAATTTAACAGAGGATGGTACCCTCGCCTAAAAATTTTGTAGTTTGTTTTTCTCTATCTTCCCATAGTAAAAGCAATTCTGTGTTACAGTCTACAGAGCAGAGCATTGTAATTATGGCCAGTAAATTACACAGGCTTTTGGATGAGATAATCCTATTAGGTTTCCATAGTACAGCATTGATTTCATTCTTACTACCATTCTGTAGGATGTTTCCACAGGGAAAATTTGAGCTAAAGCAGAATCTCTACTATCTTCCTCTTGGCCTCCAGCTACCACAGAGCATAACAATTATAAACTGATAAATCACTTGAATGGTTATGACATCTTCCATTGACTAGGAGGGCAGTGGTACGTACATACATGCTCTTGCCAACATTAAATAATGTCAACTGAATGAAGTAAATGATGATTTAGCCTCACCTAAGCTTTTAAGGGCAAATTTCTTTCTCTCTAATAGGGATGATTGTTGTACTTCCTATATTCAGATCTTGTTACACTTTAAAAGTCCAGTTTATGAGTTTGCTGATTTCACTAGGCATTTTGCCCATGCTGAAAGAGCAGGATATTGGAGCTGAGTCCTGCCATATAGATTCAGGAGGAGGAAAAGGTATAGTGAGTTTGAAAACTCTTCAGTTCCCACTAATGTGTGGACAAGAACAAGTTTCACATGGCACAGATATACAAGTGTGCTGTATTACAGAAATTTTTACATTCTACGAAGTTATAAATAATTTCCAACCTTTGGATGTATCAATCTTCTTGTGTCCCCGTCATTGTGTTCCCCCCTCCCCCCCCCAAAAATCGACAGTGCTCCAATAACTGATAGGCAGTCTGAGTGGCATAACTGTATTTGTTTAACTAGCAGCCTTTGACCCAAAGAGCAGTTCTCACTCCTGCCAACACAGTTGCAATAATATTTGTAGAGGCTCACTAAAATATCTGAGTTTGGTTGTTCTTTTTCTTCTTTCAGAAGGAGAGAAAAGGCAAAATGGTGTAGGCTGGGAATGCAGCAATGGTCAGGATGAACACAAGTACTTGCTAGACTTGGACTAACTATGCAAACAATTATTTGCTTCCCGACAAAGATGGTGTCAGTTCCGTTTGCCAACATGCACTGCAGCTATATGTAACCACTGAAAAAACCACACACATATTCAAGGTCTGTCACTTTTGGCACAGGAGCTAGAATAACCATATAATCCCAGTGTAAAGAAACATGCAGTAGGTGGTCTTTTTTTGCTCATCCCTTGCCTGCCCCCCCCCGCAACTGACACTGACAGTATCTGCTCAGCAGACTGCCAAGGACAACAGCATCACTCCACTTAGTCCACCCTTTTGGCACACCAGCCTTGTTTTAATTTTGTATTTGCCCCTGTCTGATTCTAACTGTGCTAAGAGCACAAGTTTAACTATATATAGGAACCCTGATATATTCATTACAGCTGTAAAATGACATTGTAGAAAAAAAAGGAAAGATGAAACACAGGGTACAGCAGATGGAAGAAAGAAGAAAATGTCGTTCATGCTTCATCCATGAAGAGAGCTAAATTAAGCAAAGAATTTCATTTTCAGAAGGCATTTTTTAATAATATCATTATCATGCAGGTCTGCTCAAGAATTATAACTTCATAATGAAAAGAATGCAGAATGGACTTTGAAGCATCTGATTTTCCATGCTGGTGAGAAGAAGCAAGCCTGTTTTTCGCTGTATGTTCACTCAGTGGCTAAATTCAAAGTGGTCTCATTGCTCTTTTCTGTACTGCCTGTACATTATTGGCCATGACTCATTAACTAATGTCACTGTCACTAGTTGCTTCCAGTTTTGCCTTCCAGTTAGACTGGGAAGCCCATTTGACTTTATCACAAGAAGCAAACGAGAAAGAAACTGTCACTGTATGTTTGAGAATATCAGCATATCTTACTCTTTAGGTACCAAAATATAAACCTTTGCTTGGGAGTACAGTCATGCAGCCAAGTATCTTTTGTCTTGATGACAAAATATGTCCTAATTTGAAGGCAAAGAGACATCTTTACCTCAAAATCATTTAAATCAGTGCTCAGAGAATGCACTTTTTACTTTGTCATACACACTCTAGATGTATTCTTTTCTCCTGCCCCCAAATTACCTTCATTCATTTTTAAATGTTAAAATTGTATGCAGAATAAGTATATTTTTCCTACAAATCATGCCCTGACAACCATCTGATTTCTGGATGGGGAAGGGGGGTGCTGAGACATCTGGAGAAACTGGGGAGAGAACAGTATTTCAACTCTAAAAGATTTCTAGATAATCTAAAATGTATTCCTCAATGATTATATCTATATTCCTCATATGATTATACCTATATTCTTTATGATTTCATATTGTTACTCCTTACTGAATTCTGAAAACAACTCTTTAGCTGGGAAAGACTAAAACCCACTAACTTTCAGTGATATGTATCAGGAAGAGCTATATTCAGCTTCACCTTAAGCAGAGAATACTTACTAGACTTTCATTTAAGTACAACAGATCAGCCCCTCTCTCCACCCCAAACCGGTACCCATCTTCTTTTCCTGTTCCCGTACATATATCTCTCACACACACAGTTTCTTGCTTTCATAGGAAAGAAACTAAATGCATACTGCACAGAAACAGAATAAACAAAAGACAAGTCCACAAGAGAAAGCCACTAGGACACTGGTTAAAATATTTTCCCATGAATCTAAAAAAGATAACAGGCACTTGCTTATATGTCTCCTTTCATCCCTGAAAGCTTTAAAGTTAATTCATGGTTTCATAACTACAATAAAGTAACCATGCAGAGATTAAAATCAGGGCCGCTTTTTATTTGGATATCAACAGTATGAATCCCACCCAGGTCTTTCTAAAAGCAGCCTTGGCCGACACTCCAAAATGCTTCCTCAAGTTCAACTTCAGCCAAATAAGAAGTGGTCTGGAAAGGATTCATCCTTTTAGTGTACACAGAAGATCCTCGTCTTAGATCTATAAACCAAGTCTTTAAATTCCATTGTAATTACTTTGCAGTCATAAATAGAACAGACACTATTTGTGGCATCCCAGCTGGTTTTTTTAGACAAGGTGCACACATCTTCAAACAGAGCGTTCAAGAAATAAGTGGGGACAGTGACAGAGACCTGAATATGATAATATATGAATTCTCAAAAAGCAAGCAAGAAAAAGAAAAAAAAAAAACAAAAAGACTTTTTTTTTTTTTTTAACATGCAGTAATAGCAAAAAAAAAAATTTTCTGTATTGAGGAACATTTGCTCAGAAGCTGGATTCCCACCTCGAATGTTTCTGTTTTCAAGGAAGATGGGGTTGGTGCAAATAAAAGTTCTTCTATAGCAAAGTGCTTTAAATCATTTCACTCTTAAGACATGATGACTTAATAACAGTCTTACACAAATAACTGAACTCTTCACTCTGAATTTAAGAGTCAAAACCAAGACACTATTTTCCCCAAGAGACACATTTTTGGAGAGACAGTCACAGAAATTTAAGACGATGGCTAGGGTTAATGCTTGTTAAAGATTTTACCAAAGATTACAAGTCATTCACAATCCCTCTGATATCTATAAATGCCTAGCTTCCATGGAGGCATATGGCCACAAGTCCCTCCATTTTAAGATGGGATAAAATTATTTCCATAGAGGTTGTCTGTAGGGGTTCCCTGACACACAGCATTTGCTGGCTCTTCTGCTGAATGGCAAATGATATTTGACCATCAGCAAAACAGCCAACAGTGCAGATTTCTGTTTATAATCTTAGTATAAAATGAACATTCAATAGGTCCTTTAACATGCCCAATTCTTGCACTGATTTTTAAATCCTTAGAGAAACGAATCCCAGAAGTTTCACATACTCAGCACTAAAACACCACTGACAAACATGGATTATTAAAGCATACAGCCGTTCTTGGTAACATAATCTAGTTCAGTATCTGATCTCCAACAGTGGTCTTAAGTAAACTTTGAGGAAGGAGTGACAACTGACTAAGTATATATGATATCCCTCTCACTGCCTCCAGTGGTAACTCTTAACACAAAAAGTACTATATCAACATAAGCTAACTCTGTATTGTTATTACCCATCATTGCAATGGTAGACCACAAATGAACAGGAATTTTAGAAGAACTAATTTTCTAGCAGAGAAGAATGCAGTCAAACTGATTGGTAGAATATATTCTGAGCTAAGGGAAAAAAAAGTAAATGCAGGAATTGTCTAAAAAAAATTTACTGGTATACAGGATAGCAATATGCATAGTCTACAGAAAACACCAACCACAAGGGAAGACTGAAAGAACTGGAGCTCTATCAAGCAAAGTAAAACAGGAGAGACATGATATGATTTTTAAGCTACAAAAAAACCCCACCAAACCTACTGCAAAGGGCAAGCTAACAATCTGCTTCCCATATCCACAGTGACAAGAAGTGATGGGCTTAACAGCAGAAAAGAAGTTTTTTAAACATTAGTAAAAAATACCCAAGAGTAAGGGTAGTGAAGCTCTGTAATAGGTTGCCTGGAGGCCTTAAAGAATAACTGTAAAGTTTTGGAACACGTTAGACAAACATCTGTCAGGATTAGCTCATGCTGCCTTGGGGCAGGGTGATGAACTAGGTGATCTCTTGCGTTCCCTTTTAACCCTAAAATTCTGTAATTATTAGGAAAAAGCCCCACATTTCCATGGTAAGAACCAGAGAACATCTTGGTTCACTAGCAAACCAAAGACAGTGATTAAAAAAAAGCAATGGTCTACCACTGGATGACGATGGTAATGTTTTAATAATGCTGCAAAGAAAATCAGACGTTTCAACACATATTTGTGTTCTTCAATCTGAAAGAAGAAAGATCTGCTTTTATTATGCTTTCAGGTTTCTTGTGTATGCAAGTAAACTCCTAAGTTCCTCAGGGAGAAAGAGAGAGGAAGAGAGTCATCCTCTAAACCTCATTTTCTTTATAATGGAGGCTAAAAACTAATTAAAGATAAAGAAGCATTTCCATGAAGTGTGGAAGACCTATAAGGAGGGGGGCATGCTACATCTGATGAGACTCAGTTCTTTAAGGGCAGATCTTCACTGTGTAAAGTAGCATTGTGCAAAGACCATGCTATGAACCACATGAGATCTATAACCAGAAGCTGTACAATTGCATTGTCATGGGCCAAGAATCAGGTATTTTCACTGCAGAAACTGCATCACACCAGCTAACCAGGCAGGAGAATTGAGATGGTGTTTCTGGGTGGCATCACACTGCACCTGGTGTGCACACCAGCCTAAATCAGTGCTGGCTCAGGATTCCCTCTACTCTCAACTCTACTGAGGTAAGCAAAAAAAAGGGACAGAAAGAGGCTTACATCAGATTTTCTATTCCCAGGTAAGTATTTTTCAACCTTATTATATATGTTCAATTTCAGATCATCATTAAATAGTATTGAAGTTAAGGAATGACTTGACAAAGTCCTGGGCAAAGTCCAGACTTCAGTTCCTACTAAATTTTTTTTTTTTCTATAAAGTGGAATAGTTCCACCCAAGGAAAGCCAAGGGTGTAACAGTGTGGGGACTCACCTGATACCTCGCAGAGGCAAGATCTGAACTTCCCATATTCTAGTCACTTACCTCTCATGCTGCACCAGCTACCTTTCTATTCAACTAGCTATTTCTCTCAGATCAAATCCTGAGATGCCCTCACAGAGAGGAGGAACATTTTCCAGCTCAGCATCTGTCCTAGTTTCAGCTGGGATAGAGTTAACTGCCTTCCTAGTAGCTGGTACAGTGCTATGTTTTGAGTTCAGTATGAGAAGAATGTTGATAACACTGATATTTTCAGTTGTTGCTAAGTAGTGTTTAGACTAATGTCAAGGATTTTTCAGCTTCTCATGCCCAGCCAGCGAGAAAGCTGGAGGGGCACAAGAAGCTGGCACAGGACAGAGCCAGGGCACCTGACCCAAACTGGCCAACGGTGTATTCCATACCATGGGACGTCCCATCTAGTATAGGAACTGGGGGGAGTGAGGGCAGGGGATTGCCGCTCAGGGACTGGCTAAGGTGTCGGTCGGCGGGTGGTGAGCAATTGCCCTGCGCATCATTTGTACATTCCAATCCTTTTATTACTACTGTTGTCATTTTATTAGTGTTATCATTATCATTATTAGTTTCTTCTTTTCTGTTCTACTAAACCATTCTTATCTCAACCCACGGGTTTTGCTTCTTTTTCCTGATTTTCTCCCCCCGGTGTGTGGGGAGTGAGTGAGCGGCTGCGTGGTGCTTAGTTGCTGGCTGGGGTTAAACCACAACAGCATCCTTTGAAATGTATGCTTATGTTAAGAGCAGCTTTGAAAAATCAGCATTTTTAAGTCAGTTTCATACGTGATTATTTTTGTCACATTTCACAAAATCTCTGGTTTGGTTCCCTTTCCATGCAAAATAAAAGTTAACACCTGTGAGGGTGCACTCTGGAGTCTCTAACAAGTGCCGGACTAGACTGGCAGACCTGCTGCAGTTCTTCCTTACAGTGCCTCTGTGAAAATGCCCTGCCAGTGTTCAAAGGCATTCCAGGGTGGGTGATAATGAAAAGCAGCAAAGCCTACTCCAGCTCCTCATCCTCCAGGAAGAAGAGCAGTTACAATAAGCGAGAGAGACAGAGGACTTGTGCCAACCCAAAGTAACAGCAGGGAACTCAAGAGAAACACAGAAACGTGGTTTGTAGTTTTTGTGTTTTGTCTTCTCTTCCCCCCCCACGGCTTCCCCCCCCCCCCCAGTTTATTGCTTGTAAAACTGCATAAAGAGAACACAGCTGAAGATTGCAGGCCAATTACTGTCCATTTGGATTAGCCCAGAACCCCTGCAAATCTACCCTAAAGAGTCCCCAAATAATTTCTTTTCTTTCTCATTCTCCTCTAAGCCTGCACTGCTGCTTCTCAGGGGAAATAGGGGAAGTGGTTAACTCAGGACGAATGCTTGCACAGACCATGTGCCGTTCCAGAATCAGTAGAATAAAATTATATTGGACACAACCCTTATTTTAGATCTATACAATCAAACACTCATGTTTACAAATGCTACCTATGCATTGATAATACTACTTAAAAGCACACAGTTGCTTTTTTATTTATTCTATTTTGCAAAAATATTTTAAAAGGCTGCTGTCTATGTGAAAAACACAGCACCAGCAGCTGGGCTCCAGCACTGTATCAGATTTGCTGGAGGAACAAAGACCTATCATCACCTTAGAATACAAGGGACAGCCTCCTGAAATGCAGGTAGTCCTCCCCAAATGTCATCACATTAACCCTTGACCAACTGCTCGGAGCTATGATGTGAACACAAACAGGGGAGGCTCACATTTGTGTCTCATGCCTGTGCTAAGGCCTCCCTAAATTGAAAACACAGCTGGTTAGTGTGCAACTTTCACCAACTGACAAGGCTGGCATCCTTGGATGTAACAGGGAAATTTAATGAGGTTTCAATATGTCATGCTAATAGAACTAAATCAGAGCTACTATGACTGTCAATGAGCTACCCTACTGACTTCTCACCCTGGACATATAAATGGCTCCTGAAGAACACGACTTATCTGAGCATTAAATTGACAGGGTTTAAATAGCATAATTAAAGATAATATGAATCTACTCAAGTTAAATATGCTGAAAGACTTCAGACACTAGAATAAATACAGTCTAATCTCTGGGGAAGGATTAGTGTGATAAAGATGACTACAGTTCCACTGTTTAATTTTGTCGTGTAGATGCTCCCTGTAGACACTGCAAAGAGATAATTTTTCTAAAATAGAAAATGAAGTTCTCTTTCTGAAGGCATGCAAATCCAAAGCTTAAGAAAACAAAATGTTATTCAACCTTGTAAAAACAGAAGGCTAAAACTGCCAAATGTAAAATGGTATTGAATAGCATTCACACTCATCCAGTTTAATGAGGTTTTGGACTCTTGATGCCAACTCTGGTGCCTGGGTGGCAATACACAACCTATGCACTGATTTATTAAATCATAAACTATAACTTCTGTAATGTGTTTAGTATAGGTAAATGGTTGTAGCTTTTTGAATTATGTACATTAAAAACACAGTAACACAAAGACTTCTTTACACCAGTAAGCAATCATGTGTGCTAAAGATGGCTCAAAAGCCATCAGAATAAAGAATATATAACTTGATATAGTAAGATTTTAGAAATTTATTCAAGTCAGATCAGAGTATTTTATTAATGGTTCTGAGAAAATGAGACTTCTTCTGTCAAATATTTAGTAATACCAACTACTAAACTAAATAATTGCTGAGACTTACCATGAGAAAAATCACCAGATGGAAAACTGACAAGCTTTCTAAAGAAAATTCACATAAATATACCCCAAGCATACCAATCTTTATTGGATTTGCCATACATTTTGTATGTATGTATTACCATACAAATATGGCCCTACTTACTCTGAAGTTAGTAAAAGGATAAACTTATCTTACAGGTCACCAAAGAGCTGCTGGGTAGTGATGCACATATGCAACACACAGCATTCTGGAATAGGATTTATACTGCTGAAAATACAAACTAATCCTAAACGAATTTCTCCAGGTTTGTAATTAGGGCAGTAAGAAATCTGAATTTGTACAAAAATATGACTGAAATATTTACAATGGTGTTAAAAAAAATCCTATGCCTAGATTACTAATTCTTCCTGTCTGATTCTGCACTTCTGTAGTCAATCAAATCAGAACTGAGACTTACAGGAATGCAGAAATACCAAGATTCAGCGAGGGATTTATATATTTGTTTGTTTTGACTATAAACAGCACTCTATACTGATGATGCTGAAATATCCAAACCCAAACTCATTCCCCAAACATACAAGAAATGGCTGAAACTGGACAAACATCAAGCTGTAAAATTTTAGTTCAGCAGTCTTTATTTCTGAGAAATCATTCAATGAACTTGCAAGATTTTTATAAAACTTTAACTTCAGACAGCCACTGTCATAATATTGTAGCTACATTATGCTAAAACATACTGTGCTATGTGAAAAAAAATGAATGGTTTACATCTCATTAGAAGAAAAAAGTAATCCTGACTTAAGTCACAAAGCTGAATGGAGACAATAGCAACAAGCCAAAATGCTGGTATAGGTATAGAATTTACACTGGTTACATAAATGATGTGGAGAACAGTCTTCGTATTCTGCTCTACCAAAGAATCACTAAAATGTAATTAACAAGACCTATTTCATCATATCTTACTCCAAGAAATAATGAAAATGCTGACAGGTATCAGTGACACCAAATATTAGTACTCTATTTATATACAAACCATGCATATTGCAATGTAGTCAAACTCATACATCAAATATTATTTACTGTTTTCATTATTGACCGATCGGACTGTTTCTTTTTACATTATACTGACCTTATGTGACATTTAATCTATAATATACATCGTATACAACATATACAAGGAAAAAAAACATTCCCCAGCATTTTTTTTTTCTAGAGAACAATACAATTTTATAAAAAGAAAAGTGGTGGGGGGATTACCAGAAATTCTATCCTATTTTTTCCTGCATGAGGGAATGGGAAAATTTTTGGTATTGTCATGAGGTCACCGGAAATACTGCAGTGGTGAATATGAATAAGTCTTCATTAGGTGACTGCTGCTTTGTGGTCATTACTTGGGAATGGTTCTGGATTATCATCTTATTTTTATTGGCTCTAATTTAAAAATACCTTCTTCAGTTGGTGGAAAAATAATGCTCCTTCTTTAGTTCTAAGAACAGCAGCCTAAGGCTGGAATGCTCTAAAGAAACCCAAGCTTTTGTAAAATGATGTCATATGCCAACTGTGCCAGGCAAATGTGTAGTAATAGCTAAAGCATTCTATAATTAAAACAAGTCCCTTGTTAAAAGAGACTGAAAGTGATCAAAGCTCTTTTGTCTGTTCAGACACTTGATGTGAAAAGACTTTTGCTTACAGTGAAGATGGTGCTGTGGTTTCTGTCTCCATCTTAAGTGGCAAAAGAGTGCATCCTGAACTATGCCTATTTGCAAAGAAACTAATAAAAGTAATACAGCAAAATGAGTGCAACAAAAGGAACATTCATCATAAAATAGACAGGTATTTCTTGCCCCTGTAAGACATGGGGTGGAGCCTTAAATATCTGCAACTATTATTTAATAGTGACAACACAATAAAGCAAAGGTATTTCAATAGTACTGCCAACAAACAAATTGTCCACTCAGGCTAAAGGGACCACTTGATACCTGTAGTCACTTGATCACAGCATGTGGCCATGACACTTCTTTTACACTATCGTGTTTCTAAAACATTTCATATTTACCTTACATGTAAGGAAATACTTTGAAAATAAACTATTTCATTGATTGAAACACATTCCTCACCTTGCCTCTGACCTTGTACCTGCTCTATGCCCTAAATTGCCTTAAAGGGTGGCAGGGCTATCCAAATACACCATTTCTAAGGAAAAATAATTTGTCATCTAAATACGCATCAATACAATTTTTATACACCACATTTGTTCTTACTTCTTGGACCTGCAGAGGTACAAATATAACAAGAGGTAGACAGTTCTAACAATAGCCCCAGCCATATTTGTGAGACACATATCTGGAAATTTTAAATTGAAGTCTCTTCTCCTAACATTTCCTTTACATTCTTAAGCAACAAAAATCAAACATTACCGAACCCGCAGTATTCAGCACACTTTTTAAAAGTTCCAGTTACCTAGTCCAGAGTGGCAGGGGACAAGGTTGCATATCAACATGAAAAGGGAAGTTACAATCCAATTCAGAATAATGGTTTGAAAGGAACTGGTTAATGCTAAACTCTATCCTGGGCATTTTCCACCATGGAACTGAAGCTCCAGCACAGAAAGATATGAACATAAACCTACTTCTTCCCACCACATAGTATCAGGTCAAAAATAAGTGAGTCTGAGACAAGCCATTAAGCAAGTGAGGAGACTGCGAGCCCACGCTCAGTAATATGTTCAATATGCAAGCACTTCATTCCTTGCAAAAGTTGGTATCCTCTTCCAAAGCTGGATTTGGAAATCTTTGTCTTGCTAGTGTCTAACTAATTCTTGGACAGTTCACAGTTTTGCTGCAACAGCCAAACTTTTGCCATTTTTCTCATCAAATGCCCAATGAAAATGCAATAGTAAGCCAATATAAACACTGCATTTCTAATACACAACTTTAACCATGACAAATTAACATCATAAAGTGATTTTTACTACAAAACATAACAAAGGTGATTTCAGGTGCAGGGCTTTAGCTCCAATACTCTAATAAAAAAACAATGTAAAACATGGGATGTTATGTAAAATAGTACGTTCCACTCTTTCTGACCCAAATAACATTTTGGTTTGGGTTGACTTCTGTAGTAAAGCTAAGTGAAGTATTCCATTATAATTTTAAAAGACTTCAGTCACATTCTCCCTAAGGGAAAGAAAACAACTGATTCATGAATTGTGAACAAGAATTTCCCAGATTAAAAAAAAAAACCTTCCAAATTGATCTACTTATGGTCCATCTGCAAATTGTAAATCACTCAAGGTAAAAAACACAATGTAGATCTTAAGAATTCTTTTTCTTTGACCTATCTATACTATATACCCTTTCCCATTATAAATTACCCGCAATCACCTAAGACTTCATTTCTTCATTCAAAACCATTCTTTTTTTCTTATAATCAATGCTATACATAAATAGACTGTACTCTTTCAAATACCTTTTTATATCTCCTCTCCTAGCCCACATTCTGCTTTGGAAAAAACAACCAACCAACCAAAAAGCCACACACAGGAAAATATCAAACTATGTTATACAGACAAGCCTTCTGAAAACAGACCAGTTCGGGTGTTTCTAGACATACCATGTTTTTCCAGATGTTTTGTGACCACTAATGCAATTTACTCTAGGAAGGAATTTGACCTGTCTCTAAAATGCTTCATCACTAAAGGCAAGTATAATGATACCTGGCTTCCTGGAACTGTTTCGAAAAGTTTTCATATTAGTTTTTTCCTATACCTTTTTTAAGCAGGGTTAATGCTCATTCCTTGTAGCTCTAAAAAAAAGGCTCATTTCTAGCCAAGAAATGTTAAACACCTCCATTAGTGGATTACTAAACTCTTGAGTCTTTTCTTTGCAATTCCTAATGTAATGTTATTTGATTGATCTAGGGTTTATTTCTGTTATCTCTTCTTACATTCATCATATGGACGAGATGGGGCATGCAGCTGCATAGTTGTCTTCCTGCCATGCGACCTGTTGTACTGCAAAGTTGTAAGTGGGAAGAATGATCATGAGGACTTGGTAGCTGTGCATCTTCAACCAGCTGGATTTGAGAGGGAGCAAAGTATGTCTTCATGTAGTGGTCTCAGTTCCAATTTTAGCATATATAACAATAGCCTTTACCCAATGACCTTTTAGGAAAACCAGATATAATCCAGTCAGATTACTATGAAATCAATAGTTCTCATAGTATCATGTGTGAGGTTTTACTAATGGTATTCTTAGAAGGCTGTAACAAAGAAAATCTGTAGCCAGAAACATGCTAAATAAGCTACACAATGGAAATATTAAATCAAAGTGCTTTCTAAAGAAGCAAAAGAAGTAGTTTCATCTCTCCATATATGTTGTCCCAGGGAACCTTGATCTCACGGAATAAAAATTCCAGAGCCATTAAAAAAAAAAAAAAACAATTTAAAAAAATGGGCAAGCTAGATTCTAGTTCTGGGTGGCACTGGAGAAAACAAAAGGGGAGAATATTTCTTACCGAACGACGGTGGAGAGCTTGCCTAAATCTGAAAGATCCCCGAAGGACTGTGAGACAGGACAACTACACCCCTGCAACCTCTACCAGTTCAGAATTTCTAAATGTCACTTCTATAAAGATCATTTGAACATCCCAATCATTGTCCTACTCTCAAGACACCCAACAAGAGCCTTTCCTCTCTTTTGTCTAAACTCGCTATGAAACAATTGGAAATGAAATAAAAGCAGTTTATCTATCCATTATAATTGATACTTGGGTTCCAAGTTCATGCCTCTCTTTGAAATGCCTGCATACTTGCCACTTCCCTACCAAAAATATCATGATGATACAATGGAAAGTTGATACAATAATAATAAAGCACTAAAAAAATGCCTTTAGGAAATTACTTCAGTACTGATGAATGAAATCCATAAATAAATGTTAATCCCATTACACAACATGGTGAATTCCCAGCAATGTCGCATTTGGTGCCGAAGAAGAAACAATCCAAGCATTATCAAGAACTAACGTAATTCAGCATAAGTAAAGAGGCTCCAGGCTAATTTTTTATACTGTACTAACTTCATTCAGCACGCTACTTCTGTTTGTTACCAGCTAAGTTTATAGACAAACCACTACTTCAACATGTCCACCAATTATTATTGTCTTCTTATAGTTATTGAAACCTCATCTATTCCTGAAAACATAGGAAAGACAGTGCCTTTTCCCCATAGGAAAAAGCTACAAAGGTAAAAAACATGTTTATTCTGGTACATGTGCCTGTTCTAAAAGGGCAATTAAACACCTGCTGAAACAAAGGCTCATTTGAACAAATATACTGGAGTATCTTCCTCTGGTCAAAACCAATCAGAGCAAGCAACAGGTTTTAAGGCTACAGCTTGATCTCAGATTAGTCAAAAGATGTTCAGTTCTCCAGAAATAGCAGATTCTGTGCTATTGTGAACATAATAACATTTATGGTTCGGCAAAATACTTCCATAGCTCCTTTCCTGTTACATGTCTAGTGAATCTACTCACGTCTGCTTAGGGGTGAAGTTGCCCTGGCAAATTATAGAGTATGGCAGCATATATAGTGATATATTTCCATAAAAGAAATTTTCACAAGGAAGATAAAACCTACTTGCAACTTATTTTCTCGTGCTCTCCAGTAACCTACATGCAAATATAGGAAGGACAAGTTATTGCTACACCTGCCAGTAGGGAACAAAAGCTACCTGCTACACTAAGTCTTGCATGATGAGCGTCCATTCCTTCTTTCCCCACCACAGTTTTTATGTTTATTTCTAAAGTACTTATATTGTAGTAATGAGTAGAATCAAACACCAAGAAGTGACCTGATCTTACAGTGGTAAAGGAAGCTCAACTCCCCCCATGGAAGCTGTTGTAAAAGCACAAGCTAGTATTTGAATTTCCTGGGAGCTGTATTGGTTCGCCTCTGCATTTCTGCTAACCAAAGAGACATTTTCATGTCGACGGCTCACCAGAATTTTAACTGTCATGTTTTAACCCAGTGTGGCAGGGATAGTCTTGCTCCCTAGAGCTGTCCTGGTGCCTAGCTCAATGGGATACTGATGCATGACTCTGGCTCCTAGAAACTGTAATACACAAGTAATAAATAGCAATAAAAAAAAATTGATGATCCAAAACACCAGCTCGCATCAGTGCCCTGTGTCTACTAACATTTCTACATTTTCTACCACCAGTAGAGCTGAAATTGAGCCAGTAATTGTGGGAAATTTTAGGAAAGTATGTCAAACGTAGACAAGATAATAGCGTCTGTCGCCCTTTTAAAATTTTTTTTTTAAATAGCATTGTGGGGTGCCATTTTCATTGTCTATCAATGACTTCCAGATTGTTTACTCAGTTCACAAATGAAAATTAAAAGGATTTTGAAAGCAAGTGGTTAGGAGAAGTTACGGAAAACTGGAAAAGTACCAGAGGATTTCTTTAAAATGTAAGTAATATCAAGCTTCAAAATACAAAACTGGAGTAATCCTGACAATAAATATTCAATAAATTTATGAAAATAATCCAAAATACTATGACAATTCCCATTGTCTTGTAAAACAATAAGCAGCCACCCAAGAAGCAAGCCAAAATAGTTTGTTTTGTAGCTGTAGGACCTTTTGTGCTATCATTTAAACTGATGGACCATCCTCAGCCAAGTTACTTAACAAGAAGATGAAGGAAATTACTTCAGAAGTTTCAAACACTGATTTATGCTACTTACACTTGTGTGTTTATTGAAGCCCAGATGGTGTTTTATCAGAGCTATACTTAGGCCAGGTTTTATGCTAAGCTTTGCACTAGTGCTCATTCAAAGCTGTTAGAGGTTCACCTTTATCCTGTATCAGAAACATAGCTTGAATTGTGGCACAGGCAAGGAAGCACAATTTTCTTTTCAATTGTACTGAACTGGTTGTGTGTTTCATCTAAATTAACTTGTTCTTTTAGCTGAGAATCACCAAGGGGTAATAAAAGTATGTAAAATTTATTTTGCCCGTATCATGTCCAGATTTCATGACTTGGAACAATGAACACGGAGTGTGGACTTTGGAAGACAAAATGCAGAATTTACAACAGGGCATTACTTACAGCCTGGCAAGGAGGGCTCTCAGAAAATAAATACAGTTGGCATTCTTTATCACTCCAAGTGACACAACATTCTTGCAGTGTCCAGAATTCTGGAAACGTTCATAAATCAATAGGGAATATTTTTATTCGTAACCTATAACTAGAACCTCTGACAGGTGTTCAAGTGCCATGATGGGAGCTGATGGCAATTTTTCCGAGAGGTTCACAAATACAGCTGGTATCCCATTTACCCATTTTAAAAAGTGCTTTAAAGGGTCAATACAAGTTATAAACAAGTCACTGTTTATTAGGAATTGGTAGTAATCATTATGTCATCAGAACATATAATGCTGTAGTATCAAAACATTTATTTCTTGTAATGAACTTTTAAATTTCAAATTACTTCAGTGAAGTAACACTATTACTCAAACCAGTGTAATATCATGAAAAAAGTCTGACACATTCTTTTCTTCCCCTTACTGGGGCCAGTTTCTTCTTCCCTTGCACTTTCTGTAGACTTTTACAGCTTTGGAACAGCTACCTGCAGCACTATCAGAGTTGAATGGCAAAACTAAACACGCTTATACTGAAAAGTACAAGACAACCAGATATCATAACCAAGGCATCCATAGGATATCTCACATTTACATTTGAAAACGTTAGCATATGCCTTTGCTTATCTCGAAAATAATGTAGCTAGTAATGTTTCTTTCACTGGCCTGTAAAGGTAAATTAAAGCCCATAACCTAATAAGAAATCCTTAAAATGGTTATGCTATAAATGCAAATGGTATTTTGTTATCCACCTTCATTCAGAATGGGTTTGTTTCATGCTTTACCATTTTAGGAAGATAGGATAGAGAGACACATTGCATAAACATCTTTGAACTATGACATGCCTGGTGAAAAACTAGTATTTAAGTGATGCAGAGGCTGTTAGGCTTTTTAAACTAATTAATCTTACAATATTGGGGGGGTTTTTTGGTCATCTTTGCAATGAATAATCAGTAGAAGACAGAGCACAGGAACTGCTTTTCCACCCCTACAGTATGGAAACCAGCAACCATTACTCCCCAAAAGGCATGGGAAAGGGTGATGAATAGATTCGTAAATTTTTCTTCTATTTTCAAAAATTCTTACATAGGACTGACTGTGGCATGTGGCAAGGGAAAGCTATGATATAAAACCTGGAAAACTCAGGTGAAGTTCACACATCTGAAATTGTACATTATACATCACTTTCAATGTGATGCCAATGTTGTCTTTGGGATGAAAAGTTTACAAGGAAAAAGAAGAAAAAAAAAAAAATCACACAAAATGAGCAGAAGGACATGGAGTGCACAGTGTGAAAGAACCGAGTGGCTGATGGGACAAAAGGTTACTACTGCAAGCAGAAGTATGTCCCCATGAGACTTTCAATCTGATTTCTGTATGGTTTGACTCACTTATCTGCTCTACTCGGAGAAGAAACCAGAGCACATGGAAATTAATTTTTATAAAAAGGATATTTAACTTTGTGCTTTCTGTAAAGCATGACAGAGACTCCATTTTGCAAGGGGAATGTAGCATATCACTGAACCTGCCAAATGAACTGGATTTTATCCAGGAAGTAGATACCTTTTCACAGGAAGGCAACGAAATAATATCAGAGACAACAGGAGTACTTAGTTGCCTAAAGATAAATATGTGCTTAAGTGTTTTATTGTATTAGGGCCAGAAATGGGACAAGATGACCTTGCAAATTATATTATGTAACAGGCTTAAGTGACACAGAGAGAAAATACAAATTAAACTCGACCTTTTCAGAGATGGAGGACATTAAAAAAACCAAACCTCTGGAACCACGTTGCAGCTGGAGACAAGAAGGCCTCTGACAGAGATTGGGGTAATTTATTGACATTACATTAATTCTTTGACTAATTGCTCAAAAAAACCAGGGATTAAATGACAGAAACAGATATACATCTCCCAGGAGCAGAAGGAAAAGACGTGGAAAAATTACGATCAGCCAGAAAGTCAACTTCGGGCATCTCAGCTTGTGACTGACAAGAGTCCAGAGTGTATGAGCAATCCTTGATCTCAAACCTCCATAGGGACACATCAAGGGAGACAAGGAAAGTATACACCAAAAACTTTCTTAAACCGGTGGGAATACTGATGATGCAAAATAAAGTAAGTGCAACCCCCATATTATTTATTTAGATGAAAGAAAGATGTTTAAAAAAAAAAATCTAAGAGATCTCAGTAGCAGGCAAGCTAATAGAAACACTTAGTATACTCAGGGGCACAATACAGGAATACAGTATTTCTTGTAGATGAGGTAATTACTAGAAAACGAGAAGGCAAGAATGACTGGATTTAGGAAACAGCTGTATCTGATTTACATGGGACCATGTCACTGTTATCTTGAAGGCATA
The DNA here is from genome assembly GCF_000737465.1 of Haliaeetus leucocephalus. NCBI lineage: Eukaryota > Metazoa > Chordata > Aves > Accipitriformes > Accipitridae > Haliaeetus > Haliaeetus leucocephalus. The sequence continues at coordinate 1,736,227 of NW_010973244.1, read as the reverse complement.
TTAAAGTTCTATAGTTGGCATAGCAAATTACTAATAAAAAGTTTCTTTATTAAAAAAAAGAAATAAAAGATACAGGTAGCAGTGAGACAGTAACACACAGGAAAAAATTAAAAAAAAACAAAAAAACCCCACAACCAAATCCCAAACAAACCCAAACATCTTAGCATACGTTTTCAGTCCAGAAGCTAATTGTATGCAATGGAAGAATACCTCTGCAGTACCAGTCCTACCTCAACCTGAGCTCCCCAAACCACCTTTCCTTCGGTTTCCCTGGTTTGTGCTTTATGGAAAAAAGAGCTCCCATGCTAGATGAAACCAATGTTTCATGGACCCTGATATATCCTCTCTTCAACAGTAGGCAGTCCTGGCTGATTCAGTAAGAGATGTAGCAAAATCTGCTCTATAGGTGGCCACAGGATGAGTTGCCCCAACCTGGAAAAGTTTCCTCCTGACCTCAGACAGTAACAGCTGATTTATCCTCTGAACACAAGAAGTGATACAGTGAAAGTGATCACTTTCAAAGGTTTTTCTAGCTTCTTATTTAACTTTGTATATTCTTGTAAGGCACGTAAATATCTGATAGGTTTTGGATCCTCATCTTTTAAACGTACAAAACTTGAAAAAAGTGGGTTTTGTTGTTTTGAGGGGGGGGTTATCTGTCTGATTCTTTTGTGTTCCAAGTCATGGTGCCCAGAAATCCCCCTAAACTGTTTTGTATGTAATTTTCATTGTGCTAGGGAGGCAACCCAGCCGCATTCAAAGGACCAAGCTGAGGTACCAGAAGCAGTTCACCTATTTCAACACAGGTCTCAGTGTGGGCTGTCCTACTCTGAGAAGCCCATACCCAGCTACCTTCCCTGGTTGTTTCTGACTGAGGAACACAGGGAGTGAAAAATCACTGGTGTTGATAAGCTGTCAGTTTATCATGGCTAAAGTGTTCTGCAGTGCTTCTTTTAAGCTAACTCAAGTACCTCAACTTTTATATTACAGCATAGTCAGACCCTTCATAACATCTGGAAATTTTGTCATACAAACTGTTGCTTAACCCCTTTGTTACTGCATAAAAATAAAAGCTGGAAAAAGCAGTACAATATTTCTAAGGTAACTTGGGTTCTTCTGATTGAAGCTTTTTAGTGGGATGAAGACTGATCACTTTATTTAGTTGTTTGGTTTTTTCTTTGTTAGGTGACCTACTCATTTGCAGATTCGGAAATAACATCTTGTTATCCACGCTGTGACTACTTGGTTTCTTCTTTGTGCCTCTGAGGGGAAGGAGTACGTTTTTAAAGGCCTTCTGAAACTCCTAATGGAGTTTGTTAACAAGTAGGTTTTGTTGTGTCCCCTCCCCTTCCCAATATCTACTTATTTTTCTCCTGCTCTTCAATATGTAGCACAGTAAGTATCCCAAGGAGAAAAATATGTCAGGACATCAATCTGTTAATCCCTTGGATGAATCTTATTAAGATCAATGCCTGCCCTTCCCCAAACGCTAGATGAGATCATTAGCAAAGACTCTTTGACCCCCAAACCTTACAGTGCAGAAGTCAGCATTGTACACAATCATGTGCAAAGATCTACCATCATTGCCATAAAGTCAGAAACCTTTGATAAATTTAATAAAAAATATCGAACTATATTAAGATTTTCTTCACCACAACAAGGACCACCTACCTGCAAATCCATATACTTATCACTGCTAGGCTGCCTCTACACCAAAGGGGGTGTTTTAATAGATAGTCTATATTTCTATGGTTCCTTAGCACTCCGTGCAACCACCCACACAAAATATTACTCCCATGCTGCAGTTCAGGAAGCAGCAGCAGATTTCCACTGACAAACTTCAAAATCCCCAGGCCAAGGTGCTGGTGGTGGGGGTATGCTGCCATTAGGAACAGGTGAACCACCTTCCCAAAGGCCTTTCCAAAACCAAACTACACCTGCAGGTTTATTTTTCCAACTGATAACATTTGTTTAGCTTTTCCTCATGGTAATTGTCACAATTATTAAAAAACTCCGGACCACTTACAGCATGCAAATACTTATAAAAATGGGTGTTCCACCATGTCATTTTGACACAAATCAACACTTTGCCTTTCATGTGAGCAGGCTAGAGAACTGCCAAGGCAGCTGTGCTCCTCCATCTTGCTACAGTGCACACAGCAGTTCAGCGTCTGTTAATTTAGGAAACTGCTCTGAAACGAGGGAAGCAATGTGAGAGAGATTGCCAGACCATGGCAGGCCTATGACAGAGACAGCGATGCTGCTGCCCAGCAGCTGGGCACATTTCCATCAGCACTCTCAAAAGCCAGTAAGAGAATATGCCTGTAAGGCAACAGCCTGCAGCAGAAAAACTCACCAAAAATAAAATATTACAAAAATGACAGAGATTTGAAAACCTGCTGTTAGTTTCAGGGAAAACCATGTGTACCAGAGACTGCTCTTTGGAAGTGTATTAAAAGCAACTGAGGGGAAGGGAAGAGCTGGTAAGCTAGAATTAACCAAATGTTTTTGAAGAGCACGTGGAAAGGCAATGCTATTAGCCTGGCAGGGTCAGATCAGTGAATACCAGGGAAGGGAAGCGGATGGAAAAAGAGAAACAGGAGTAGGAAATTACCTGATGGAGCAACACGACATTCTGCTACGTGTCAGCAGGGTGTCGCTCGCACATGAGGCCCAGGTGCCCCGCTGCTGGCGGGGGGCTGCAGGGGTCTCTGTGAGGAGAGGCCGGCTCCCGCGGCCGGGCACAGCCGAGCCCCTCGGGGAAAGCGCAGCTGAAAGGGAGAGGGCAAAACGGTGCCCGGCGGTGAGGGGAAGAGGGCGAGAAACAGCCCTGCGAGCCCCGAGGGGAGAGCGGGAGGAGGGGGCTCCAGCCGCCCCCGGAGCAGGTGGACATCCATCTCCTGAGGGAGCTGCGGCCTGGGGAGAGGCCCCGCTGGGCCAGGGGAGCAGCCTGAGGAGGGAGGACCTGGTACGGACTGACCGCAGCCCCCCCTTCCCCGGCACCCCTCGGGTAAATGATCTGCCTGTCTTTATCTTGACCCTCGAGGTTGGGGGGGGGGGGCTTCCGTTTTTACTTTTCCTCCCATCCTGTGGAGGAGGAGTGAGAGCGCAGCTGGGCAGGCATCTAGCAGACAGCCAAGGTCAACCCACCACAATAAGAAAGTGCCATGTACTTGCATTGCCTAATATGATCTCAAAACCGCTTTTACACTTAGTCACTATAACGTAAAATACTTGATAGCTGTAATTTTAAAGGTGTGCTGAATACTAGAGAATTAAAGCCAAAGTATTCAGACAACAAGCAGCTTAGGTAGTATGACTGAAACAGTGAATTTAGATAAGCCAGCAGAGTCTGGTCATCCAAGGCTTAATAGTCACCAACAACTCTCGCAGGTAAACAGGTGAGAGGTTGATTTCCATATGGGAAACCTGTGAGTATAACTCCCGCAGCAACAGAGGCATATGAAGATTAAACACAAGTAAAAGCAAGACAGGGATGCTTCTCACTAGAACTTAAAATACTACTTTTCACATGCTTTGCAATTAAAATTTAGTAAGTAAATCAAGATAATTTCCTTTGGTAGGCAACAGGTTTAATCTCTGCTGAGGCAGAATATAAAGCAGCACTCCAGCTACCAAGTTAATTTTAACTTGTGTCTGTGCTGGTTTTCATTTAATTAATTGAAGAACTTCCATCAGCTTGAATGAGACCAGGATCAGACCCTTGAGACAGTGATTGTTTTTGAAGCACTGCAAGCAATGAAACTTGTCACACTATTCAATAATATATTATGACTTTTCTTTTTTGTTATTGTCTCTACCACTTCCATTGGACTCTGTTAATCACTTCTCAATCCTTTCACGAGTGAAAACAACAAAAATTAAGGATATATTTTTTTTAAAATTCATTTTGTTGTCAAATGAAGAACAATAATTCAAATGAATCAAACTTTTGAAGACTGATATAAGCATGCCTTTGCCCAGGGATTGTGAGTTAACCTTACTTAAAATTACCACAAAGAAGATGCACAGAATTTTATTTTAAAGCTGTTTCTAAAAAGACAAAAAAAACCCCAACAGTTAATTAAATTATGGCTGTGCATTTATGACATCTATATATAGCTGCCAGTTAACAGGATTTGCATCCCCCTGAATAAATGCCAAGAAAGTAAGTGATTCTGTAAACCACTTATATACAGATTTCCTAAAGTGCCATGTGAAAAGCTTTTATTAAAAAAGATTGAAATTGCTCATATCTTAAAATAACTTTAGCACATGATGTAAAATATACTACAGTCAGTCTGATTTTTTGGAATTTCAGAAGGTAATTAGGCCCCCATTCTTGGAACAAGAGCTCTGCTATTATGATTACCAGTGAACTATAAAATTTTCTCTTCACAGATTTCTACTTTGTCAGAGATCATCCAGGAAATATTACAGCTGGAGAATAACTGCACAGAGGAGAACATTTTTTAGTAGGCTGATTTGGCCACCTATATAAAAAAACAATTCTCTATACTTACGTGTGCAGGACAACAATTGAATGAACAACATTAGGGTGTGCTTTGATCTGCACACGGATGAGAGCTGGGCAAAATTTATTCACAAACCACAAAATTTCCATGAAATGCAGTTTCAGCTTGAAACTTTCACAAATTCAAACCAAACTAGTAAGAGCTATTTGTTCAGAAATAACTTTGATTTGATTTTTATGGGTGTTTCTGGTCTATCACCCCTGCTCATCCACCACTACCACGCACAAAGATGGACAATAATCTTTTTTAACCCAGTGGTTTGTAAATGGAGGAAAGTGGCTTTAGCCAGTCACCTACAATGAAATACAGGCAGTTTGTATTTGCTGAAGGACACATGAACCCACCATCTCCGGGACAGCTATCTGGATAATCTAATGATTACATGGGGCTTTTATTCTCCCTTATTCATTCTTTTGCACATTGTAGAAATATGCAAGTATGCATAAGTACCAAACTTGACACAATAACTCATGTGATGCCACTTTCTGGGCCAAGTGTCCCCACCACAAACATAAAGCGACTTTTTTTTTGTATCTCAAATTATTTGAATAATTTACAGATGTGAAAAGAAAATGCTTCATTCTACAAATAGCACATTTTTGTTACCACTAGCTGAACATCATCTTAGTTTTCTGACTCGGTGAGGCAAATACCTCTCACACACCCAAATTAAAGCCTTTGAAACAGTTTATCAACTATTTTGATTAAATGGCTGATCAAGTAAGGTATGGCAATCAAATTATTTACAGAATCCTATTGATCCATCCCCCCATGTCTGAATATGCAATAATGGAAGAAGCAGTTCAAAAATAAATAGTAAAAAGCTTAATATTGAAACCTAGTCCATTTCTCCAATCAAAGCTAAGCTGAAAAGTTTAAAGATTGTGTTAATAGTCTCGCCTCTTTATACTTTGTGTTGCTATAGCCCTTGAAAGTCATCGCATCTCGACACCTCACATAAAGCTCTGCTGGTAGTATGAGGCAAAATTTGCAATGGGATTTCTCAGCTGACATCTTTTTATGGAAAGATATGAAGCAGATAAATAGAGAAGAGGGGCCCACGTGAAATCTTTTAATCCAGCTCCATTTACCTAAACTCACACATGTAAAATTGCTAGTAACTGACACGTCAGAGCTGAGCCAGGGGAAATCAAACACTAAAGACATCATAACCAAGGGCAGTTGTACTTACTAAAACCACTCCAGAGAGCAATGGACTTTGTGCTACTTTGGAAGGCATGAAATAGACTTTTTTTTTTTTTTTTTCAAACGTTTATATTGGAGCCTGTAGCATTAGGGTCAAGGCAGATGTGCAGCCCAACCCTTGGCTAAGATTATATTCACTACACACACACTGAACAGAAACAAGTGTGCAGCTGCCAGTAAACCTCTTGTTCTGTGTCTTTCTTAGTGAATTTGGTTTACCTCATTTCTGCACAGCTTGTACATTTATTTGATACAGTTTGTTCATTATTTACCTTCCTCATGACAATCTAGACAAAGTCAGATACTGTTTCCATAGCTACGATCTGTACATTACTTAAATGCTCCCCTGACCCAGGCATAAATTCCTACAAATGCTTCTTTTCAACAGCTTTGCACTGTCAAGAGTGACAAATTTTCATTAGTTTTTCTAAATTCAGAAAACCTGACTTTCAACATACATTCATGGAGTTTCACAGGCCAGATCTTAGAGCTTACATAAAATGATGCAAATTCAGTGGAGCTAATGGAGCAGCAAAAAACATAAGAAATAAAAATCTTGTGCAGGCTAGTCAAGCTTTGCATACAAGGACCTCTGAACATGAACTGTTACATATCAGAAGCTGGAAAAAAGGCAGTGCAACCGAGTCCAGAGAAACCCAAATGTCTGACTTAGGGATAATGGATTGTCAGGCAATGCTTGGAGTGTCATAGACTTTACTACTTAAAAGCAAAAAGCAAGTCCTGTGTTAAATTATGTGGTGTACCAGAAAAATCATCACCTGAAACAAACAGGTACAAAAAGGTCACATCTCCAAATGTTTCAAGGTGAGAAGCACAGGAAGCCAATCTTTGTTTGGAAACAGGGTAGCATTTGTGACACCTAAACTGTTTCATTGCACCTCAGGCAGCAACCCAATGTTGCTAAACTATGACCACAAACCACATATGATTACAACACATCTAGGAGATTGTGTCATAACAAGAGTCTATTTTTGAATAAAGTACATGGGTTATTGAAAGGGACATAAATGTCCTTTGTATTTTGTAAGTATGTCCTTCAATGGCTTACCAGTTATATCTAGAGGTATCACACAAGAATGTAGCAATACAGAGCACATCATACAATCAGGATTCATTTTACCTAATGCCAGAAACAAACTGCAAGCAATAATGCATTCTTTTAGCAAAACTTTTCATTCACATAATTCTTACATAAATCTCCAAATATCAGGTCCTAAAAAAAATGTTTTAAGTTCCTCATTTCAAACTTTTACATTTTTTTATTAAAAAAGAAATTAAACATAGGAAAAGAAAGTGCCTTCAAAGCAGATCTCTGCTAATACAAGTTGATTATATAATCTCATTCAGAAAGTCATTCAGACTTTACCTCTGAATAGGATTTGGCCTGAGTCTTGCTGCTGCCATTAAAAGGCAATTCCAGAACAGTATTCTAAGAATATTCTTACGATCAGAGGAGCATTTTCCAGCCTAAATTTAGACAGTTAATAACCTTTTTTCTGGGCCAGCAGTGTCCTTTAGCTTAAGCACCCCTTCTCTGACCCTACCATTCATCTCTGCTATACATCTATACAGATCTATTACACATTTCCCTCCAGCCTTCAGTTTATGAGGCTAAACAACAAGCTCTCCAGTTTCTTTCCTAAGGCTGCTTTTTGATCCCCACATCCATCCTAATCAAAACAATGGAGTTTTTGACTGCAACAATCCAATAATATTAATAGCTTGGTCTTATTTTACAATAAACAGAAGCTTAAGCATAGGATCCTGAAACTCCATTTGGACAGCCAGGAGGTCCAAAACTGAAAAATACATAAATAGATCCCAAATTCAATAGGACTTGCTGGGTGGGTTATGCTGAATTTTAAAAGGAAACAGGCATAATTTTGCATCCCTATTTTAAACCATTTTTACCATTAAAAAAATTCCATAATTATATCTTGATCTTTTATTATATTTCCTTTGAGATTGAAAGCATCTTTATTTTTCATAGATGTGATGTTATCATAATTTACAGACTTTCTACAAACTAGAAAAGAGGCAGGAGATGAGGGGTATAGTTTCTACAGTTTATGAACTCTCTATTGCCATATTTCCAGCGTCTGAATTAGGCCACTGTACCAAGGAGAGAGGAGGGGGAAAAAAAATAAAGAGAAAAAATTAAAAGGCGATGAGGAGTAATCTTCCATTGAAGTCTGTTGCTTTGGCTCTGCACTGAAGCTCTTCTTCACACCATACCTGAACTCCACCTATTTTCACGTGACCTTTTTGCACACATCAAGCCTCACACAATGAAGAATATCACGGGAATCTTTACTGCACTCAGGCCTAACCAACATTAAGAACGCAGCCCAGAGAAGTCCTGAGGTAGAGAGTAGTGTAGCTCAAGAGAAAACATAGGAAAAACAGACTATTATGAGGGGTCATCTCTTAGAACCAGTTATATTTGGATTTTCTCAAAATAACAGATATTGCTGTAGCACGGAAATCTTTCCAAACAGAAACTAGAAATATGTACCTCCACCCTCTTCTGCTTATGAAGGAAGAGGATGCATGACAGCTCTGTGCTGCCTGGCAGGGTATAAACTTGATATGGTGGGAAAGGACAATGTGATATTGTACAGAAGACAAAAGATGCCAGTACTCTGATGAATACAATGGAAACAATGTGATTGAGACCATTTCAAGAAAGATATTACTGGCTCACTAACTTGCTCCTTTGGTTTACCCTGTAAGCGACTTTCCAGGAGTCCTTTCTGAGTCACTGTTCTTCTCACTGCAGATCACGGACGGGTTGAGCTGAAGGAGGAACCTAACACAGAGGCATATCTGTTGTGCTGCTTTTGAGTGTTGACAGACTTTCTGTGGTTGCTTTAATACCTTCGTTGATGATTCTTTGAGAGCTTGCATTTACAAGAAGCAGCATGGAAAAAAGACCTCAAAGAGGAAAGAAAGGTGAAAGGGGGAAAATGAAAGGGCAAGGAAACTTTCTAACAGTAGTGAGATTAGCGAAAAAGAGGTAGTGTCAGCCAGGAGCTGAAACTAAAACCAAACAGAAGTAGAGCAGTTTTTGAGGGCTTTATTATATGTTTTTCTAAAAAAAAAAAAAAAAAAAGGGGGGGGGAGTTTTATTATTAGACAAGTTTTATTGTGATTGTACTAAATTTATTACTGTGGATTTTTTAATTTCAGAAAAGCTTAAGCTTTTTTTTCTAAATGAACTCATCTGTTTTCATTTTGAAGTGACATCTCTGTTTAGAAAATTGCCAGTGTTCAATTAAAAAGATTTTAGAGGCTTGAGAAAATAAAACATTTTGATTCTTCTCTACTTCCCCTTCCCCCCACCCCACATTTGGGGGGGGTGGAAAGCCCACCCAAGTTAATTTGAATCAAAATACTTCTCTAGTTTGGTTAAAAAACCTGAAATCAGTACTGCATCAAATACAAGGTAAAAATTAACAAAAGGTCCTACTAGTAATAGGAAGAGAAAGCTTACTTTCTTCTTACTGTGCTCTGTAAGTGTTCAGGAGAAAAACAACTGAAACACTACACCTTCACTACAGCTTATTTTCAAAGCTACCAAAAATTTTTTTTAGTCTAGAAGTCTCTAGAAGCAACCACTTTCATGGCTGAATATTCCCATGTAACACACATACAATCTTTTTTCTTTCTTTCTGTTTTAGGGTAAGAAAAGCAAGGGAACAGGCAAAAGTGTCTGCATACACATATTTCTCTTGCATCTCTAACTTTTTTTCCATGATAGTTGCTCTGCCAGAAGGGCACCGCCTCACACTGTCTTCCAGCTGCCTGAAAGCTGAAGTGTTACTTGTGTTTTGTCACCATAAATTATCCCATCAAGTATTACATAATTGATCAAGTACTGAAAAATCTTAACCATACCTTTGCCCTTGTCCCACTTGTTTTGTTTGTGTCATTCACTGATTATAAACTTCTCAAAGGGTGGGCACAATTTTGCTTTGCAACCCAGAGAATAAAAAGGAACAGAAAGCAAGTTAAACAGTCAACACATTTTATAACATTATATTCTCTTACTACTTTTCTACTTAACAACTAATTTTGTCCACGTGCACACCTACATGCTCGAGTTGTGAAATTCAGCAGAAGACTTACATTGACTGTACTTCATCATCTTTATAAGGTACACCTGCCAACTGCCAGTTGATAATTTCTTATCATCATGTCCACCTACTTAATTTATAAAATACACAGTTACTTAGTACTTGCATAAAGCAAGTGTAGGAGACCTTATCTTAAAAGTCTGACACATGTGAAAACATCCTTGCTTCTCTCTACTCTTTTTCTAAGCTTGGGGCTGAATTCAGATCTGAATTTAGCTGTTACTTGCTGTTAGGAACAAATTTCCACACACTACCACCTCCCCCCCGCCACTTTGAGATAGAAAATTGTCCTTTTGAATACTTGATATCAACTCTTTGCTTTATTAAAACTAAAGGTATACACAATAAAGAGGTAGCAAAGGTATCCGTGACTATGTGAACTTCTGGGGATTTACCTTTCATTCGTGTGTACATATGAACATACATACACATATATGTATAGGATATAATCCTGTATTAGATATTCTGATAACAATACATTTTGTCTTAGCCCAGTTGACACACTGACCTCTTTCTACATCCTACAAAGGTCCTGGTTCATGCCTTAGCAGTAATAAGTGGCAAGTCAAGTACAGATACAGGAGATCCCTGGAGTTACTCTCTGAGTTGAAAAGAGAATACCAGATCTGTTCATATGATCCTCATATTCTCTGGAGATCTATTTAATGACTGATTTCTACCACACTTGTGAAGAACACAGGAGGAACTTGATGGCTTTTGGCTAAGTGTGGTTGATAGTTCCTGTAGGTCTTCCTGCTGCCTGCTGTAACATGAAAAGCAAACTACTCTGGAAATGCTACAGAGGCAAGGGTTCCCACCCCCACCCCCTTCAAACAAGGAACTACCATACATAAAAGCTTGATTTTGGCTAGATAACAGATATTAGTCCCCTAGCTTATGAGCAGTGATCTCGCTACAAAACGCAACAATAATTCATCTCAGTGAATTATCTCTCAACATGCAGCCAAAACTGCACGTTCTCACTAAATGTTCTTGAACAAGATAAAAATATTTAAAATGTAAAATTATTGTGGCTTGTTATAAAATAAGAAAAAATACATCCATGATACATCTGAGATTGCCTCCCCCCGCTTTCCTGAATAATTTTTTAAATGGCTTTCCTTGTCACAGCTGAACTGGAAGGTCAAATTTTGATTCTTTTCTGAGCATTTACTCAGCCTCATATCAAACTGAAAAATTATGGCTTTGAGTGCTGCTGGATTGAGAGAAACACCACTGAAACATTTAACACAAGTAAAGCTCTTTTCTGGAATCCAGGAACTTTTCTATAAGATCAGAAAGAAGAATGAAATCCTCATTCCATTAAAACAGAGAGAGCATTGCCATTGATTGCTCACTGAATTCAAAGGTGCCTGAATAGCATCCTGAAAGTCTTAGATATAAGTACAAATAACTGCGCTTTGTTGCACCTTCTCTTGACCAGCTCCCTTAACACCACAGCAAGAAATATAGCAGAGAAAGCCAAACTAAATTCCAGAAGGCAAATCTGTTACGTTATTTAGCCCTTTAAATTGCAAACAAGCCCATTAAAGAAAAGATCCACTGAAGTAGAAAGGGGATGAGAAAGATCCAAATAATTAGTGTTTATTTTTCATATTGCATTAATACCTAGAGGTGTCAATCTTCATTAGAATCTGTGCAAGTTCTGCATATTCACACTGCAAGAAAAGATTATGTCTCATAAGAGGCTAGTAAAACCAAAACATTAAAAACAAAAATCAAAGAAAATAAAAGAAAGCTGGGAATAAGACAATGTTATCTCTGGCTCCAAGTGATGCACTGATTTGCACGAAGTTACCCACTTTTAGAGTGGCAGAGGTAAAAACAAACCCAAATTTTAATGGGCAATGCATTCAAATCCAAATAGTCAATCCTAAAAGTACTTTCTCAATGCTTCCCTCTTTAAAACAGCTCACACAAATAAATGTATATTTTAAATGATGTTGATATCACCAAACACACACAACAGTATAACAGCATTCATTACAATAGTTTCAGGGTTTTGTTGGGGGGGGGGGGGGGGGTGGTTTGGTTTTTTACGTTCTGTATTACCTGCGTTCCTTAGTTTGAAACAACAAGAAGTTTGCTTGGCCTTTATCATTCCTGTAGCTACTGAATTACCATTAACAGTTTAAAAGTCTTATTTGTGATTATGTGCAAGAATGAGAAACTGGGTATTTAGGTATTATCTGTGCTTAATAGAGAAGAATTCCTAACAAAACATTCAGCATAGTAATGAATTGATAGCTCTGTTCCCTTCAAATGCAAAGGGTTTAGCCAGACTTGGCAGAAACAAGAGTATATTGCCACCAGCCATAACAAGAGCTAGCCAGCTTAAACTGAGTGGTGCACAGTGAGCTCTACATATATATACTGTAACATATCTGGCAGAGTCTTACAGAAAACTAGATCTCCTCCTGTGAGCTTGTCTGTTGTGCTGAGCTGACAGTCAGCAAACATGGATGCTCTCAAAATCGGTATTCAGAACAGGTCTATGTATGATGGCATACATACCAGTGTTCATTAGAGTACACCAAAGCTTTTATAGCTTAGTGGATATATTTCTTTTTGAGACTTCCATTTTTCCTTTTCAACGCTACTCCTAACATAATTTGCTGCCACTAACAGCAGAATTCAACCACCTACTTCTTCACAGTCAAACTTCAATATCAATAGCTTACAATAATTGCAGACTTTTTCTGCTAGTTTATCATAGAATAGCAATAGGCTAGCAACTTTGCAAGACTCTCCCAACATAGGAAGTTCAGTTAAGTTTGTTATACTGGAATTATTTTTCAGCAACAGCATTGCTTATGAACTATAAGCCCTTACAACAACAAATGATGCTTAAGTTCAGCCAATATTTCTCCATTTTGCTAGAGAAACCCTTCCAAAATGAGCATCTGCTCAGAAACAGGAACAAAAAGTTGCAGTCTTAAAAAGACTGGGGGATCATAATCATAGGAGATAAGTACAAGTAAATACAAACTAGAAATCCTTCAGATACATGTACAAAGAAATGCAACAAAGAAAACTGATTTAGTAGATGGTAATTAATTATAACTTTAAAAATCTAATTATTCTTCAAATCCATCAATGAAAACCCTTTGAGCAAACCTTATTTTTTTGTCTCCTTGATCAGACTCAAGTCTCTGAAAAGTCAACATCTGTAGGAGCTGGATTCATGGCTTGGGGCAAAGGTTATGCATTTCAAAAACAATTAGCTTCCTACCTGGTATGTCCCCTGCCACAAATAGGAAAGGATTCTGCAGAAAATAATAATAATCACAACATCTCACCAAGACAAACATACCCATCTCTGATTTTCAGGCAGAAATCAGACAGACTCTTCAGGGTAACACTGAATGCCCACTGACGTTCAGAGCATAGACCCCATATACTCTATCTACAAAGCTGTCCTTTCACTGCCTGAAACATTTCTATAGTGTACCAAATCACTTCGAATTTAGTTTAACATTCATTTGTGATTTAGTACCAGGATTTTCTTGTTGCCACAGTACTTAATTCAGGAGAAATGTGTGCAGAATTTTATTGCCTGTGATATACCACACAAATAATTTACTCTGTTTGTGCCTTGCCTTGTGCTACATCCAAAGCTCACTGAAATGGGGGAGAATGGCTTTTAACCTGAAAACTTTCCGTGATCCATATGCAGGCTAGTCCCACAAAGACATCTATTGGTGCAAGCTGAGAGGCAGAGCGCTTCCTGGAAGAGGTAGAAATGAGCCATGAGAAGTGTGAACTTCTCAAGCACCACTTACTCCAACATCTCTTTAACTGTATCTAGACTAACTTCCTAGGTTCAGAGTCTACTTTATCCCAGTAGTTCTGTGTGCACGTGCACACAGAAAAGATTCAACTCTCTGTGTGCTATAGCTAAGTTTCCATCTAATAATAGAAAGTTCAGCTGCTGGCAATGCCTTAGCCTCTCTAATAATTTATATTGCATAAACATTAGAACTTGAAGCCAATTCAAACTCTCACTACAATTAGAAACACATTTCCACTTGTCATTAATTTTTTCTGTTTGTCTACATCAGATAGAAATTGGTTATCTATTATATCTATTATGAAGCCATCAATGAAAGCTTACATAACAAAGGAACAGTTACTACTTTAGATTAAATGCTAAATTAATTTTGGTTCACCACATACTGAAATTCCCATCACTCCTGTCAAAAAAGAAACAGCAGGTGAACTTAAAAAAATCATAACTATTTAAGAGAACTATGAAGCAAATTACCATATCCCACTAATGGTTATAAGGCATTGCAGCCAACTACAGTGGCTGGAAAATTCTGTCATGTATTAAGTTGTGTTGCACCTTCCGACTGCAATAAATCATAAAGCATTCTATTCTGTAGAATTAATTGCTGCTATTAAGAATGCTATAAATTTTTTTTTTAAAGATAAAAGATATGATCTTAACCTTAGTGTCTGCCACATTGATGCTTGTGCTAAGCTTTGTATCTAGGAAAAAAACATTCCCTAGAGAAAGGAAATGGCACTGAAGAGTGAACATTTGAAATGCTTGGAGTGCTCTTTTTAAGGGTGCAGAATCTAGCCCAAATTTTCCAACCCAGACTAAACTGAGAGTCCTAAAACATAAGCACAGAGAAGCACGGACTGCCTTCTTTTTGAGCAGGCCAGACAAGCCAGTGTAAACGGTACTCTCTGGGTTAGCTAGTGTACCTGACTGTCAGCTTATAAACCTCCTAAGCCAAGAGGGTCATATGGCTTTTGGACTGACTCTTAGCTTTTGCTCTGCCTGGTCATACAGACATGACTCTATCCCTACCTCAGTTGTACACAAGTACTCTTGCTTTCAAACAAAGACCTGAAGACAACTAAGTAGCCTGTATCCCACAGGCTTTCACTGTGGTTTAAACACCAATGTCTCTCTCCTCTCCTCTGAAAGGAGGAAAAAGAAGAATTGTGTAAATTCCTAGAGACAGATGCTGAGACACATGACATGGAAAAGCCACCCTGGCCCCACTTTCCCTCTCCTGCAAAGACACTCACACAGAAGAGACCAAGAGTAAGTTCTGCAAGGAGAGACTGATTTGCATGAGTTTTTCTCTGTGAAGTTGTACTGAAGCCTGCAAGACCCAGGAGCAGACACTTATTTTTCTTTTTTTTTTCTTCTTTTTTTTTAAATTGCTGTGAATTCCCATGGTTTACAGAGTATAAAGGGACAGCCTTTGTAGAGCTACTATCACCAGGGAAAGAAAAAAAAGATGTCCAAGAGAAGACTTATCAGGTTAGACCAAAGTTCTGACTAGCCCAGTGTCCTTCCTTTAACAGCATCCTTAAGTTGAGGTAAAGATCAGATTATTTTTTCTCTGCTCTGTGTATCACTTTATTTCTGTCCACATTGAATTTAATCTACCATTTTATTGACCAATCATTCAGTCTTGTTGGATCCTTCTGCAATTCTTCAGTCAGCCTTGCCCTGAATACCCCAATTAACTTAGCACTATCAGCAGACTATCACCTCCCTACTCACCCCTTTTTGGGTCAGTTAATTTTTCACTGCCAGTCTGTCCATGCAAGGCAACTTGCATGAAAAACAGCAAGAAGTACAAACTACCCAACTCACCCTACACTGTTGACCTGTCTTTTCACAAACCTAACCTTTCTGCCAGACACTGATTAGCAAGCAGCAGGGTTGTGGCAATAGTGACAGAGTTTTGAAAGGTTCAAAATAAAACACTCAAGGCATTATCCAGCAGTCTGGCAATCAGATTATATTGCTAAGGTACTCAATGAGCCATACTTCCCCACTTATAAGCAGTAAGTCAAACAAATGGGTTTAAATAAAGAGAAGTGTACTGGAAGCGGAGAAAAACATTTTGGAAATGGATTAGGAAAATGTAAACAATCCCATAGGCAATACTATCTTTTCCCCAGAACATGCCAGCAATAGCCTCTGTATTAAAACTGCTGAAATAGCTCCTTGTCCAGCTGCAGCACTCACCATTTCATGTCCAAGAGTCCAATGAATAGGGAGATTCATCTGATGCTCCTAACAGCACATCCTCTTTTCCCGGGTGCTATGCCCTCTCACAGCTTTACAGAGAGTGCTTTGCTCCTGAAGCTCTTTAGGGATAATCCCTTAGACCAGCACTCCTGAGGGCCAAGCCCTCCACCACGATGGGTTTACACCATGTTTTCTGTCAGACAGTCCCAAGAGTCACTCTGTTAAGTGCACTCTCCATCAGCACTAACTAGCCAGGCTGCCCATTAACCTGCTGCCAGTAACAGTGCTGGCCCTGATCGTTCCTACTAGTTGGATTCATTAATTGCTCCACCTCATTGCTGCCTGCTTCTCCCACTTACTGTGCTTCTTGGCTCACTCATTCCACAAGTTTGAAGACTGCAAGTTTACACTTCCCCATCCACAGTGCTGTCAGCCCTTTCCGAGAGGTTATAATGACATACTGCTTCTGTATGCTGACCTGGCAACAACAGAGACTTCCTAAACACAGCCTTTCTCTTTCTTCCAGAAATGTCTCTCAGGTACCTTTGCTTCAGGCTGTAGGCCATAATGAATAGCTCGACTGATCCCAATCCATTAGGGACAGGTGGGCTGCCCACGCATTTTGCCAGAAGGGCATAACTATATTTATGACAATTAAAACTGAACTGACTTAACAGAAACAGCCCAAAAAAGAGCATGTGTATGAATTAAGTTTCTTTAGACCTGATCAGCTTTCCTTGCCTATCCAGCAAAGGCTGACACAGAACTCCTACTACTAGACACACAAGGTCATATGGGACCATAGAAGCCCACCAGGCCATAGCATATGATGGTCTTAGGGAGACCCAGGAAGCGCTCTCCCATTCTTAGGCTTCATGCTTGTAGTCATAGAAAGGTTTTCTAGCATAGAAAAGACACTCATACCTAACAACAAATTCCTAAGTAAGCTCCCTTTTAATTTTTTTTGTTAGAGGAAATAATTATCTCAAAGGGTCCAAGTAATTTTGGATACTAATCATGAAATATATAGCATTCTTCTTTATTACAAACTATAGAAAATCATCATTTGACAAATACGAGGATGCAGTAATGTTCCATTCAGGATTGTTTGCTTATAGAAAGCACCAGCCTAGGACTAAACAAAATCAGCATAGCTGTCAGGAATGACAAAAAGCAGTTCTAAAGACAGTGCTGTTGCCTTTTCTTCAGTCCTTATTTGTGTCACATGCAGACACATGTTCTACTGTCCAGAAAGACCTGACCCAAAAAAAAAAAAAAAAAAGAAATTGAAAAGAAAAAAAAAGTACCCCGTCATGGAGACAGGCCCATGAATACATACTTATGGAAGGAGAGATGTAGCAAAAAGCACTGACTATAGCTGTAAACACAACCTGATATGGCTTTTGTGTTCCAATCCTTTTTAGTCTGCATGTACATCTTGGCATGGCACACATCTTTTTCCATAATGGGCCTAGGTATAGAAGGTGCTTTCACCAACCCTAATTAGTCTACTGTAGCACCCACTAACCTGGGTAACACTGTGAAGGACTCCAAGGAAAAAAAAAATATATCAGCATTAAAATTCAGTAACCACTAAGTGGAGAAGACAGGCCAGTGACAGGTGATCAGACCAATTCACATTCCATTTATAAGCTGATTATTCAGTTCTAATACATAGCTGTGAAAATTAACAGTGGCTTCTACCATCCTAAGCCACCTCTCTCTCCTCTGCTCCAGCAGATCATTTGGTGAGGAAGCTTTATGTGAATGCACAGCAGTTGGATATTCTCAGAAGGGGGCCCTGACCTGCAGCATCCACTCCAGCTGGGAATCAGGCTGACACAGCTTTAAATCATGACACAACTTGCATGTCCTCAGGCAGACCCTCTCCCTCCTAATAGACAAATGATTCCCTGCAGCTAGGTTGTCCCAAAAGCCCAATGGGGATTTTATCCTTCTTAGGAGAACAGCTGTCACATGAGAAAGGAAGGAAATATTTATCCCTTTTAATTAAGAAAGATAACTATTTCCATTATGTTATGTGGACCTCCCACATAACATAGTGCTGGGTGCACTTCTAATACTCCTGGTTAGGTAATAGCCAAAAACCAGCAGCAATGTATACTAAAAGATCAAAACGTAAGAGTAATCTATCTTCTTTTGCAACGTTAGCCTTTGAATATGTGAGAGGGTACCAATCTTAGCAATTAATGACTCGGTATTTAAAATTAAGGGAAAGAAATTAAATCCTTGCCCAATTTGTTGGCAAACAGTGAAAACTAAGTGAACAACATTTGCTACTGTTTACCACAATAGGTGGAGTTAATGTGTTTTCTGAATTTTTCCATTTTCAGCTTACTTCTGTCAAATCTTTATAATGCTACTTTTATAAAGTAGCATTTTATGGTTTAATTCTTTTTCAAGTTAGTCATTTGAACAAAGGTTGGAGATTTTTGCAGTTTGTTGGATGGTTCCAATTAAAGGACATACTATGGAGGTTTCAAAATCACACAGGCAAATGTCAGTTGGAAAATTCTTCTTTTTTCCCCGCTGAAATTTAGAATTTAATATTTTTTCAAGATCTGGAAAACCTCTTTTCTGCTTTTCCATAAAAAAAAAAAAGAAAAAAAAAAAAGAAGTAGCCAAAAGGCAATGAATGGAATCAGAACTGAGGAGGGTAAAGAAAAAGAGCATTGTATTTGCCAGGATCACTAGAAGTCTGTTTTAAAGCTAAGTTGCAACAGGAAGGGAGCTTTGATTTCAAACAGTGCTTTAAAGCGAAGGATCCCTTCCAAATGCTATTACCAAGCAGATCCTATTGTGATGGTAATGACATGTTGCGTGGGAAGTAGTGGTTTTACTTGGACGCAAAGGGAAAGAACATTGCCATGATTGATGTACCATATGAGGGTCAAACCACACAATCACTAACTCTCACACTGCCCAATGCAGTGGGATTGGGTTACTTAAGAATCTAAGATTTTTGAAGTTGTTGTTGTTATTATTATTATTATTTAGTTGTAATGGTGAAAATATTTGACAAATTAAATGCATTGTCTCTTAAGAGGCTGTCCCTAATATTTGATTTACTTTTCACTAGTGTGCAACAAATTCCGCTAAATTCTCTTTGCAGCTACCATATCACAGTAGTGGGTGGTCTTATTCAGCCAAAGCACAAGCCATTTGATAGTTCAGAAAGTTCTTGAAACATTGCACAAAGAGAAAGTGCAAAGCAACTAATTACGAAACTCACATTTATCAGCCCTTCAATGTTCATATATTGAGGGTAAACCACTGGTTTAAGCTCACTTATAAAAAGGATAACATCTTAGAGAAGCACTTTGCAGAAGTAGCATGAAAAAACCCAGAAGACATTTTTCTGGTTTTTTTTCTTTCCTTAGATAAAGATTATAAATGCACTCATGCCCTTGTTAATGCATATATCAGAACTAGCTTCTGCATTAATCAGTTCAGAAGGAGAACTAGTGATGATTTCAATGAATGCAGAATCAAATCCTTAGTTCTGCTTCAGTCTGCTTCTACTTGGCAAAACATCCAGTTCCATATACAAAGTCAATGACAATTTAATACATGCTTAAAACACTTTTCTGAATGGACAGATCTAGGATTGTGTTCAGTTTCTTAAACTGTAGAACCGGGAGCCTTGTGCAAAACAATGTGCCCCCAGGGAGGCCTGCCATGTATCACACATACCTTTCACTTTTTCCTTAGCTGAAGGAGCCTCCAAGACTAGCAGCCTCTGCTATTTAAGTCTGCATCAGTTTTCAACTCAAACAAGTAGCATCAAGAAGCAGTTCAAACTCTTTCACCAAAATGCACAAAACCCAGGAAAGTACAAACACTTTAAAAAAGACGGAAAACCTTCCACTTATTTTCATTTGTTAAGTGGATGATAAAAATTTGCATTGGTATGACTACAATTTTGAATTTAATGATGCAAACCCACCTGATTTTTGATCATCCACCATTTTTGCATGAATTTGACAGGCTGAAAAAACATTTAATGGCTTAGATGTGTTCCTACTGGTTTGTTTCACTTCTCCCATGCCACTTCCTATTAAAAATGAAACATGCTGTAATAATCAATGGCAAGCTTATTATGGTTAACATGTTACAGTGTTATTTTTTCCTAATGCAATTCCATTCACATTTGGTAGAAAATTTCTCCCACAGCTAGATCATATGGTGCTTAAAATCCATTCAATTTTTACAGCTGCTAGTGTTTTTCCACAATCAATACATTACATATATATATATATATATATATGCGCCAATCTCAGGAAGACAACCTCTTTACCCTGAAACAACGCATGTGGATCCTTAAAAGAGAGCAAAACAGATTTTGAATCCTGTACATGAAACTAACCGCCCTTTACATTTCACTTCATAAGACTCAAATAGCAACAACTTCTGTAGTTTGCCAACATCATTGATTGAATGAATCCAGACCAAATTCATGCCAGACTCTGCTACACAGCACAAAATCAGGCGCTGTCCCTCCTCAAATAATAATACCACACAAGGGTATTTTTTCAGTGGGAATAATGGTTCGCTGGTCTCTAACACTTGGTTCTCTGCCATTGTAGAATTGAATTAAATCAGTCCCAGGTCACAAATAATTGAGTTAGACAGTGTCCGCTCTCATAGGTTGTTAAAGGACAGTAGGCCAAAGGAGAAAACTTCGGCTGTACTTGCTCACCCATTTGGTGCTGTCTCGGAAGAGGTCTGAATTCATCACTTCCAGCCTCTCTGTTATTAACAATTATTAACAGAGCTTTCCAGAACAGTTCCTAGTCTATGGAGTAGGAAGTTGTTTTTTCAGCACCTATCCCAGAAGATCAGTTACAGTTCATTTCATCAGTATCCTATGGCTTTGAATGTACTGTAGAAAGTACTTGAATCCAGCTTCGTGTACAGTGTCAAACTGAAATAAAGTTTGCACCCACATTTTCAAAGCACTGGAAGGTCTCACACTAATAAAGCCCTGTTCTTTTCTCTGAAAATCAGTTCTTTGGGTCATTTAATTTAGACCAATGAAAATTTTCTTTCTGAATCAGACAGAATTTTTGTGTGTGTCTTAAGCCACTAAAGCCAAGAAATCCAGATTTAATACCGAATTGATTTTCTTAATCATAACCTTATGCTGTTGATAATATTGTAGAGATTTCCAGTAAAAAGAGACATTACATCCCAGCTCTGCTATGAATGATGAACTTTGAAGGAACAGATGTTGGACTCAGGTAAGCCCCCAAATGTTTGGATGAGAATAGGAATATTACTCAGATTAACTAAATCTTTTGAGTCTAAAATGAAGACAGAAGTCAGAGTTTTCTCTGAAATTGCTAAAATAGTACTCTTTATTCTAAAGTTAGCAATCTTTGAGCTAATCTTCACTTTTAGATCTAAAATCTGAATCCTGTCATTGAGAGTAGTTACTAGAAAGTGAAAGAGTAAGGTTAGCAGGGTTCCTGGTACCTTTGCTCACTGTATTTTCTAACAGACAAACTATATAAGGATCTCTCTATATGAACAAGTACTTATGAAAAGATTCTTCTTCTCAGATTTCTGCTATTTCTGTCCTTCTGTTAAAGTGCCAGGAAAACAGACCACATAAGATGACTTTCATTACTTCTAGTTCAGAAGAGACTTGGAAAAAATGAAAAGAAAAAAGATTTTCTTCTAATTTGTGAGCAAGGTCCAGACAGCCTTATGACAATGAAAAACTTACAGCAGGGTGATTCAGAAAAAAAAGGTTATATTTCTAAATGAACATGAGTGGTCAAGTCAATCAAAAGGAGAGGGTGTGGGGAGACCCCCAACTTTAATGTATCAGTTGTATTTCATTTGACATTGGGATTGCTAATACCTGTGTAAGGGATTACTTACACCACTACTCTACTGTTCATTTCCTCTTTCCCCTTTCTTCTCCTTTCCTTCATGGAGCACATACAGGTCAGCCCACACAACCGGTTAATTCACAGAGGCATGGATCTATTCTACCCAGGGTCCCTGTATGACCCCATGTCCTTGTGTGTCCTGAGCAGCATCAGAAGAGACAGCAGGGGTGACAACATCTTGCTGGATCAGGCCCTTCATTTCAAGGCAGAAAGGTGGAGCAGCATGTAGGAGTCCTAAATCCTTGCTTCAAGGCAGGCTGGATTAGCCTGGCACAGCCAAAATGAGAGCCAGCCCTGAGACCAACAACTTGCATATACCCTGGCTTAGTGATTAAGTAGTGGGAGAGTAGACTTTGGCCTCCTCAGTGATCTGCCTGAAAGAATCCCCTGGGATAAGGCCCTGGAGTGAAAATGGGTCCAAGAAAGCTTATTGATATTCAAGGGTCACCTCCCACAAGCTCAAGAGCAGTCCATCCCAACAAGCAGCAAGCCTGACAGAAATGCCAGGAGGCCGCATGGATGAACAAGATGTTCTTGGCAAAGCTTAGACATAAAAAGGAAGTATACAAGAAGTGGAACTAGGGACAAGCAGCCTGGGAGGATATAGAGACCGTGTCCAGGCACGCAGAGATGGTGTTAGGAAAGCCAAAGCCCACCTGAAGTGGAATCGGACAAGGGATGTCAAAAGCAACAAGAAGGGCTTCTATAAGTCTACAAGTAGCAAAGGAAAGACTAGGGAAAATGTGGGCCTGCTGCTGAATGGGACAGGGACCATGGTGACACAGGACTTGGAAAAAGTTGTGGTACTGAATCCCTTCTTTGCCTCAGTCTTCACCAAAGGCTATACAGTCAGGGATCCTGGGCCCCAGAGACCAGGGGGAAAGCCTGGGGCACGGAAATGTACCCTTGGTGGATAAGGCTCAGGTCAGAGAATATTAAGCAAATTGCACATACATAAATCCATGGGCCCTAATGTGGTACACCCTGTGCTGAGGGAGCTGGCAGATGTCATTCCAAGGACATTCTTGATTATCTTTGAACAATCAGGACCACTGGGACAAGTGCCTGATGACTGGAGGAAAGCAAATGTCACTCCTGTTTTTAAAAGGGCAAGAAGGAATACCCACAGCACTACAGGCTGTTCAGCCTTACCTCAATCCCTGGTAAGGTCATGGAACTTGGAACAATGCTGGAAACTATTTCCAGGCAGATGGAGGACAAGAAGGCAATTGGAAGTAGTCAGCATGGATTCACAAAGGGGAACTCACACTTGACCGACCTGATAACCTTCCACAATGAATTGACTAGCTTGGTAGATGAGGGGAGAGCAGTAGATATTGTCTACACTGACTTCGGGAGACAGTGTCTCCCGTAAGATCCTCATGTGGAAGCTGATGAAGTATATAGGCCAGATGAGCAGACAGTAAATTGGACTGAAAACTGGCTGAACATCCAGGCCCAGAGGGTGGTGATCAGTGATATGAAGTCTAGCTGGAGGCCAGTAACTAGCAGCGTACCTTAGAAGAAGACAGAGTAAGGATTTTTTGCGGTGGTGTCCAGTGACAGGACAAGAGGCAATGTGCACAAACTGAAAGACAGGAGACTCTGTCTGAACATTAGGAGCTACTTTTTCACTGTGAGGGTGACTGAGCACCGGTCCTGGTTTCCCAGGGAGGAGGTGGAGTCTCCATCTATAGAGACATTCAAAACCTGACTGGACACAGTGCTGGGCATCTTGCTTTAGGTGACCCTGCTTGAGCAAGAGGGTTGAACGAGATGACCTCCAGAGGGCCCTTTCAACCTGCATCATTCTATGACTCTGAACATATACATCAAGAGGAGGCCTGCTGTGGGTAAAGTAGCCTCTGGGAGGCCTTCTGCCCCAGATGGTCACCTCCAGAAGGTTTTTTGTTACACAGCTAGGTAGCTACTTGGCATAGAAATGTCAGCTTTCTATCGCAATAAAACAAAAAATGTTAAAGGCTACCTGAGACAGGACTTACCTGAATTTTGTATTTGGGCAGGGAATAACGTAAAGTGTCTCTGAAAAAATAGGTTAGCCTGCAAAATACCTGATCTGGATCTAAATTTCTTCTGGGTATTCTCCCCCAGACCCTAAAACATGTGAACACTGGAAGTTGGCCGAAGTAGCTTAGGACCAACTTACCTCAAGAAGGCTGAGAAAGTGGGAGTTATCATCAAATCTACCTATGAACACTGCTTCATAAGAAAGGAATACCATCACAGATGTGAAGTTGACATGTCAGAAAATATACCAAGCAAAAATATTTTAATAACTCTACTCCTTCACTTTCCTGTAACTATCCAGATGTACAGATCTGGAAGAAATGTTTGGGTCAGCAAATACTATTTCTTTCAATAGATTCAGGAAAAATTGAACAAGGAGATCTGCTTTTCTCTATCTTTTCCAACATAATCTTTATTTCCTTGCTCAGCAAGAGAAGAATAACCAAGTCCAAGCAGATTTTGGAAAGTGAGAGGCATTTGTTTCAGCCATTGACATCTGAGTAGTTCATATAAACACAGCAATGAATGTAACAAAAGGCATTTAATTCTTCACCCACTTGCTTTGAAATTCAGTGTCTGATTTCCCAAGGAATAATATTTAACATTTTCCAAAGACTTGGTCTAACAGAGCAGGTATTTACATAATGCAAGATATGAACTTTGGCTACTTTGCCAGCTGTTTCTGTGCTCCCCAGAACAACTCAAGTTATATTCTGCAATAGTTTTGTCCCAGTGTCACAACAATATCTGCATGAGATACTACTTGTTTCTGCTGAGCTACATACAGATACACTACCACAATGGCATTTTCTGCCTTACTGCCAATTTTCTTTTCCCCATATATGCAAATTCTACACCAAAACCACTGAAACCAAAACCAAATAAAATGCACCCCACCCCACATTTGCACTGGCTGCTGTGTTACAGAGACAAACCTAGTCTAGTTTTTTCTACTTGTACCTAATGTATCTGAAACAGTAGCTCAAACTGACCCTTGAATGTCAAAACTGGACTATCACAGTGTCCATGGCAAAGCAAACACTATGCACAGTAAGACATTTAAGAAACAAACAAACAAAACACACACCCCCTTCCTTAAGTCTTTATAACAGTTGCAAATGCTAATGGCAACAGTGACAAGAAGGGGAAGACATGAATCCTTGAGCTCTATGAGAAAAATTCCTTCTTTCCACCTTCTGTTATATGGTATGGGTTTCCAGAGAAGAAACTGTAACATGCAGGAGAAAAAATCAGTAAGACGGCAAGGCAGGGAAAACTCTTTGTACTTGTAATTGTCATGGGCCTCCTGATAGAAGTGAGAGATCATTGAGCTGTGCATAAAAGGAATATGAAATAAGAACTAAGGAAGAGTATTCATTATTGTTCAAGAGAAACCAACAATTTCTTTCCATTATAGTTCAAAAGAAACCAACAATCACAAATCCTTAGTCAGGTCATTTCCCTAAGCTAAAGCAAGCAAAAACCATACAATACATAGAGTTATTCATCACAGTCTGAGTAAGAAAGGAGGAAACTTGAACCATAAGTGAAATCTTCCAATACAACTTGGGGTTCTGAGGACAGAAACAAAATGAGAGAGCTTCTCTACTCCCTGGATGAAGCGAGCAAGGAGTGTGAACAATAATTCCTCATGCACTTTACCAGGAAATTACTTTCTATTTGAAAGTGAAGAAATAAAATATATACTACCTAAATTTAGGAGAAAGAACAGAGACAGCAGGAATGGCATTTCAGTTTTGTGCTGTGGCATCAATCTATCAGCATAAAGCTCAGGAAACAAAGCTCATCTTTCACTCACCAGAAGACATCAGGCAGTTCAGCAGAGAGGACAGAGTGGACTGTGCACAGGCTCCGATTGCCACAGACGGGACTCTGAGAACAAGTAAGGAGGAAAGAACAAGAAGAAAAAGCATGACTTTAAAAACTGAGCAACACAGAAGAAATAAATGAGGCATCCAGGAGTTGTGTAGAGAAAGCCAGATGGGGTAAAAAGATAGGAATGTAAGATGAAGGGTTACTACAGAGCAAGGAGGGTGTTCATGCATCCCAGAAAGTTTGGATTACTGGGGTTGCCTCCAGCTGAGTTGGGGAACTGACTGAATGTGTTTGTGCTCTGCCAACCCCCTGCACCTCACTGCCAGAATGGGCTATTTTTCTTTTCCTCTAGAAATGCAAGAATTAAATGATGGCTCCTTCCAATCTGAACAGTGCTATCTTCCAGCTCCACAAAGCTGTCAGATGGGCAAAAGACAACGGGTAGAACAATACCACTGAAGTTCCAGGAGAAAGAATACAATTGGACAAGGTTGAAAACAAACCCAACAAGTATAACTTTCTTTTTTTGGAACTGGTTACTGTTAAGGCACAGTGAATCCCTCATGCTGTCAGGGTACAGAAGACCACTGGGTATCAACTGAGTTCAGCTGGTGACAGCCTCCTTCTACTCCCTACAATAACCATGAGAGTAAAAGGCAGGGTCTTATCCATGTATTGAATATGGACAGCAGGGTTCTCCCTTCAGCTACTGTCCAGTCTGTACCAGCAAGTGTGTGAAAGCAAGGGAAGAGGCACTACCTCCTTAAAGCAGAAACAGCAATGTACCTTCAATGGCAACAAATTGCCATGAAATGTATGTCATCAGCTCTGACGGTGGTTGATAAGGACATCCATGGCTGGATAACGTCAGGAGAACAAAAATAAGCTCTTTGCCTCAGAGCAAAGTTGAATACAAATGAAGGCAACAGGAAATCAGGGACAGTTGCTCTGATATTTCCCATTCTGTAGGAAATAAATGCGCAATTTCACAAACATTAGAATGTTTACACCTATCTGTCTGATTTCCCTCTGGTAACTTTGTGGGAAAAGAATGTAAACTTTCCTGATCCCACAGGCCATCTTAGGCAAACCTCATCCTTCTTCACAATGAGGCAAATCCCAGAAAAGCATGAGAAAGTCCAGAACATCTATCTTTGGGCAGGTCAGATAAACAAGAAGGGCATATCAGTATATAGGTCCTGAATTCTGTTCCTGAAACAGAAAGTGTATTTCTATTATCTCCAAGCCTTCAAAGACCAAAAATAACTTGTTTTTGACACCATCTTATTAGGAAAACTAGAAGATGAAGGAAGAGATTTTCTCAAGAGAGATCGGTAGGAAATAAAAGCTTTCTCATTCCTCAGTGTAGGGACATGACATGTAGGATATGGAATGACAATAATCAAAATACTTCTCTGATTTCTAAAAGAACAATAACCAAGTACTTAAAAAAAAGATATTTTTGCTTCTACAATTGCATTATGTTGTCCTGCGCTTATAAGAGCATGCCTCACAGCAAGAAAGTGACCAAGCTGACAGCATAAATTTGCTGAGACACTCTCATACAAAGAAGGCCAAAGGAGCTGACAATGCTAATCTTTTTTCAGGGGCAGGATGTAAGCCACAGTGTGGATGGGGGCACAGCCACAGTGGGAAGTTGTTACATGGTGCTAGTGGAGCTAGAGCAAACCACGGT
This sequence comes from Haliaeetus leucocephalus, assembly GCF_000737465.1. Taxonomy (NCBI): domain Eukaryota; kingdom Metazoa; phylum Chordata; class Aves; order Accipitriformes; family Accipitridae; genus Haliaeetus; species Haliaeetus leucocephalus. The sequence continues at coordinate 1,708,829 of NW_010973244.1, read as the reverse complement.
ATCAAACAGCAGCTAAGATGACACAACTTGCCAATGACCTAGTAGGCAGGAGATTGCAGAGGAAACAGTTCTGAGTTTCCCCTGGGTAAATCCATGCTTGTCTTTCATATCAAGGTCAAGAAAACTCAGTCTTCATACTGTCACAGGTCTACATAGCTAACCTAAATAAATACTGGAAAGGAGGTGAGTAATTATTTTTAACCTTGGTTTCATAGAGAAGCACCCTGGGGCCTTACTCATCATGACACTGTTGGTTGCAAGGTTGTAATTAAAATGGAGTTCCTTTTTTTGTGTTTAAAAGAAGGATCCTAGCTTTTTGTCCGAAAGTTAGAGAACACACAGCACAATTCATTTTGTGATCAAAAAATATCAGTAGAAATGTGTCTCCAAGAAATCTGGTGACTTATGTCAGTCTTCTTTATCCCATGTCATTTAACAACAAAATAATGCAGACATTTGACACCTTCCAACATAAAATCACCAGATGAGAGGCTTAATGGTGGTATCAGTGACACGATCTAGGGCATAAGAAGGTTGATATTATGACATATACATTCAATTTACTCCTTTCATTTGGATATTAAAAACACTACAGCCTTCCTCCTCCTCCTCCTCCTCCTTTTTCAGGAGAAGAAAAAAGACCACACAAAATCTCACCTGTAATAATCAAACATGATGTTTTCTCCAGCTACAAAAATTCTTTTAAGAATTTAATTTAAGCCTTTGTTCAAAAGGCTAGTTTCTCTTGGGCTTTTCTGGATTTCTCATAAGTATTCTTTTATCTGTCTTACTATGTTACATACATGGAAAGGAAAAAATATCTTGCTCATCTAATTTTAGGGATGCCTTTTTCCTTGTAATTATTATTATAGACCACTTTTCTGAACAGTGACATAATTAATAAGAAACTTGGGAGCTGCTGAACTTCTCAAGAGCAGTCTGCTCTTTTGCCTACAGAATGATTTTTGTAAGTCCTTTTCATCAGGAAGGTGCTCCCAGGTCACTGCAAGGACTAGGAGACTTCACCTTATACAATCCACAACATGACAAACAGAGCCAGCAAGGCCTGATTTTCACCTCTTTTACCCTTGCTCCAATCATCAGCACAACTGCCTTGAAGCCAGTGGATCCTGGGCTAGGATAAAAACTGTTAAGAAAGAAAAAAAATACCCAAGCATGCAGACCCATGCAGAGAAGGGAAGGGAGCAGCAGGAACATAATTGTAATTCACTTGCAATGGGAGTCAGCACCTGCCTAGCTATTGCCAGACAGCTCTAAATTACACCCTGATTTCGAATGGGTGAAGCAGCTCTTGGCCATTCCCTGCCCTTTGACCTCTACCATAGACCCCCCCCATACACCCCTGGTAACAAGGGGTAGGAAAGGGAGGCAAAATGTGCAGAGCTGGGAGCCAACATGCTTGTGCCAGCAGGGAGTTTTTCCATGATGGGGCTGGCTGTTTGCAGCTGCTTTCCAGCCCCATTCTTCCTCTGGCTACAGCAGAAGGCTCAGATCTATCGTAGGACTAATGGGTATAAGTGATTTCTAAAGAGAATGCATCCAAGTGATTTCTGAATGACCACCACTATATGTTCTTCAGATCAAGAGAAACCTGCTCCTATACTGCCCTGCCCGATCCAGAGGGACTATCCCCAACCTCTGAGAGGACAACTTCTTTTGGCTTCTGTGGGCTTTCAATCAGGCTCCATCATCAGACAGCTGATGAGAAGGGAAAGAATTTAATCCTTTTGTAGGTTGTACTTTGATGCTTACAGCCCTAAAATGTGTTATTCATCTTACTGATGTGTTTATAGTTCTTAAGGTCTATACCTAAAAAGTCATTAGTCAATTAGTAACCCAAGTAAAGAAACAAACAAACAAAAAACCCTACGAGCAGTGCCTTACAGTAGCCTGAACAGGTTGTAGAGGATATGACAGAAAGCAAAACAAATGGCCTTTGGCACCTAACCTGTAAAGTCATTTTCACTCATTTCAAGGGGGGGGGGGGGGGGAAACA
>NW_010973244.1:1691332-1706615 GCF_000737465.1 Haliaeetus leucocephalus | reverse complement strand
GAGGAGGAGAAGGATGCTTCTTTCCCAGAAGGGGGAAAAGATGGCGGGGGGGTGGGGGGGACCAGCTTTAATAAAGCTTTTACTTCCTTCTTATGCTGTAGACTCAGAGCAGGGTTTTCACTGACATCTCAAAGAAAAAGAAAAGCTACCTCTATCATTACAATAATGGGTACAAGGGACCTGGCACAAGATCTACTTTGCTAAAGCCAGGATTAAGCATCAGAATTGACCCAGACAGAAACAGATATTCATGAAGTCTGAACTGCCTCAGACTGAGCTTAATGAAAGTGTTGTGACATCTTTCTGACAAATCTGCCTACTGATTGCTTGACTTAATGATATGAAGCAAAACACTCATAGCTCAAAAAAAAAAAATCACACAAATTTAGGTACCATCAAAGGATCCCACCAAAGAAGCCCAAGTCCAAAAAGCCTCTAACATACAGACAGCATGGATGGAACCAGTAGCTCATGTTAACTGGTATCGAAAGCAAAGCAGTTGCAGGTATATTTCCTCTAAAGGACACAGAAAACTGCCCGTGGGCCTCTCTTCTACAGTGCATCTTCAGTTTCTCCATTTAAAAGCATAAGAGTGTTTTTCAGACAGGATTTTCAGGGATAGATGAGCCAAGGTTTGAACAGTGCTCCATTGATCACAGCTTGATTCTTCTGTTTTGGAACATTGATTTTTACATTTCCTGGACTCATATGATCAGGTGTCCAAGGCTGCGGTTAGCTTGCTTGAATTGTACTTCACTCCTCTTTGTGGAACAAGTAACCGTGGTTTGCTGACTAAGCTGTTTGCTGTTTTTCATCTGCTTTTGTAAAGGAAAGTTCAGTTCCATAGCTCAGCCTTAAATTGTCATGAATGTCAATAACACAGAAGGAAAGGTCCTTTACTGAATATCCTTCCCTGAATGCAAAATAAATGGACAAACTGCAGCCTTGTCACTATGAAAAAACACGATAAATCCAGAACTGAGTTTGGACGGCTGCTGCTTCACACAGTTCTCTCAGCTAGCTCTCCCCCCCACACTTGTTTGTTTATTTTTTTATATTGGATTCAGTAGTTAGTTAACAAAGGGAGCAAAGAGACTGGAGGCAGCTGCCCTCCGTGTAACCCATGTGCCAAGTGCAGTGCAGACATGAGCAATGCAGGCTCACCACACTGCTCTGCTGGTGCACGTGAGGCCTGGCCAGAAGATACAGCATCTTGTGGTTGGAGAGTGACTGTGATACCCACCCATGGCAGTTACGAGAAGTACCAGAATATCACCCCAAATTTAGGTTGATGATGCCAGTGATACTGTAGACTGCCTTCTTCTCTGGGTAGATAATGTGACTGCATCAAGGCAGTGCTTTTGGAATAGGCAGTGCTTTTAAAGCACATGGAGTATCTACGCTTGTTACTACAGGAAAATATAGACTCCTAAATTCCAGCTTCGTGAACAAAGGCTGACAAGCACTTTTGAAAACCTAGACTGACAGGGACTTAGAGACTAACCTCAGGGGCTTACACCTGAAGTTCTTGACCCTGACACATGAATGAGGTTTTCAAATCCTCAGAAAGCATTTCCACTTGTGAAATTAGACATCCAGTAGTAATAAAGGACCCCAAACCAAAACAGTTGAGCCCTTGCTTCTTGTCCCATCAAGGTAATGGTCAGTTTAGGGTGCTAATGTAGGATAAACTTGGCATAAGTCACCATATAATCAGTAGCTTCTCCTTTCAGGGCTTGGGTTTATTACTCATTTTTTCTACTCTCTCCCACTGTTGACAGTGGAAGATTATGTAGCTGAAGCCACACAGATGCCCACATACTTTTCTCAGGTTTTAATTCATAAAGCTAGAGAAAAAAAGTCAGTGAAGTGGGCATACTTTGTGATCTCTTAACCATATTTTCTGCCTGTTTCTCCTCTTGTCCCTTTCTGCTTCCCAAACTCCCAGCAGCCCTTTCAAGTTTTATAACACAATAGCAGTAGAACTCTCCAGCTTCTTTAAACATGAAATTTGTTCCTCCTGTATGTAATGATCTTGCCTTGTCAATTGTATTAGGAAAAAAAAAAATATTTGTATCTCTTGCCCTGTTTCACAAGTTGTCTTGAGCTTGCACCACGCAGGACAGAATCTAGCCCCAGCAAAGAGCCAGATCTCCCTTCATAAGTCTCAATAGCACAGAACTGATGTCAAAGACCTTTGCATGCACCAATCATGGGCCCTCCCAGTAGGCCTATACAATGCTATACTGACTATAACCAGGTTTTTATATCTAACTACAGTTACAATTCAGTGACTTTTATGAATTTTGAGCTTTCTTTCCCCCCTGCTCTAACTATAAACCCTTTGTCTAGCATGAGACACGTTAAAGGGGCTGACGGTTTGGGGTTTTTTAAACCTATTTTTCTTCATGCAAGTCTTAACTTACTGCTGATCAACTCTTTTTTTTAAAAAAAATATTTTTAAGCTAGGCTAGATATTTCCAAGACACTCAAGCTTTTTTTCTTGGACCTCACTTACTTGGAGCACAAGAATTCTTATCCTGAAATAAATCTACCCAGACTAGCTTTTAGAGATGTGTTAATTGCCTTGAGTAAATTGGTACTCAGGTAATTGAAGGCAATTAGTGAAAAAAGAAAAGTAGTCCAGCGCAGGCAAAAGATGGTTGTCCAGACAAGTAAAAACCATAATAATTTGGCTTGACTTTGGCTGCTGAGATTTTCACAATTACAATTCACGTGGTCTTTCACTTATCTTACATTTGGTTTCCTAGAATGTAAAGGGCAAGTCTGCAGGTAATTAAGTCCCTTACATGAAAACAAAAAATAGGATTTGAAGCAAAGTGAAAAATTTGACTTCCACTTAATTTGGAAAAATACCCACAAAAGAGAAGTGAAAGAAATGAGAATAACTAGTCAAAAATCTTCTGAGGTAGAGTTCACGTTGTAAACTGAGAGATCAGTTATGACAGGAAGAATAAAACTTACTTGAACCTAGGAGAGGCTGAAACCCCCCTCACTTAAGAGTAAAATTTTCATAAAGAAAACTCTGGAAAGTCCAGAAATACATGCAGAATGTCATAGCTGACAGATCAAAGAATCATTAGAGGCTGTAATGAGACTAGATTGTTCTTAGTTACTCAGGACCTTCCAAAAATACTAGCTAACAAGTGTCAAACCCCTGGCAGCCACATTTTTTTGAGTGTGGCGAAACGTTCCAGTTAAACCCTTGAGCATAACTGCTGAAACAGTGCCAATGATGCCTTTATAAGCAAGTGGTGGGTAGACCATTCATACCAAGTTGGGGCTCATTTCAGCAATTCATGGAATGAAAATTATGAAGAAGAAACTTATAACCCAGCTAGAGTAGACGTTCATCTCAAAAAATAAGTTAAACTCATAAAATATCAAGATGTCATATTGAGGTAGTATTGCTAATACTCAAGAGTCACGGTACAAAATGCAAATCCTCTCCAAAATGTTAACAATGACCCATTCAGCAATGCTGGAAAAATCTCGCTACTACGTCAGTGGAGCATTACGTAAGAGTTAGCAATCTGCACTTGGCCAGGAGAATTATTTTTAAAAACCTCGAACTATGAGTTATGGTAGAGTATTAATGGAAACCAAATAATTTCTTACAGAGACTTAAAGTATGGAACAGTGAAACAGTCCAGGAATGAGTGAAAGAGACTGTGTGCTTTTTCTTGCCGACCCTGAACTAAGAGTTGCTGAATATAGGATCTCACTTTAACTGCATCAGAAAAAGTTCAAGGGAAAAGCTATGAATAGGAGGAATTGATTTTTTTTGCCTCATCTCTATCATGAGAAACTATTTCCTAGGTCCTGATACAGCCCTTCACCAACACAGTAATCTTTCATTTATGAGAGTACTGAGGAAACCTGAACCCTTTTTACCAGCTCTTCTTACGCTTATGGTGAATCAGATCCATCCTGCAATGAGCAGGCAACAACCCTAAGTACCTTTGCAAATCCGTGTTCTTTTGCCAGTGACATCTTCTAGAGTCTCCATATCAATGAACTTTTATGCACAAAACATCAGTCACAGATTATAAGCATCTACTGTTAGAAGAACACCCTATAAGCATAAACCTGGGTTTTTACCTGTCTATTAAGCCCAACAACCTTCTATCACAAGTGCAAAAAAGTTTCCAAGGGGAAAATAACTTTATTTTGCCGCTTTTGTACAACTTTCTTATCCAAAACAGCCCAGCTTAACTTCAGCATATGGATTTTGAATGCTGCGCGTTCACTCTCTCCTCAAGCTCGGTGAAACACAAGGAGGTGACATATTTTCCAGAAGCTCACACAGCTCATCCACTGTCAGGGCAGGTGGACCCCTTGGCTCCTCTTCCTTTCTCTAACCGCATGTGTTCCCTCACTCCCCAGTCTGAGATGACCACAGTGGGACTGGAGAAACGTGAGTCACACTGCAATCCCACCACAAAGTGAATCACAGTGTGAGCCCGCTTTACAAGAAATCTTTTTTTGGGATGAGGTTAGTGATAGAAGGGGCTGTTTTGCCCTTGGCAAAGGGATGCAGGCAGGGATTAACTTGCAAGCAGCTAATGTTGTGCTAGCAGTGCCTCCCCATGTGCAAGGAGAATAAAAATATCAAGCTGATCACTACCATAAATCATTGTCCCATCAGCTTCATTAGGTTTGCTTACATTAGTAAATAAACATATTCGGTAGCATACATAGGAGGATAAGGCCTGTAGCAGCTGACTATCGTGACTGTGTTATTAAAAAGCAGTATAAGTGAATATAGCTAACAAATAACATCTTTAATGTAAAAGCAAGCACTGGGTAGAAAACTTCCAGAGTTAAGGTTGACTATGCATTTTTAGCCTTGACTTTTGTGATAAAGCTTTCAATTAAAGCTCACAGTCTGTGGGTTTTTCCCCCTACATTTGACTTCCTATGTTGTATGCCACAGTTGACAAGAGCTTTTACCAAGTCCCCAGAAGCTTGCCATACTTTCCTCTTTCCTGAGACCCTTTAATGCAGGTGACATAGTGGCCACATGACCTACTTCTTTTTTACTTATTTCTATTTTTTTATTTTTTTTTAATCACCATGTATCATGACCACAGGTAACCCTACACCTGCCAAAATCCACTAAAAACATGTAGAGTCAGGCATTTAGAATTGTAGATGTTACAGAAGTAGCATAATCTAACTTTGTTTATTTATTCAGACATTCCTTAATGATTATACTTAATGGTTAGAACTTCAGAATTATATTAATTCTTGTGAAAAGCTGCTCATTAATCATAGGCTGTTGCATTTGCTCTGTGTGAAGAAAATACACATTTAAATTAAAGAAAAAAGTTATCTTGGGGTCCATTCCAAATTAAGACACTCCAAGGTGAGACACACTTGTGATGTACATCCCACACCCTTGTGTGCAGCTGAACCTCAAACCTGGCCAAAATGGGGGGAGCCAGGCTGTGGGGTGCGTGTATATGAAGATACTCCAACTCTGGAATAATATCACGTCTTTACAGAAGCTAAGATCCAGCCCTCTTTGGAGGAGGTAAAAGTAATACTGGCCTGCTTTGGAGTCAGAGTATGTTAGCTGCTGTTGAGAAACTCCAGGCAGACACCACAGCCTCCAGGGAGTGTAAGCCTAGAAATATCCAAGGATGACCCACTGGATTTGAACAACATCAAATAGCTTCTCCACTTTCTGAAAGGCACTAGCAAACTGACATCTAGCACCACAAAACCAAACTGTAGATGGTAACAATGAGCCTGAAGGGACTGCCTCAGTAACTATATAGTGTAGCATATATGCCACATAACAGATCGTGCAGTAACACAGCTTTCAGCTGTGTTATTTTGGGTTGTCACTGTATAACACCACGGTGCTACTTATATGAGCTACCTGTAGCAAAGAGGACTAGTGTTCTGCCTTTCTTTAATACTTTGAACAGGACACTGTTCTTGTGCCTCCTGTTACAATAAATACACGTTTAAAAAACATTAGGGAGCTGAGGAATTTAAGCAACTTCAAGAATTCTGACAATACCATGGCATTACCATAATTTGTGAAACGTCTAGGAAAATCCTTTTACAATTCCTAAACAATGGCAAAGTCATGATAACATAAGAGCTCACACTGAATTAAAAGAAGGCAAAAAAAAAGACCCCAAGGATTCTTTTCTTTTGTGGGACTTGCTTCCTTTTTTATTCATTTGCCTGGTAAATTTAGCTTAATTTGTAACAGATAATTAAAACCTTGACATTACATGCTTGAAGTTCTTCATATTGTTAAAGACTTTCTACAAGAGCAATTCTAGCTTCAAGCTAACTCCTCTAAATGAAAAATTTTGATTCTTAGATCTCTCTCTTCAGCAAGCCAAAACTGTGTATTTTCTTCAAATGACTTTTTAATTACACTTTTTTTTCCCCTTTGGATTAGGAGCATAGATTAGCTTGTTGCTAGACAGCCTTTTCTAAAGATGCCACTGTTCTCAAATCCTAGCCTTTTAGAATTCAACTTTTTCCGCCAAAAGGCTAGCTTGTCCGTAGAAAAATGTGTCTTTTCTTCCAAAACTGCCTTCCCATTAGAAGTCCAGTGTTCCATGGTAAACCACTTCTGACAGTAGGTTTTCAGCTAAGTTTGTAACTAGACGCAGAGACATAGAGAACATTGCCGAAGCAGGCAAAACTCTGCCCTTGCTGTCTGAATGTCTGCCGAGCGGCGCAAGGGGGGAAACCGGCGAGTTAATCAGCTCAGCTCCCTCACTGGAACAAGAGTCTAGGCAACAGGAATACCTCCCTTCCCCCTTCCAGTTTCCTATCATAGTCAATTAAATGACTTAAACCCAAGAATTAAAACAGCATCAGGTCCACTTCACAGGTGAGGTTTGGGTCTGCAGGTGGAGGACGCAAGCCTGATTTGCTTTTGCCTCCCCAAACTTCTAAGCAGGAAAAGGAGGATAAGCCAGATTTGAATCTTCCTGCCCACAACTGGATTTTCTTCCCACGTTTCAATGGCATGCACTTGTGCATCCTCTGAAGCACAGACTCTGTACAATCACTGGTGCGAGTCAGCCTGTGGAACTCCTGCCATGCCAGGTGAGATATGAAGAGGAAAGAATCCAGCTTTCTTTGGGGTTTGGCATCTTGTTTCTTTCTATTTGCCAAACCTCACAGCTCAATGCAATTATATTTAGGAATAGAGACTATGTGATATGAAAGTAACAGGAAGCAAATAAATGTGGTATTTTTCCATGTTATTTTTCTCCTAGCAAACTTCCCAGACCTGAAGCAAACTTTTAGTTGTGGTAGCCTTCAAGGAATCAACTCGCTGACCTGCCATCCCCAAATGGCCCTGTGGATAATACTATAATCCCTGTGAGCCGATCAATTATCAACTGGCAGAGAAGTTTTGCAGGCCTACACAAAAATGCAGCAGCTGGCTGAGTGGTCAATCTACTCCTTCCTGTCTGAACATAGGGAAAGAGAGAGAGGTGTAGCATCCCTTCTATCTCCATATTTGCAGTATAATCTACTGATCTTTTTACTCTCATTACTGCTATTGAGATAGGCAACTTCTGAGATTAGTCTATTATGGCAGGCATTGCAATCAGATCCCCTTCTATTAACATATGTTCATTGCAGTCTCTGGCACAATCCTGTTTTTCTTTGCTTCTGACTGACAAATTACAATTGCTTGAGTCATTTACTATTTTCTTTTGTGGGCTGAATTATATATTATTGTTCATTTCAATAAAAAGGTTTTGGCTATTTCCAAGAATGCAATGTTTAGGGGCGAGCAGAAAAAAATTGTTTATGTCCTGTTTGACAAGATAGAAGTTTAGTAATGTTTCTTGCTACAGCTCCAAGGATATGCCTTTTGCCATACCCATGAAAAGCCACTCAAATTATAGGCTTTGGAATATCAGGTGAGCCTTTTATATGTAGCTTGTCAGGGATAGTTCTGTTTAACTCATTTTCTAGATGCCTAACCTGAATGCTGATTTTTGAATTACATAAGTGCTAGTCACATATGACTGCAGCTACCCTGCATTGCATAGATCAAGTTAATTCATAGTACTTGGAAAAGAAATCAGGTCCTGGGCATCTCAGATTTCCCTAAAATGAATGGATACATTTAGCTTAATCTCTCTGCACATCAGTTTCCAGGATGCAAACCAGAGATAACACTTCCTTTGTTTCACTCCTATGGTGAGAAAAGAGTTCTTGAAACAATTTGCAAATGCACTGATAAGAATTATTTTAAAAAAAACCCAACAACAACAAGACACACACCACTTTTGATGAAATTAACAATTCAATATTTGAAGCGCAGCCTGAATGCAGGAAATAACTCTGAACCAAAAAAAAAAAAAAGTGATTAAATGGAACTCCAGGAATATTATCCATCCTGTAGCCTGAATAATGCAAAGATTATGCAGAAAAAGAGAAGCATGTGACTGTGTGTTTAAGAAGTCTTTATCAATGTAGACATATAAGGGAATGACCTAAGTTCATGCTGACAGCCTTACAGAACGGCACTTCCTACCATCTGAGTACTTGACTATACAAACTTATTATTACCCTCTAAAAGCAGAGGAAAGGTTTCTGCACATATTTTACACCACTGAACTTGGAAGACCCCAAGGAAATGTAGATGACTGTGCTAAGTACTGTACAAACATAACCAAAATCTTGATGCTAATAAGGCACTGTACTAATAAGTGTTACTACAAGCAAAAAGGGATACTAAGACCACAGATACATATTTCTCATTTCTTCACCTCCTCCATTTTTTCTTAATTTGTCATTTCTTTAAGTTGTAAGAGTCACCACTTTATTTGTGACAAAGAACAGGCTTTCAACTTTTTCTAGCATCTAGAGTTAAAGATCATGTATTTAAATAAAAAAAAAAAGTCAATCTCAACATCTTGATAAAAAGTATTGCAGGTGTTTTGCCCACTGCCAGGAGAACAAGTCTACTACTTATGCAGATATACATTAATATATTAATATTGAATTTGCCATTGTTGTATGGCTGAATAAACGCAGTTTCAGCCCATTTTTACTTCTATATTTCTATAGCTGTGCCCACGAAGTTAAGGTTGTTCAGACACCCTTTCTGTTACCTATAGACAAGTCAGAAAGAGAATATATCTGTTTGTTTACTGCTTTTTGTATTCAGAGCCATTGTGTAAAAGCTACAGCAATGTATCATCTGAAGTTCCTATTGTCTTCACTACAGTGACCTGTGTCTTCACACTGCTCAGACTGCTACTAAAAGCGATGTACTAGATTAAAGAGCCTAGTATTTTTCAAATCCTCTAGCTGAGGCAATTCATGTCTTTTATAGGTAATAAAGCTATCAATTAATGAACTAACCTCCATAATAAACACACATTTTATGCACACACAAAGGCAAGCTACCAAGCACTGTTGAAAATCCCCCTTGCCGTGAATTCTGCTTCAGAGTATTTTTGTCAGAACATTTTTCACATCATCCATCCATATTGCCATTGGAGCTACAAAATTCTCAAAAGAAACAGTCTGAGATGATTCCAACTTCTGCATGAATGCACTTGGATATTTTGAAATTTAAAACCCTACAAACTCCTCAGTAGCGTCGAGCATAAACTGTTTTTACTGTCTGGTTATGAGCAGATAGTGTAATGGACTGTACAGGTGACTGAAAGCTACTGCTGCCTATTCCTTGGAACAGCAATTGCAGAGCAAAATAAATTTGTCAAACAGATTATAGGGCAGGGGAGAAGGGGGGGGGGGGAGGCAGATGACAAAACTAAGAGCATTCCAAAGTCATAAAACTCCCTGGTAAAACCCTGACTGATGTTTCTGAACAGACAAGAAAAAGAAAGAAAATACAGTCAAAATACAGTCACCAAAGAACAGTAGGAGCGAAAAAGGATTTAGAAGTTTTAGAACTGTTTTAGAACATTTGGTGAAAATTAGAGGTGGGCCATAACCAAAATGCTTCATCCAAATACCTCTAAATTTTGGAGGACACTTGATAGCTTGAACTGGATTCGAGTTCTACAAACTTGCTTTTTTACAACGGACTTGTAGCCAAACTCCGCTTCCAAACTCTGGGATAGTTTGAGAGCATCTTTGGATTCACATCCTGAATCTTCCACCCATGTCAGCTGGAAATCTTACATTAACGCAATTGTTGAAAAACAGCATTGCAAGCCAGGTTTCTATTTTCAGTGGTTCAACCTCCAGAGCTGTTCTAGGCCACCACCTTCGTCTGCTGGAAATAGTGCGTGAGGTTTGACCAGGGCAGCTCAAACGCCTTTCTGCAGCATGCAGACGGAGATTTTATTGTAAGCTTCTCTTTCCAGCACTTCAGTCCCTCCTACACAGTTCAGTAACCAGTTAATTTATACATTCTGCCTGAAGCACTCCCTCTGGCTTCATAATACAATCTCTCAAATGAAGAAAACGTACATAAAAGCGGATACAGCCGTTCCCAGGCCACTTACTCAGCTCTAGGCTGCCTGCTGGCATGAAGGCGCTCGCAGCCAGCTTGGTGTCCCAGGGCAGTCTGCGGCTGCAGCCACCTTCCCGCCACACAGACACCTTCCTACATCACAGTGTTTCCACTATATTCCCTATATTGCATCCCTGGTCTTGCCAGGTCACTCTGGAAGATTTTACTTTGGAATCGGCTTGCTTGCAAGCAGGTTTTATTATACTTATAGGAGATTAGAGGGAAAAGAAAAAAAAAGGAGAAGAAGAAAGGGCTGAAACAACTAGTTTATGAGCACTAGAGATAATGAAGCCTCATATCCTATGCATTTCTTTCTTGTGGAAGTTCAAATAGCTGCTTAGGAAAGTGTAAACTCCAATTCCTTTTTTACCCTGTGATTTTAGTGTTTCTGATGGCATCTGTGCCCTGTGAATTTTCTGATGTGTACTATGGGAAAACTCATACTCCTGCCCTTTCCCTTGTGGGGACATTGACAGGGTCTCTGCTCTTCCCACTGCCTTAACTCCTCTGTCAAAGTTGTCTGAAGTAAGCCAGTGGATCCAAAAGTTATTTGGGGGAATACACTAGGAGACATGTTCATGGACAGTGCAACAAAAATAAAAAAGATGAAGATCAATGTGCTTACTGCACACAACTCCCTCACCCCACTCCCCCCCAACAACAACAACAACAACAAAAAATCAAAAAACCAAAACAAAACCAAAAAGCAACCCACAAACAAACAATGAAAAGGAATTGAAAGGACCTTTGAGCACACTTAGGTTTAAGAACTTTCTAATGTCCTCCATATGTAGCACCCCTATAGAAAGGTGAACCCCAGGGACTGCCATTTAAGTTGACAACCCAGCGTGTTTGCTAAGAGGACAATAGCTTTTTCTTAGCTCCTAGCTCTAAGATACTAACAGTTAACTACCTCATTTCAAGTAGCTATTTGTACATACGTTGGTAAAACAATACGATACTAACACAGTGCCTTTTTTCAATAAATAATGTGTGGTACGGCCACAAGTTTGTGCCTCTGCATGTAGGAGTGGAAAACAGATTTCCTGTATTTCTAGAATGTTTATGATCTCAAAAAGTTATACTGAAAAATTGAAGTATCAGACCTTTCCCACAAGCAAGAAAAAAGCCTGTGTATTCAAACTGGTACTATTGAAATGTTATCAATTTTTTAAAACAAAAAGTCAACTTTGAGATTATTTTTTTCTTTTAAAATATGAATTGTCCAAAGTTGCAAAATGGATAATTGCTTCAAATTTACAAAACTGATTTTAAAATGTAAAATTGAATGTTCGGACAAATTTTTTAAAATTTTTATTTTTAACTGGGAGAGCTGTCAAATCTTATATGTAAGCTGAGACTCTAGTATATTTCCAGTTGCAGGAAACTACCCTTTTGGATAACTTCAAAGGCAAATCCCACGAAGAACTGGAGCTACCAGTTCTATCACGCTGAAATAATCACTGAGCAAAAAACTGCCACAGACTTACTAATTTATATTTCTATGTTTCACAATTTCCAAAGCAGCAACTATTTCCGTATATTTTGCATACAAGATATTTTAAATTTGACATCTCTTTTTCTCATGCTGAAAGGATAGGAAAAGAAAAAAGTATTTCCTTTTCTCAGAAAAAAAGTCACATTCATTTTTGGCACACTTCAGTTTCAGCCAGAGCCCCATCAGAGACTTAGGGAGGGTCTTCTGCAGTGTTTTCCTGTGCCTCCTTTGTGATCCTGGTGAGAGTAATCTAGGAGTGGAAACTTCAGGCAGCATTTTCCACAGAAGGTGCCTGAAAGGTGAAGGCAGGCTGATGCTTTCATCACAGGAGCACAACAAGAGAAAGAAAACAAGCTGATAACTTGCAGCCTATGATGTTCACACTAAACATGAAGGACCTGGGAATTTGGATAACTTTGGCTTTAAAAAAAAAAAAAAAATTAAAAAATCAGCATGAAGGCTGTAGATGACTTTATTCCACTACCTAATAATTCTATTTATAGCAAATAAACAAGAGAACTGGTACTCCAAGACAGTAAGTTTTTTTCTTTAACTGTGGAACAGAAGGGGCCTTGGAAGAGTAATCTATACCAGGGAAAAGGTAAATATAGATTATTATCATTATTATTATTATTGTTATTATTTTCATATAATACATACACTTTTCTTTGCTATCATCTATACACAACAATATGTAAGCTATCATAGTGCAAAATCAGGTTGCAATTTTTGGTTACCTTTTTTTTTTTTTATTACCTTCTGAGTAATTCCTTTTCAGAAAAAAATGTTTTATGAAAACACTCTGTCAGGAATGCCAGAATATTTTTTTGGATCTCTAATGAGATTTTGTCTCATGATTCATCCTGCACAATCTGATTCCAAATTATTGCTTTTTATGTTCAAATATTTTCTTATGTAAGCAGGAATTCATATACTCATGGCAGGGGAAAAATGTGATAAATCATATTCCAACGCAATTCTTCTTTTCACATACAACCTGTCATGTTTAACTTCCAAGGATTTTTAAATAGCCCAAAGAAAAACACAAATAAAATGAAATGCGAATAAAGCAAATTCTAAAAGTAGAAAGAAAAATACTGTTCCCCACATATATTCCCGAAATGTTATGTTTCACCAAATTAATATTTGTTATTTATATAATACTTAAGTACAGGTCTTCATAGTTTTATTGACAATGACCAGCACTGCATTTCAAAACCCTACAGGTAATTCACCAATCTTCAACATTCTTCTAAGTAAATAAACATTATTTTAGAAATATGGGGGGGGATGGGGAGGTAGAAGCAGCAGACTACTTTCCCAAGGCTGAACTTGGAGTCAGTGCGAATCAGTTCTAAAACCAAAGGGCACTGAGGGTCATCTCAGCATTCAAGGCATTGGTTTCTTTAACAGCGCACAAGAGAGGTGGATTAACCTTAACTAGTGCACACCCAAACCTCCTTCTCTAAACAAACAGCACACTCGAGGATGACACACACTGCATGGCCACACCCAAGCCCCTTACTGACCAACACGAAAGATGGTGTCATTCCAGCAAGCAGAAGGAGGAATTCACTCCCCACCACTTGCTCCCTTTTCTGCAGTAGAAACGGGTTTCTGCAGGAACTGATCCAGCTACTGGGCCTTACCCACCACTCCCTCGCCTGTCCCTCTAAAATTCCCCCAAATTCCCCTAAACATTTAATAAGATTAGGTATGTTTAGCTCAAAATAAAGAGCTATTTAGTTTGGATTTCATCCCACCTTAAGGATTGCTCCTGCCACAAGGCCTGCCAAACACTGCCAGCCTGTAGCGTGCAGCCAAGAAGAGAGATGCATTGGGTGATAGCTATTCTTCTGTAAATGAGCTCATCCTCCCCCTGTCCAATTCTACCAATTTGCTTCATCCACATGTTGTTTCTTGTCATTCATCTAGGTTTTAAACTTCTGGAGGCACAATCAGCTCTTTGCTATATCTTGGTAGAATCCCTACTAGAGTCCCAACTCCAGAAAGGGGCTCAAGGGTGCTCCTGCAACATAAACCCTTACGTTGTCCTCCCCAGATTACTAATATAATATAATGACTGATGCCGTTATAACTAAATATCAGTACCTTTCTTTTCTGTCTTTAGATGTGTGTCCCCCTGGACTCCTCATCTCAGGCTCAGAAAAGTGTTTAACTGCACAGAACCACCATAGGGCTGGAAGAGATCCTAAGAGCTCCCCCCGTCTCTGATGCAGTCCACAGTAGACCCGTGAATCCACAGTAACTCCAAAAGTCAATGATACTTGCACCTTTATTGACAGATGTTCATCCAATATGGCTATGAAAACACATCCACAGTGCCTACAGACAATATAAAGTTTCCACCAGTCTATGGCAATTCACCAGTATCCGTACCATTAGAAAAGTTTACCTAACATCTCATCTTCGTATTCCTCTGTGCAGTATAAGCTCATTATTTCTCCTTATGTGGGCATATTAAAAAAGAAAATAAAAAAAATTCTTTGCAGTTTGCAGCAGTCTTCCAAATATTTGAAGACTATCATCATATCCTTACTCAGTCTTCTCTACTTTAGATTAAGCAAGTCCAAATTAAGGCAATAGTCCATCACTGAGAAAGGCCTTAAGTCATCTTACTGTTGCCCACTGGATCCCACCATTCCGGGACGGTAGACCCCAATACTCAGTACCTTCCTCCAGCTTGAGTCTTGCCATAACATGTTTAGCATAGTACAAGATTTCTTCATACCTTTTCCAAGATATACTTCCCCTCAAGTATCCTCACACACTTTCCATTCTGCTCCCACAACATCAATGTATATTTGACTCGTGTTTAGCTTGTAAGGTACAACAAGCACTACAACAGCCTTTCATCATTCTGAAATCAAGTTCTCCAATATAGGCTCCCTGCCCTTCCCAACTTAGCATCATCTGCAAATTTAGTGAGGCACATTCTGTATTCTCCTCCTGGTCACTGATAGAAATACAAAATTTGACAGACAACCTTGGCGATTTCTTTCAAAATACGATTTTCTGATCAGTTTTGCCTTTAGAGTTTAACCCAACCACATCATTTTTATCTTTTGCCGTGCCTCCTCAGCGAGCTTTAAACCACGCTGAATTAGGTAGGCCTGATTTTCACAAATAATCTAGGGAAATGTTGTTGTCACTATATCTTCCTTTTGTTGCTGCAGTTAAGGTACATGAATCAGGGTCTCAAAAGTGACTGTTGTTTCTCATTGCTCATTTTATTAGGTTTGCATAGCAAGGTT
>NW_010973244.1:1540130-1690455 GCF_000737465.1 Haliaeetus leucocephalus | reverse complement strand
GGAAGGTGGTTTTAAGATTTGGTTTTATTTCTCATTACCCTACTCCTATTTTTGATTGGCAATAAATTAATTTCCCCGAGTCAAGTCTATTTTTCCTGTGACTGTAATTGGTGAGTGATCTCTCCCTGTCCTTATCTTGACCCACAAGACTTTTGTTATATTTTCTTTCCCCCATCTGGCTGAGGAGGGGAGTGATAGAGCAGCTTGGTGGGCACCTGGCATCCAGCCAGGTTCAACCCACCACACTCATTTAAGCAAATCTGGCTTAACAGAGATGAACACTTAGTCCTTTAAAAAGAGTCTATCAGGTTTAATATGTCCTGATTTTAGCACCATAAGGTCACTAAATCTTTTTTGACATGTGGTCTCATTAAACTTTTCTGTTTCCTGTTGTTTGTATTTTCTTTTATATATGTCTAGTTTTGCGAAACCATTGTTTTTCTACACTTCTTTCCCCTGTGCATCTTTAATTAAAGGCCCAAATGAAAAAGATTCAGAAATTAATAATAATAATAAAAAAATCTATTCAAACTCCCAAAATACAATCTTGTCTGTAATACCAAAATGCCTTCTACAAGTGCAGTTAGTAAACTGGCAATGATCTGGGGCAAAGAGATGTCCATTTATACATTGTTTTCTCTTGTCAGAAATCTAATTTTTTTCCCCAAGCTTTGCAAGGTTATTGGAGAGAGAGGGAATTAAAGAGAGGGGTTACATCTAATTAAAATTATGTGACTGATTTTATTGAATTAAGATCTGAGAGTCTTAAAAAAACCTTTTTCAGTCTGGATATCGTACACCACTTCTCTATGCATTTATGCATTTGAATTTCAAAAGCTAGCAAAGTTTATCCCTCCGTTGATCTATTTTGCAATAATCAAAGTTAATTTGACAAGTTTTTATGATCCAAACACCAATACATGTCTAACTGATCTCAACATTCCCACGATAATATGGGATATTAAAATAAAGACAAAGATACCATAGTAGATCATCTAAATCTACCCCTTCTCACAAGAATGTCAAGGTAATATTCCCCAAACGCCAGATGTTCAAACAGATATTTTAAACCTAAGAAAAAGAAAAAAAAAAGTTATCTGATGGAGGAAAAAAAGGGATGGTCATTTGGGTCTTCGTTAATCAAATGAGAAACTGGCCTCCTTAGCTCAGCATAACAAAAGCAAAAGATTAGCAGAACACCCCTCTCTCATTCTTAAGAGTTCTGGGTTTCTTTTTGTTTTAAATTATTATTTTTTTTTAATCTCCACATAACCTACAGAATATAAAAGCACAGTGCTAACTCTTCTGAATCAAAGAATTTTATCTGGGCTTGTATCCTTTTTCACATCTTTTTTGAAAATCAGAAACTATGAAAATAGAAGCAGTGTGTCCTTCAAGAATACAAGAACACAGAAGTTGTTTGTGAATTCCCCAAACATTACTATCATCTTTGTTTAGTGAATACTTTTCCACCCCTAACTCTGAGCACTGTAACCCCTCTCCAAATGCCCTGGGGCCTAAGATACCTGTTTCAATTTCAGCCCAACTTTTCGCCTGCAGAGTAAATGGCAGCAATTGTTATTGCTAACTGTAATGTCACCACACATATCTGTCATCATTCCATTTATTATGCAAACAAGATAAGTGAAGACAGGCAAGAAATACATACATGGCTACCACTTCAGTCCTTGGGAATGAAATCACTCTCTCTCATGACTATTTTTAGTGAGGTTTGTTTCCAGTCAAAGGCAAGAAGTGTTATCAAGGAAAGAGTTTATTCTAGCATCACATTACTGGTCATTTCTAGACAAACCCCTGTTGCTTCAGAAACTAACAGTATCCAACAATAAATAGTCCGAAGGTCCTTTTCATTCACTTACTGGGAGTTTCTGTTTGCGAGGAAAGACAAGGATCTTTCAGAGAGGTACTTTCTTCTAAACTTGTCCTCTTGAATTTAGGCAGTTTAAGGAAACAATGACTGCTGACAAGTTCCTTATTACCAGCAATTAATGGCCAGTTTGTTAATTAGTGTCCTGAGGCAAAGTTAATGAAGCATTTCCAGAAGAACCCAAAACAAAAACATAGAATATTTTTGGATATGGGCTAACAGCTCTGTTTTATTCAGTATTTTTCTTAACAAGGACAGATTTTCCTGTCCAAATCAGTGGACTGCAAAGTGCATATACTGGGAAAAGAAATCAGCTTCATTAAAAGGAAAAATAATAATAAACTGGTTGCGGTCTTTTTCCTGACCCAGAACATGGCAAGTTCCCAGTACATTCAGGAAAGAATAAAAATTTAAAAAGATGTGGAAGTGTTTTCTCTGCCTTTTCAATGAAAACTCCAATCAATCCTGGAGGCTTTTCTCACAGACCATTTCCCTACTTCAGTTAATGAAACAAACAAACAAAAAAATCCCCTATCAACTACTGAAAATGTCTCCAATGAGCTAACACCTTTGGAGGGAAAAAAAAAACAACAAAAAGCCCCAAAACAAAACAACCCAGAAAGCTCATGGAGTTGTAACTCAAAACTTGGTCCTAAGGAGTGCTGTTTGCTTTGGGGATATCTCTACTTAATCCTTACAAAATTATGAACTTTACAAAGGCAAACTGAGAAGCCATCACATACCCTTTCCCCCCCCACCACTCTGCCTCTCAGAGCTGTGATAAAATCTTCATCTTTTCCTCATCTAACCAGCAGAGAGAGACAGAATACCTCCTCTCTTATGAGTAACGGTGCTCCTGAAGCAGTGTCTACACTGGACACCAGTATTTTTCCGGATTTCCCACAGGTGTCCCAACAGGGTGGTGCTCAGATACCTCCAGAGCACAAACAGAAATAAATCTTGAACTGGCTTTAAAACCCGCTGCCAGTTGTAAAGACAACAAAAATCCTCCAGCAACCACATGGCAGAGAATGACAAAACTTTCTAGGTGGGACCTCCATTGGCACTATTTCTACATCCTTTAGACTAGTGGTTAAATTGGGCAAAACTGCCGCTGGCCTCTGCTGTGCATAAGAGACACCTTAAAGACCATGGATTTCTCGTCAACTTTCCATAAGGCTAACAGCCAAAAATGAGAACCGGCCCATCTGGCTCCTCTATGAGCCACGCAGACAGTAGTGCCGAGGCAGACGTGCCAGCGAGAGTGACTCTGAACAGCTCACGGGGAGGTTTCTCCAGCAGAGAGGCTGAACTTTCATGCTGCAACAGCTCATTTCATGACTCTCCAGGAAGAGGTGGGCTACAGCTGGCAGCTATAGTCATTACAGGCATTGCCGAGAACATATTCCCTATCACAAAGTGGTAAAACCTTACACAAAAAGTCAGAATACTATAAATATGAAATTTTGTTCGTTAATAAGGCATAGCCAGGCTGATTTAGTTTCAGACCTTGCATCAGCCAAACACAACTTTCAGACATGAAACATTTTATAAATGTCTGCATTTAATTAAAATGGTAAAACTTCTTAAAATGATTCTCTAAACATGTTAAACCACATGAAATGTAATCAAAGCTGCACTACATTTAAAAAAAATTACACAAGGTTTTTATTGTATAAACTATATTAAATTTTAATACCAGCAATGATGTACTTACAACAAAAACAAAGCAAAGCAAACACAAAAAAAGCTGGTTTAGCAGTATCTCCATATCTAACTGAACCTAGCCACTGGTTGGTGGTTGAGTGGCTACTTTCCCCACAGAGGAATTGATGAAGTGTGCTGTCAGAATACTTCTGAGAGTAATCAAGGTTTCATTTGTTTGGTTAATATATTCATTACTGCTGAGAACTGTGCTATATATAAACGGAGAATAATCAAGAGCCATCTTTTACATGCTTTTCTCCCTGTCCCATCTCCTAATGAATTGTAAATCGGTTTGAAGTTATGAATGACTTCATGATTAAATTAAGATAGTTTATATATGCTTTTATACATCTATAGTTGTTATAGTTTATAACACAATAAAAAAATTAGGATTTTTAGGATAGCTCTGTTACCCTTTCCTTTTGGGATAGCTATATCAACACCTTTGGGAAGAACGCATTGTCTTCCAATAATATGTCAAGATTTGGCATTGCTGACATTGTTTTGACACAGTGATTCAGCATAAACTGCTGAGTCCATTTATGTAACATCAGCTACATTTATAAAAGTAAAGAGGGATAACCTGAGAACTCTCATGTGGTTTATGTACAATTTACTCCCCAAGACTGCAACCATAAGACATCTGGAGCTTCACCATCATCCCATTCATTTTTAAATGGAAGGTTGTATTGATTTCAGCCGGTTATGGTTTATACCCATAGTAAGTACAAGGTTAACCTGTTCTGTGTGAACTGATTCAAATGTAGCAAGACAGGCTTACTGCTAATATGTTACATGCAATATGATGCCGCAATGAAAGTCTGAAGCTAGAAAGAACATCTTAAGAGGTAATCAAGTCTTAAACTTATTCTGACTGTGGGTTATATCAGGATTTTGTCAGATGGCCTAAATAAAGAGGTTAGTGCAAACAAATGCAGACGTGTTCTGCATAGCCACTATAACAAATAGCTTCCAAGGAGCATTTGAGTAACGCTTTATTAGACATGCTAGCAAATACTAGTTATTTTAAAGTACAGCACATCTCACCCCAAAGCATCCAAAAAACTCTTTACAAAAACATATCAGTCAGAAGATTAAGACATTTGCTACTCAAGAACATTCTGGGGGGAAACAGCAGACTAGTTTTGCCAAACTGTACACCCCCATAAAGCAAAGAATCCTCCCTCCCTGTGCTGCCACCACTTGAGGAGTGGATATTAGGCTAATCAACATATCCTTATAGTCCTGATATCTCAAGGATGAAGCCAGAGCATAAACCCAAGTCTAATTTTTGCCACCGGGCTTCATCATTTTAGAATGCTGAACTCTCACACTCTGAACTCTCCCAAAACACAGGATGAGTGGCATTCCTCAGGGGTTGGTATTGGGACCGGCACTGCCTAACACCTTTGTTGGTGACATGGACAGTGGAATTGAGTGCACCCTCAGCAAGTTTGCCAACGACACCACACTGTGTGGTGCAGTCGACACACTGTAGGGAAGGGATGCCATCCAGAGGGACCTTGACAGGCTTGAGAGATGGGCCCATGAGAACCTCATGAATTTCAAGGCCAAGTGCAAGGTCCTGCCCAAGGGTCGGGGCAATCCCAAGCACAAATACAGGCTGAGCAATGAGTAGACTGAGAGCAGCCCTGTGGAGGAGGACTTCGGTGTGTTGGTTGACAAGAAGTTCAACATGATCCAGCAATATGCACTTGCAGCCCAGAAAGCCAACCATACCCTGGGCTGCAGCAAGAGAAGCATGACCAGCAGGTCAAGGGTGGTGATTCTGCCTCTCTGCTCTGCTCTCATGAGACCCTACGTGGAGTATTGCATTCAGCCCAACATAAAAAGGACACAGACCTGTTAGAGCGAGTCCAGAGGAGGGCCACAAAGATGATCGGGGGCTGGAGCACCTCTCCTATGAGGACAGGCTGAGAGAGTTGGGGTTGTTCAGCCTGGAGAAGAGAAGGCTCCAGGGACAACTTATAGCAGCCTTTCAGTACCTAAAGGGGGCCTACAAGAAAGCCAGAGAGGGGCTTTTTACAAGAGCATGTAGTGATAGGACAAGGGGTCATGACTTAGAAAGATGGTAGATTTAGATCAGCTGTAAGGAAGAAGTTCTTCACTTTGAGGGGGGTGAGGCACTGGAACAGGCTACCCACAGAGGCTGTGGATGCCCCATCCCTGGCAGTGTTCAAGGCCAGGTTGGATGGGGCTTTGAGCAACCTGGTCTAGTGGAAGGTGTCCCTGCCCATGGCAGGGGGGTTGGAACTAGGTGATCTTTAAGGTCCCTTCCAACCCAAACTATTCTATGATAGAAGTCCATGAAATTTTTGTTCAAGTAGCTATTCAAGCTATCTTAATTAGATGTTCCAGCATTACAATAGAGAAATATAGCACAAAACCGCACAAAACCACACAAAACAGAAATGGCAGGGAAAGGACAAAAAGGGTTTAAGTATAGAAGAGAATCTGAATAAAAATCCCACACCACAGGACTGAGTCTGAGGAAAATAACTTCGCTGGAGAACAGCAATTGGAAGGCAAGACAGACACAATGTGAAAGAGTATTAACAACAGGCCGGGGTTTTAGGAGAGTTGCATCAGGAGTCAAGGATGACATACTGTCTGGGTTCGTTATTCAAAATGATACTTTTTTTTAGTTGGACATTTAGCACCTCTAAACTACAGTGTTTGTAGTATTGTTTGCTAAAGCAAGCATGGTTGTGCTTTGCCTTTTGGCGGGGAGGGAAGAAAAATGCCTTTTCACTTTCAGTGCTTTTATCCTATTATGTGAGGTGTGAGAAATCCAGCTTAATCATGCAGACCTATACCCAGGTGAGTCATCCATGTGAAATGTGTACTACCCCATGTGAAACAAGTTGTCTATTTTGATTGGGATTTTTTTTTCCTATTATTATTAGTATTTTTGAATCATGTGGTAAATATCTGGATAATGCTTCTACCCTGGTCTGCATGCAGTTGATCTTTTCCAGGGATTAGAAGGAAAACTCTAGTCAGCTAAAAGGATATGCTGAAAATATAGCAATGTCTACAGACTAACCTGCCTCCACCTGTCCACTGACACAGCTACCTGTATCAGGAAAGAGGTGAGTAATATTTACTCACTCTTGGGAATTTGTTTAACATTACTGAATGATTCATAGAAAGAGAGATGTGGAACAGCAACAACCTTTAAGGACAAATGCAAAACAAAAAGAAATCTGTTCAACAGATATACATTCTTTGGTATGGAATATAATTGAGCTGTCAGCCATGGTCTTCTCTTTTCTCTTCTGTAAAGGTATTTTTCGCTCTCAGAGTTCTTTACGCAACTAAAGAGATCTGCTTGGTACCTCTGCAGCACCATTTTAAAAACTGCATCTGGTCAAGAGAAGCATAAAATCTCTTCTCCATTCCCAATTGAGAGTTCTCCAGGATCACAAAATAAAGGCAACAATAAACCCCTTTTTTCCTGTCACACTCTAATGGAAGTAGATCATGTGCACAATTGTGATAAAGCCATGCCAACCTAAAAATCTCTTGGCTTTTCCTGACCTACATTGCTCCTCAGAAAGATTTCAGTGTGAAGAAATCAATACCAAAGAACGCCCTTCCCACTCTTTATGTGGGACAGAATAGGACCACAGGCTGGTGACAGCATTAGACTCCTAAATGCTACAACAATCACAAAAGGAAGACTTGATGCTCAATTGGTTATAAAAGCACTAAGATCATTTTAATGAGCAAGAGGTGAACAACATGATTTTTTGGGGTGAGACAATAAACCTAAAGCCCACGCACTTTTGTGATGCCCCCAGTTCCACTTGAAGCCACTTGTCACAAAGATACTGATGCTTTTTCTATCAGGCCACCTTCACATTGATTAATGTCACATTCCTCAAAAACTTTATTAAAATGGATCAGCTTCTTGCAACATGCTGTTCCACATAAATAGAAGCAACACAATATAAAAGAGTGATGACTTTTTTTTTCTTAAACACATTTATTTACTTAAGGTATTTTTTGTAGGCCTGAATTCAGGCCAGCATACGTCCCCAGGAGAGACACTTGTATAAGTATTTGCCTATTGGTAGGCAGGTACTTCAGCACTTCCCTGAATTAAGATGATGTTAAGATTGAGATGCTATGTTGTGTCCTTTGCTTATGTGAAGATGCTGAACTTGCCAGAACAAACATTATACACAAAAATGAAGTTTTTAAAACAGTTCCTACTATTTTATAGCTTAACACTCAGTTTTCAAATCTGGCAGACCAAAATCCACTCTCGGGCACTTTAAAAAGGGCCTTGTGTAATAACATTAAACGAACATACAGCCCCCACTAACATCCACACTCGTCACAGGATATCTTAGCTTGCAAAAAAACCCCCCAGACCCACAACAACAACAACCACAACCACCCACCACCCCCCCCAAAACACAAACACACACCACCAAAACCCAAGCCCATCACCCCTTAAGATTTAAGATCTCTAAACTTAGATTTAGAAGCATGCATTTAGGCATTCAAGTTTGAAAAGTTGTCTCAGCACTTTCAAAGAACAGGAACCTGACATCATGCTCTAAATCATTTCCTCTTAAATAATACTGTAAACTAATGCTGACTCTCCACAGACATTAAATTAGGTGATCAACAGACAGGCTTTTCATCAAGCAGTGCTTTGCACAACTGGAAAATCCTGCTCTTTTATTAAACAGCCTAAAAAATAAACATCCATTTAACTTCTGTTCCTCCTTTTTTCCTTTCAAAAACACTTCAATACTTTGAAAAAAGAAAATAAAAAGCAATCTACAGAGTTGCTCTTATCTTTTATAGTAAAAATTCCTTCCATGGTTTGTTATACACATACGCACACAGATGTTTCATCAAATTCGCTTGTGGGTATGCTCAGATGTGTTTAATGTCTGGCAAATCACAATGTCCGTTCATAACAAACACCAAATAGAGAACACAGCAACTTGTGGAGTCCAGTTCCTTTCAGAATGTAAAATTGTGTATCAGGAAAGTGCACTTTTGCATCTCATTCTGTTTTCAGAAATACAGTATGTCCTCCTGTTTCACTTGACCTCAGAAAGACCTGAGTAGCCATGGTTCATAATTTCTTTGAATTAAACATTAATATTTTTACCTCTGTTTAATTGCTTAGTTAGTTCTGTAATTAAAAATAAAAAGACATTTTTTTATCAGCCCTCACTATCAACTTGAGCCTACACTGGTATACAACTGACAGCATCAAAATATTTGAACAAACTGGTTTTGGTTCAACTATTTTGGCTTCTAAGAACAATTGTGCAGCTCTGCTCAGTTCTGGTGAGGCCTCAAATGTAAAATTCAGTTAAGTTTTCAGCACCATGCCGTAGGATCAATGAAGGCAAACTTGTGAGACCAGAAAAATGGCTAGCATGAGAAAAGGATGAAGGAACTGGTCTTGTTTACTCTGGAGGAGGCAGGAGAGCAGAGACATGATGACAACCTTCAAATATGTAAGAAGCAGTTACGGAAACAATGGTGATCAATGTTTTCCATATGCACTTGGAGTAGCTCAGGGACAATTTGGCTTAATTTGCAGCAAATTTTTCTCTAAATATCTATTTGTAATGGTTATGAAGCACTGGAAAGGCTACTTAGGCTGTAGAATACTCTTCATTGGGAATTTTTACGAGCTGATCCAGGTATGTTGATTCCAAGCAAGGGATAGTCTATATTTTTTGATGTTGGACACATCCTGCCACAGACCATGCATCGTGAGAGCTGCAGGGATTACCTCAGGTCTAATTACTGCATTTCCAATTCAAAGGGGAGAAGGGAAAGAACTTCTGAAATTTCAAGAAGGAATTCTGTATTACATGGATCCTACTGCTCCAGTGAGCTTCTCGCTGGAGAGAGAAAAAGCAGCCAAGACCAGGCTAGGAAAGGTCTGATCACGCAAATCCACTAGCCAAAATTACTACACAAGAAAAAGAAAAGGGAGCTGTAGTCAAGGTTACTTCACCAACAGCAACATCTTCCAAGTTCTTGAGAGGAAGATCACCAGGGAAAAACAGCGCATTTGCATGGAGGGCCCCAAACTCCTGGGATCATTGGCCAATATGTGGATTACAAGCATTATTTGATCAATCATTAGTTGATATGTGGATTACAAATATTATCTGAAGGACTGCAATCCACCCCAAAGGAAAGGAAAGGTTACATATCTCCATCTCTCAGTAGTACCATGCTCAGGCTGAAGCCTTGCCTTTATAACTAAAGCAATTTTAATTCCACCTACAAGCATCAGTGGCTTAACATTCACAAGCATCACAAGATAATGTAGTCACTCTGGACTTGAAAAACAGAACGCAACATTTGTGTAACAAATAAGAAATAGGTTCAATTAAATACTCTGGCAGTATTTAGGTGGAGAAACAAGACACAGTTGTAAGAGAAAAGCTGCAGTACCAAAGCACTTCCATGTCCCTGTCAGTTGGATGTCCTCTCTCAGCAAGTAGCTGGCTTAAGAGAAAGTGCACGATTCTCCGAAAGAGGACATAAAACTCTGACAGTATACCAAGTTGTGATGACTTTGCCCTAGGGAGAAAGTTATTCCTGACTGCACCTGGTGATCAGCTCATGCCCTTGGACATGAAAATGGATCATACTCTTTATTTTTTCTTGGCCAGTGTAAATTCAGGTGCTGTTCTTGTCAGTTTTCTATAAATCAAGTAGTCTCAGTTCTTTTTATCTATTTATCTTAATACTAACAGACTTTGGGCTACCTCCTCTCCCATTCACAAGTGCACTTTTCCTTCAGTGACTATTTAATACCTGTGTGGCAAATACCAGAGTGGCCATATATGGAAAGCAGGAGCAAGTAGTTCTGCGCTTGTAAAGCTGTCTTTCAATGAAATTCAAAGAATGAAAATAAGAAAAAGAGCATGCAGAAAGGCACAACCACCTTTTTGTAGGCTCCACAGCGCATCAGACCTAAACAGATCAGGTTTCCCCTTCTTAAATAAGTTTACCACTAACTTCTGCTACAGTGAATAGTACTTATCACCAGAATGGCCAGTACTAAATTATTTAGCAAGGAGTCTCATGAAATGTGAGAAAGTACAACAACTGAATTTGGCCCTGAAGTTTCTGTCTCACTGGTTTGTAGAACCTGCTGCCTAAGCATACTAATTACATGTGCAGTAAACAAAGCATTATTTTTATTTGAATGAGTTGTTCTTGTGACATTATGAGAAATGAAATATAGGACCACCCAGTTACGTTTCTTCTTTATTTGTTATTCCAATGTCAGTTTGTGACTCGGGGAAACAGGCATAAGAACTGAAGTAGATACCACCCACCATTTGATAAAAGTAGATGTTCCAATTCCTGATCACAATTGTAACATGGAAAATAAAAAAAGCAGAACAGAAATAACTATTACTTTCATAGCACCCTTTTTGAAGCTGTCAAAGCGATTAGCAAGCATTTATTACTCTCACAACAGCCCTATGAGACACTTAAGATACAATATTATTTTACTGAAAGACTTCTACACTACAGCAACTAGTCCAATATGTGAATTTATGTATAACAAATATATATATTTTTTTAAACAGGTAACCTAATTTCAGTCACATCTTTTCCACTGCACCCCCCACCTCTTGGGGGGATTTTTGTTTATTTTACATGATCAACTACACAGAGTTCATGTAGTCCTCTACCGATTTCCTACAGCTAACTCCAAACTGTACAAAAGGTTATGGGTATGAATCAAAGAATACAGACTATATTGAAACAAATACGGTATGAAGTAGCAAGCCTACTAATCCCCCTGGAACACAGCAGGTGATAAATGCCACGTTCCAGCTGAATTAGCACCTCTCCTTCTTTTGGAAGGAAAGAAGTGGGGAAGGAGGAGGTCATCTGAGGTGATAGGAGAGGTATGCAATTGGAAAGACCAGTGGAGGATTCCTTTGACTCCGGGACATAAAGAGAACTTGAGCCAAACTCAAAAGATTTATCTCATTCACCTCAATCGCATCAGCGTAAGCCTTCTCAGAGACAGTTAATACCTGCTCTATATGACTAGCTAAAGGATTACATCTATTCTTAGAATAACCCCCAAAAAGCTGTAAAGACAGTTCCTTATTCTGTATTATACAAACTTCTTCAACTCCTGCCATAAGAGCATGTTTAGATGTATGCAAGTCAAAAGCAATGTTAATGCAGGCCCATGCATCACGTACAATTAATATGTTTGGGTCTATGGATGAGTTCCAGAAGCAAGGCATATAATCATGTTTTCCAGCCAAAATGAAAGACACAGAGCTTATTACTGCAAAAGCAAAAGCTAGTAGAGAGCAATATATCATCTTATTTTTTTTCTTAGTTTTCTTTCAAATCATTTAATTTGCTTTATTTTGATGGAGAGATGAAAATTGTCATTGTTTATGTAATGTTCCTTATGCGGACATCCTGTAGCACCTTACCATATGGCAGATATCCATTCTACAGATACCGTATAGGCAAGTTTTCAGCCACAGCCGATGTGCTGTTCACAACAGCACAGGTACTTAACATACTGGCAGTTTCTAGCCACATCACTTTTATTGTGCTCAACTTCTCTGAGAATTTCTGCAAGAGCTTTTATTTCCAGCTGAAGAACTGGAGATAATGGACAAGAGGGCAAGAGTGTCACCTCCAAGCTTAGGCCAAAGGTCAGATGGGCCCTTTCTGGCCTCCCGGTTGCCAGTGTTTCTGGTCCTTCAGCAGCAGATATGAAGGCAATACTGACGATGCCAGAAACATGCTGCTGTCACTCAGCCACACTGGCTAGAGTCACGCGGTGTACCATGGCACAGCAAGTCATCCTTGTAAATCCAGAATTTCCCATGACAGCTCTCGTGCGGTTTACAAGCCTAAAGCCAATTCTTGCCCTCGGCTTCCCTAGCGAGAGGTCCCACTGGATACCGCAGGGCAGCCACCACCCACACCAGGTGGGGTCCTTGTTGCTCTATTGTCACTATTGCAGAAAGGGCAGAGCAGCCCATATCCTCCTATGGCCATCTCAGCTTTCACATTTCCCCCTCTCACCTCAAGCATTAGGCAGCAGCCGCAGCTACAGCGCTGTCTGTATATACAGTATTAGAAGCCCTCTGTTTCAAACACTGACTTGGACGGGTGCCGCACACCCCCTGGAAGCATCTGCATTTGAATTTAAAGGGGTGGGTGAATGACAGCAAAACTAGCTGTTTCTTCTGACAAGACTTTGGCATATCATTGGTTGTCATCAAACCTATTGCGTTTCTTGCTCACTGCCAAAAATTCCACCTACATGCCTGATGGCAATTAGTCCTTTGTAGGTGCTAATGAATAAAAGCAGCACGCACGTTTTACAGACTTAAAAAGAATATCCCAATCCATACATTAATTCCATATATAAAGTCACATGCACACATGGTCCCCCCTTCCCCTATCCACATGCCTCTGTGCACCCACACCCAAACTCGTGCTTAGAAAAAAAAGCAAGTAGCAGTGAGATGATCATCCAACTGTGTGCAAGTAGGATTTTTTTCATGAATCATTATCTGTTTTTCCATAACTCATCTACTGCAAAAAGTATTGCTTTATGAATGCAGAAGGCAGCCTACATTTGGGATAATGAAGCACATTCATCGCATGCTTGAACCTTTCAAAAGTCCAGACATTTCTCACACCCCCTCTAACCATGATTTTTCTGTGGTGTCCAAAATCATCTGGGATGCGACAGTATGACATAACCACACTTCAGGCAAATACACCGACAATTTCCATAGAAGGGAAAAATCTATAAAATAGGGGTACCCTGAGACTTCAGCATCACAGTATTTCCAAATCAACAAACTGAGCATTGCTTTCATGTTTGTCTAATTCTGGGTTTTCTGTTCTATGCCAATTTTAGAAGACAAGGCATCAAAACAGTATAAGGAAATATACTCTACGTAAAGCGGGTCAAAGGCTCCTTATTACCTTTTCCCATCAGCAAAAATTTAGTTTTATTAAAGGCAAACCATTTTATAGGACTGCATCAACTCCAAAACCAAAAATTTAAGAGGAAACATTGCATTTTGACTTTCATATTAATGCTATATACATAGACAGAATCAGGTTTGAGAGTCAAAACAGAATAAATTGAATGCTACAAAAAACATTTAAAGCATCTTGAAAATGATTGCATACTTTTTCCTCAGACTATTTATTTTGCATGAAGTTTTAGCACTCAATTCAAGCTTACAACATTTTTTAAATAAGGGAATTTCACAACCATTTTTACAGTACTCATAAATTTATCAGAAGTAGTGTTCTGTATCTTACCATGACATTTCCAGACCAGATTTCACAGACTCCAAAAGGCTTCAGAAAGTCAGCATTAAATCAGCACATCATAGAAAATACTTTAGTTCAGCCTCACTAGATTACAGTGGGTTTTACCCTTCTCTGCTGGCTGGAGTGCAGGCAGGAGCAGTTGGAGAAGACAACCAACAGCTCAGGAGTTGAAGCAAAGTGGGCTCAAGCTGAATGGCACTGCCTATCATCAGCCATAATGGACAGCAGCTGTTGCTGCATTGCTTTGCCTGCATTTAAATTGTCTGAACCAGCAAGTGGTAGGGTCTTTCTTCTTTCCGCTGGATACTTCTTGTGTCACATGCAGTAGCACCATACTCACAATGGCCACTGCAAATTCATCTTGATTGTGTGGTTGTTTTACCTTTCATGTTGGTTTTATATAAACAGATAAGTCAGGCAAGAAGTCTTAAGTACTCCCAATGCAGGTGAGGACAGCATTCGCATGGAGCTACAGAGTAAAGAGCTTCTCTACAGCAGTCTCTGGTCCTCCCTACCACAGAGGTACATGGCCTCTTTTTTGTTGCTGTTGCACCCGGGCGAATCCCTTGCTTTGTAACAGGTTTTCAGCAATGCAGGCAGCAAGTGTGAAGGGAGGGAAGGGACAAATATCAGAATATACCCTTGTGAGAGGCCTTAGCTGCAGTGTCCTCTTATTTTAGTTTCTAGAAGAGGTCTGTAAGTTTTATGCCCAAACAATGCTCTTTAGAATTAATCTGAACTGGGCAGGGAGCATTTTTTCAATTTTAATTTCTTTCAGCCTGCAAGAGGATCACTGTCCCAACCCATTCTGATCCATAGCATATTCACAAATACAGCAGAGATCAACAGCACACGCTCCCCCTGCCCCCTTCAAAAATTTCTCCTCCAACTTCCACTTGCAGCTAAGGAATTCAGGCCAAAAAATCTGGCCATTGCTGTCCCTGTACCATATCAACATTCATTGCAACAGCTACTTTAGCAAACACAGGTGCCCACACATAACAGGGTCAGCTTAACACTGATGCTAAACACCTGAACGCTCTGAAATGCCCGTACACTACTACCTTGCCCAGCTCACTTTTCACTAGCAGGCAGGACCTTGCTGCCAGGGTAGGCAATCGGGTAATTTCAGGAGCACCACGACTGTAATTGCAAAGCCATTCTTCAAAGGGCTGTTTCCATCACAGATGTTGAAGTACAATTTCTCCAAATAAAGCTTCACTAATATCCACTGGGGAAAAACCCAAGCATACAGGGATGGTTGTGCCGGCAGGTGAATCCCACCTGTGTGCTTTGAGGATAGTCCAAGGTTTCAGGTGCTCCTGACAGTGCAAGGCAGGCTCCTCTGCTTGTGCTGCAGGGACAAACACCTTCTCTGTGAATCCCAGAAGCTCCAGCACATCTCTGGGAAGTCCTTGACCAGCGTGTTGCCTTCTCTCAGCCTAAAAGGACTAAAACCCCTGCCTTTTGCTGCTCCAGGATGCTCTAATCCCTGGGCAATAGCACACTGCCCCTGGAAGGGCATTTCCTACAGGCAGAAGGTGGGGTGGAAGTGTGGGCAAGAAGACAGGACTCCCCCAGCCGGGCCAGCAGCAGGCAAGACACCAGCTCTGTAGCCTGATGGGCAGAACACGCCACTGGGAGGAGAAAAACTGCTTCCTGAAATTATCCTAGGATAATTTTTTTACTCAATGACTGTTTAATGTAAAATGCATTAAAAGCTTAGGAGCAAAATGTGAAAACATGTGGAGCGAAGATGTTTAGGCAAATTGACAAATACAGCCCTACCTCCCTGGAAAAGTCTTACAGAATTCTTAGAAGCTCCTTGGATTTAAATATCCCCTCGGCTTTTGTTGTCCCCTGTTTTGTTCTAGACAGCTTTTGGGAATATCACTGCTCACAATACACTGTTTTATAAGGTTTTGAATATCCCCTGAGTTCCACTTATTTTAAGAATTGTCAAATTATCAAGGTCATAGATATAATCCTAGTGTTTACAGAAAACCTAAACTTTTAACTGGCATGTCTTAATGCACTAAGGGGAGTTCGGTTGCAGTTGATGTTTCATCTGTACTCTCCATTCAGAATCCCACAACTACATGACTACGTTTGTAATCTCCTGATCTTTTTGAGTTGTAAAAGTTTGCTATTTTCTCCCTGAGTGGTTGGTAAAATGGAAAGATAAAAATAAAACAAAGGCAAAGAAAAAAATTAAAATAATATTTCAGGAAAGTGATTTCTTTCAAAGTATTTTTAATTTTTACACGATTCAAAATAACTTCACATACAGTAACCACTCAAACCAACTGACTCATCTTCATGTCCACATGCTTTCTTTAAAAACAGAAAACTTTTTTTTTTAATGTTCAAAACATAACATTTTGCTGGAACAGATGCCTTATTTGAGCTAAGTGCCACATTTCTGTAGTATTTTAAATGATGTTTCAGTTTAACCAAGATGTGACTAATAGTCAATGAGTAGGAAAAGTTACCATGCCCATGTTTTTGTCCAGTATCAGTGACATGACTGTGAACCATCCTGGTAAGTGCTGTTTGACATCAACTCGTGGCTAAACAGTACCTCTTGCTTTCTTAGTTATTAGTTTGGTTATTAGCTTTGCTCACAGGAGCTGACCAGTACAAAGTAATGAGGTGAGGCTGTAATCTTGGGTTAATATTGACTTTTTAATGATTCACTTGTTGTTCTTCTGTCTTATTTTTGTAATCTCCATCCTATCTCTTCTGCTTTTAAACCTTGTGAAAAACCACTTACTCTAGTAGCTCAAAGAATCCAGCCCCCTGTGAAGAACTCAATGCTTTTAAGTCAGTTTTTGCTTTTGTATTTTTCCAGCAACAGCACATCTGTCTCTGAAAGGTTTTAAGTGTCTATGTAACTAATATGAGAGGAACCTTGAAAAGTTTTATTTGCTTTGGCTCAGTTAAAGGCTTTGGTTTCTAGCTGCTTGTTCAATCCTCCTGGAACTGCAAAAATAGATGGGGAATCTCAGGATGTTTCACTGTGTTTTTGTCACCTCCCTGCATGCAGTAGGAAATTTCACAAGAGCCTTCTTTATAGTAAACTGACATTTCTGTTAATGGATCTACCTCTTAGCTGTAGACTTAGCTGCAGACTTACACTGGCCAACTTAGCTGTAATCTTCACAAGACCTGGGAGCAGAGATGGAGGAATAACAGGCCATCCTTATCCCACGTCTGCTACTTTGGGGGAGAAAATTTTGTTATTGTTTTGAGTCTAATCCGAGAACCCAGGATTTCCATGAAGATGACAGACACTGTGACACAGTGTCAGTGATTCCCCTCCCCCCCAAATTTCTTGATCTTTATAACCACAGTGTGGTTGGGAATTGAGCCTCTGGTCTTTACTATCCAGAAGTTCTCTAGAGATGTTAAAGTGCAATTTAGAATATATTTTTCTTTTGGTAGAAATTTTTCCCACCCAAATGACAAAACCATAACAGTTTATGCAAAGAGAGACACCTCAGGCCCCATTTGCTGGAGAAGACACATGGAGAAGAGTCAGCACGGTGGTGTCATGAGGTTGCACCACTGTTTTGATCATTCAGCTTACAAACAAGGGGAATGAACATGTGCCACCTGATCACAAGAACATAATGTCTAAGCAGCAAGACCATCTATGTTGACTATAGGCACAGCTAGGCACATAGGCAAGGCAGATATGTATCAGGGTCCATAGATTATGAGGATACACTGAGCATTGCTGGTTGGCAATGGTCCTTCCCTGTACCCTTACCTGGGCCATCTGCTCCACCGCTGGCTGATGCCGACTCCTGTCTGAGTAGCCTGCCCACCAACAATGCAATTGCAGGACTGCCCAGCCTCTGTCACCTCAAAGTCAACAAATAAGTGACATGCAATGAATTCTCACTGTTCCCATAATTTCAATAATCTAATAACAACTCTGGTCATTATGGGATTTGGAAACACATTATTTCAACTTGAAAAGGCATGAGAAATCCATACAGATGTTTAATATCTTAGACCCGAGCATCAACTCCAATAAATCCTTAGTCCAGAGCAATGTAATTCTGTTAGTCCCTAGGAAATGGAGAAAACAAGAGCTCCTTTTCATGCATCTTTGGTTTCCAAATCCTAATGTCTATGCAAATGCTCTATGTCTCTATAGTTATTTTCTGTACAGTATGTTAAAGGAGTAAATAGGTAGTCAAGAATATCAAAAGATTTCTAAAGGTGGATAGGCACTGACCAGTGCCAGAGAAACTCTAGTAGATTTACACCAGTTTAGATGAGCTAGGAAACTGAATTTTTAATAAATGGTACTCATGCTTAGGAGCACTGCCGTTGATTCTTACTATGAAAATTCTGAGTTATATCCTCTGGTTTTACCTATAGCTAAATCTGCCCCCTGAATACCCATGTCCAGCAGCTGTATTGGCCAGTTCCACACTCAGCTGCCAATGATACATCTCATGGTTATAATGAGATTGAAGTTACCTGGGAAAGAGAAGGCAACCTAGATCATCTGGATATCTGAGATGATAGACTGGTGCGCATCAGCAAAACAGAATAACAGAAAGGGAAGATAAAGAAAAGCTCTCATGAGAACACCTACATTTACATTTATTAAAATCTACCAGATTTAGACTAATGCTTTTACATGTCCTTCCAGTATCTGGCCTGGTTTCCACAAAGTCCAAATGCGTACACCTCCACTGCGTCTTCCATTATATAGGAATGCAAATGCTGCTAGTTGTTTTACAATCACTAATGCCTATTTTATTAGAGCTCTAAAAGATACTGTTATTCAGGCTTGTTTCCACCCTCATTTACATCAGTCTTAGGTATAACGGCACAGATACTCGAGGAAGATGCATTAAAGCACAAGCAAAAGGAAACAAATAAATCAGGGGTTTGGTCTGTAAGCGACTATACCTCCTGATGATAAGCATTCTTCTTTTACCCTTTTCCAAGGCAGATCTGAATCAGTACGGCAAACATGCATTCCCCAGCCTGCTGAGAGCTGGAATTGGATCCAAAGCAGAACTGAAACACTCTGGTTCACATCTAGCTCAGTGCAAAAGACCTTAATACTTGCACAGGCTACAGGTGAACTCTAATCTTTCTCCACAGCGCAGGTCACCTCTAATCCTGGTGTATTATTTCCTAACACTAAATAACTGGAGCTCTTCAAAGAGCTTAGCACACAAATCACATATAAACAATGAAGTAATTTTCTTACCAGAGGTTTATTTTTGTCATTGATAGAAATATCAACAGAAAGTCTTATATCACCAGGTGAGTCATCAGCAGGGAGGTGTGTCATCATAAGAACTGCAGAGTATCTCGTTTGGCCTCCTTATCTAGTCATTTTTGCTAAGGGGAATTGAAAAAAAAAAAAAAATCTTCTCAAAGGGCAGGAAAACCCCATAATGTCCCAGGATGATGAAGAAAGGAAAGTACAATTTGTGTCATCGAAGCAAGACAGCCACTGCAGTGCATACTGTGAAATGACACAGAGGGATTTCTCCGTAAGAAAACATATGCTGCCGGCTACTTGCAGTGATTAACTCTGTCTCACAGACAGGAAGTAAGGATCACACATTCCCCCTTTAAACCATCTTGGTTATTTTAAGCATATCAGATCCTCTTCCTGTTTGCCCTCCAGGGTAGCAACAGCAGTCGCATAAGACAGATATGAGCTCTATTATGCTGGATTTTTCCCTTCCTCCAGTAGTAAGAAACTTCCCAGAATTGACTAAAAGGTTTGTGTTAGTGTTGTGAATGGCAGTTCTCAGTCAATGAAAAGGGAAGTATTTCTCTGCTTATTTTACCATATTTGGACACCCCTTGAAATCTGTGGGTTTTAATTTCAGTTGTGAAACTGCAAAGATCTTTGCTCAGGAAGGGTCATACGCCTGCCCTGGCTTCACTGAAGTCAGCATGGCTCATCTGAGCAGACCTCATTTCAGGACTTAAAAGCATAATTCAAGACCTGTGGTCCAATTTCCATTTGGCACTGGCCAAATGAGATGCCAAGACTAGTTTATGGTTTCAGATCTTAGTTTCCTTGTTGCCCTAAAATCACTCAAAAAAGTGTCTTCATAGTTTGCATAACAGCAGACTCCATTTCAGCAATTTTCAATTCAGAAGGGAGGAGGAGAAGGGAGAAACTACGGTGCAAAAGTTGAAGCTGAAATTAGACAAATTTAGGCTGGAAATATGTACATTTAACAAGAAAGGCTTGTCACCACTGGAGCAACTGATCCATCACCGTTTTCTGTCTTTGAACATGTCTCAGATCTCTTTCTAAGAGATACGCAGTCATTCCTGAGCTTCCGAACTGCGATACGGATGGCACCAGTGTGCAAGCCATGCCAAGGCAAGGACCTGCTGTTGCTGACAGTAGTACTCAGTAGTGCCATTAGGTTTGGGACATGGGGAAAAAACAAGTGCATGGACACACACACACACATACACATGGAAGAAAAGTTAGTCTGCCTTTCCTCAGGAGACAATGTTACCCACCGGAATGAGAAAGCCAAGGTGATCCATGCAGCTCAAAAAGATTTACCAAGTACAGAATCTAAAATGTAAAACGTCTTGAGAAAGTCTATCAGCAGGGTATTCAGTAGGTCTTACTCTGTACCAAGTCAGAAGTAACTCCCATCGAGGTGGATGCTAAATTTGCTCAATAAGAAGTGACTAAGACATAAACTCACAGGTCTCTCTCCAGCTCCCACTACCATTAATGGCAAATCAACTACATACTGCAGAATTAAAATTTCTCTTCTTTTTATGAGTGATGGGTGACTCTCTGGAGTGGAGGCTGAGACTTTATCCTTCACTACAGAGTCTGGCAATAAGGCATCTGAAATCTATTAGTCTATTTGAGGTTTATTTTGACCTTCAAAATTTGACAAGGGATGGGCAATGAGATTCCGCCACCAATTCTACTCTCCCCAGTTACCACCAGAAAAAAACTCCTAATTTTTGTATTTCTAACTTTTTTCTTGACCAGAGGCCATAATGGCAAAAGGCTAAACATTTCATTAATCATTCTAGGTAAAAAACTATCTGAACGTACAGCAAGATCTGGATTTCAGTGTCAGGCCAAAACCTTTGCTCTGACTGCCATGACCTTGATGCTATCAGGATCAAAAGCTACTGAACTGTTCTCTCTCAAAATATTCTAAAAGTAGATGGAAGGCCTGTTTTTCAGAAGGAAACAAGGACTCAAAATGGACCTCCTCTTTAAAAAAATAAAAATTATCCATTTCTTTTTGCTAGCTTTTTATATATTTAGCATAAATATTAACTTGAGGTTACAAGAGTGTTCAAAGAGTGTTCAGAGAAGTCTCCCATACAAGTATTTGAGCAACATTTCATTCAGTTGTCTCAGGAGCTGGCACTTTGAAACCAAGAACCCAAAGATAACCCAAAGTTATCTTTTCTCTATTTAAGTGCATATATCTGTGTGCTGGCTTCTGAAAGTGGTAACCAGCACACTTGTCATATATCTGTATGTACAAATATATTTTAATACATTTAGTTCCCATCATCTCTCATATCCTCAATAAAAGAATAAATAAATAACATTGCCTCATATTTTCCCCAAACAAAAGGGAAAGGAAACTTTTGTCTGTGATGAAGCAGAGAAATATTTTGAGCCCAAATGAATATTTTTTTGTTCAAAGTTCAATACCTAAAATATAGTGTCATAATATTTTGCTTTCATAATAAATATACTATAACTTTTCCTTCCAAATGATATATTGCTGAAAAAAACATTATACTCCTCTCTCTTAGAGGAAGTACTTACTGAATTTCTCCTTTTTTCACCAAAATGTAGTCTGTCATTATTTTTTTTGACAGTCACATACAAAGTACTGTACTACAGATCACAGAAGCAGATGAAACATTCAGAAGCATTGAATACAAATGAGTAAATATTGCAATACTGAAAGACTTTTTTTCCTTCTTTCCTTTCTTAGTTTTGCTGCTGGAACAAGATTACTGTATACCCACACCTTGTCTAGGAAATGGACCTCAGCTCTTTTCAAATATTAGAAATCCTTTCCAAAAACCTTTGGACTAAGCTGCAAAAGAATCCAAATTGTGAGCGCTTCCCACTCAGTAAGTAACCCCACGCACCCCCCAAGTATCAACACAGGCTGAATGTACAAATGATCTTCACGAATCAAGTGCCACTTTTTAATGTCGGAG
Organism: Haliaeetus leucocephalus; assembly: GCF_000737465.1. NCBI lineage: Eukaryota > Metazoa > Chordata > Aves > Accipitriformes > Accipitridae > Haliaeetus > Haliaeetus leucocephalus. Next base: position 1,668,272 of record NW_010973244.1, on the reverse strand, counting down.
AAGAGCAAACACTCCCATTTGGGGGAATTTTACTCTACAAACTGCTAGAAAAAATTGCTTCCCTAGGAAAACTGTGCGGTGGTACCAGAGGACTGGGAAGCCCCAAGAGCCACATGCAGGTGACAGCACGCGGTCACCACGGGAAGTCACGGTGGCACAAGGAGGACCCATCCTGGAGGAGGGCTTGGAGGATATGCAGAGGCTTCAGCCCTGGCCTTTTGTTGAAGAAACGCTCTCACACGTGTTTGAATACTGCATCGTTTCAGCAGAGAGGGAAAGGCTTCCAAGCTGCACAATTATGCTATTGTAATCACACGTCGCAGGCCAAATTAGACAGAGTAGCTCTGTTTTCCTGAATCCGGTTTTATAAGCTAAATTCTAGTGGCGCTCCATTACACTGCTACGCAGAAGTGTCTGGCATTGTTTCCATCACAAACAAATCTTTATGTCCTAAATTCATGTTGGACGGAAACTTGGCTTCCAAGGCCTAAACCTAAGAATTACATTTGTTTGTTTAAACAAATTTGAGGGAAAACATACTTGGCCATCTTTGAGTTATATGATGACAAGATGATTTAGATTTCCCATAAAAGATATAATTCTTTTTCCCTCCTCACGCCAAACAACGATTCTTTCTTATAGCTGGACAGTTGCTGGCTAGAAGAACAAACCTATCAAGAAAAGCCAACTTTCAGCTATATTGATTAGGGCAGCAGATGCTGAGCACCTCACAGGATGTGGTTCTTGCTTTGCAAAAGTGAAGACAAAAGTTTATCTCCTACATTTATAAGACTGCACTTTCATTTCTCTGATGCTGCTCTGTGTAAAGCTAAATTGGAATTGATGTATTTTGACTGCATCGTGTACTATTGGAACGATTTTATCTTCCCTAAACTGTGTGTATTTACAAACTGCTGCTGTAATAAGCCATTCTTGAAAGGAAACATCCTAAGAAAGATGCAATTGAAATACATAAGAAATACAACCAAAACTCAATTTTCCACTTTTTCACAACAAATTATCCCTTATGCTTACCTAAAGTACTATCAAAAGAAAATGATGGTGGCATTCTGCACCCAACACCAAAAAAAAAATCAGATCTTTGTGTCCTTAAACTGATATGTACAAATTTTTTTCTTCTTATGTCTTTGTAGAATAAGTAAAAAATAATGCTTTATATATCACTTAAGTAAGCAAATTATCCCTTAGAGAAAATATTGTAGTCTAAATGTATTCATTTTCTGTGTATATTGCAGACATTGTGTCATTTTGGGTTGTCTACATTGATCTAATCCCACTAATAAGTGGCACTGAAGTATCATAGAGGAATAGAGAAGTTTGGGAAAATTAGAATCTTTAGTAACCCCTCCTCTGAAACAAGAGAGAAAAGCAACTTTAGCAAATGCTTCTTTATCAGTCCAGCTTTATTACCCATTTTATCTCCTATCACATTTCATTTTGTTGTGATCTAGACTATACAAGGCTGTATCAAAAAGGAGAATAAACAAGTACTTCAGAGAAAAAACAAATACATATTCTCAGAAAAGCACACTGGATGATGCTATGTATAGCTCCCTTTGAAGATATTTTAGACATTCCCCTTCTGAATGTCTAAAACCCACTTGCACCTTTAAAAACTACTAAGTTAGGACACAATAGAAGTATATGTGAAAATTTAAAATTTATAAAACATATTGCTTCACATGAAAAGCTGAAGCTCTTCTGCTTTACTGAAATCAAGTCTGTAGTATACCAGTACAAGCAGGTCAGCCATGCAGCTCTTGATAGACCTGGGCCTTGACTGAGCATCTTCTTGCTTAGAAAGATTCTCACAAATCACTCTTTACAACTCAGCCAGACCTACCAGCTAATTGCCTTTTCTAAATTATCTCTTAAGATTTAATTTCCAGTACTGAATATTTGTTCTTGGCAGCCTTAGAGAAACTCAGAAACACACAGATTAAACAAACCATTACATGCTTAGACACCTGCTACTCTATGGTATACAATTAACAGAGAGTCAAGTCTCAACAAATGATTTTGTTTGCTCATTGTTATGTTTAAGCAAGTGCTTGCCATTTAAAATAAAGCAATTCCTAGCAGTTTCCATTATGGAGTTATCTGTTCTTAATGTCATCATTCACTACAGCAGCAGCCAGAAGTGGATTTTCCATCCTGACTAGATCATAGTTTACTTTGACATAGTAATTATCTATTATTCCCATGTATACTGTTTGTTTATAGGTTCAGTACCACATTCTCTCTAAACAGAAGCAGCAGTATTTGCTGAAGGCAAACCAAACAATGAGTTAGCATGAAGAAATATACTGGTAGTCACTGAAACTCTCACAGTTTAAAGATCTCCAAGCCAGGCATGCAATTGCTTTTGGATAGAGGAGGGAAATTAAGAAGCTGCATGGTGAGCTAAGAAGCTGACACTAGCCAAGAAAGGACTTTGCAAGATGTTTGCAAAAGTTTACCCAAATTTTCTAAGCCACTAAGGATCACCTGGACCTCCCACCAGGTTTACAAGAATCTCTCCAAATTCACTGAGTCTTCCACACTTCTCTTTGACTTTGGGATACATACCCACACTCTTCCCTTACAAAGGAAGCGCCTATACATCTCACCAGCTTACTGTGCAAAATCAGCCCACAGTCAACTTCTTCCCAGTGCTACAACCTTGAACATGCCTTACTCATCAACTCAAAACTTTGAGTTTTACTCTTCCTTGGGACTTTTTCAGATTCCACTAACTTATCTGGCTGGCTTCCACTAAGAAATGCCACAGCGCTTCTCTTCAGAACCAGTCTTTAGTTGGTTTCTCTGATCTTCCACCAATAACAACCACTGCTTTCAGAAAATATCCTTTTCCCCACTAGTGCCCTCTTCCTTTTTTTCTCAAAAAATTTCCAGCAATTGACTTTTATCTTCTTCAAAAACTTCACTCATTATCCATTGCAATACCTGACTCCTTACTGCATGCACTACTTGTTGCTTCTTCCTAAGGAGGGAAGTCAAAATTGATACGGCTGACATTCAGCTCACTTTAAAAAAAGCCAATTTCCCTTTGTGGGGTGAAGTAAATATGTACATTAAGTCTTTCAGCATTAGCTAAATAATTCGTTACAGTTTCCTACCAAAGGGAAACGAGGAAGGTGATCTCTATGTGCAAGCATGACAAAGTAACACCTGGAGATTTGACATGATCAGCCCCTGATATTTGTGAGGAAACCAGGGGCAGAAGGCAAGGCAGTTTCCAGTCAGAATGAATGCACACTGGAACCAGCTCAGGAGCAGCTCACACTGATCCGCCCCTGTGCTTCTGTCAGTGCCACATTTATCTAGTCCTCATGTTAAAAAAATAGTTTTTAAGTTAAATTTGAAACAGGGAAAAGATATCTTAATAAGAAGCATGTGCATGCACACTCACTTGCAGACACACACACACATTTTTTTGACACTAACTGGCACCTGGAGATTGGTTTCAATATTCAGCATCTCAGTTCTCTGCAAACATTTAGAGGGAAACAGAACGCATGAAGTCCTGGGCTCCAGTAAAATCCATGGCAAAACTCCCACTGACTTCAGCTATCTTCATTCTTCCACTCAACCTCAAGTCAATGCGCCTTTTTGTTTATTTTCTTGTTCAGATACTTTCCTCTAATGATATTAACACAGGAAAAATAACTGCTTGTCAACAGAGCTCTACAGAAATTGGCAGGTTCTGTTTGAAGGCGTTTATGCAAGTTTCTTCTTTGGTTTGATGAGAGTAGATTCTAGCCGCAGCATTTGGACCCAGATCAAGAGAGAAATTTCAAATTCTGCCCACAGAATGTTCATGTACGGCATCTGAATTGGGTTGAGGTCATGCTGCCTTCATTTTCATGCCTTGAGGTTTGTTACTAGCTTTAGAACCAGAAATTTGCAGCAAAATTCAGCTAAAGCCATCTCCTTTCACCTAGTTTCAGGACCAAATTACCTAACATCAGGAACTACTTACATTGGTGAATATATGCCAACAGTTATCACACAGTGGTATCTGAGATAGAACGTTTATTTCCTCTTTTAACCCTAAGGAAATATTATGATAACAAAATGTCATCACCCCTGGAAGTTGTTGACTTTTACATGATGACCACAGGGTCCATTTTTGGACCAGCGGGTCTGAAATTCATTATGCTAACCAAAGATTGGTGGGTTGGGTTTTTTCTGTCGTGTTCTAAGAAACTGTGGAGTCTTAAAAGCTTCATGCCATGTGAGGTGGGATAACAGAAACTATGCAAAGTTCCTCTTAACTGTGCAGCTGTAGCCCAGACCAAGAGAGAGTAGTATTTATGGCAATGTTGATTTGTGGATCTCTGAAAATCAGTGGTCATTTAATTTCCATGGCTTCAGAGGAGCCTGCTGGAAAAGAGCCTATGTGTCCTTCAGGAAAACATTTCAAGCTGCAACCAGTGAAACTCTGAAGTTTACTGTGGGGGCACAGAAGTCAAGCTGGCATGGCCAGTTTATCTCTGCTGGATATGTATTCTGATGATTGATCCCAAAGGTCTCCCAGAAGCACTAAAATAACCTCCAATACAGTTTTTGCTCATTTCTTGTTATTCTTTTTTCCTTGTCACTCTCAGTATCTAGTTATTTTTGTTGTCCTTACAGGTGTTTCTCTCTGATACATCTTCCTCCCTGTGTCACAGTGCTAATCAAATACAGTGCTGTCCTCCCAGTGATACCATTTGTCAATTCATATAATGTGGACATGATGCTCAAAGACTGTTATGTTGCAGTATCATCTTAGATATTTCAAAGAAGATCGCCTGCAGCAGCATCCTAGCTAGCGGCCGTGCAAAGGTCATCCCCATCTATTTGAATGGAAAATCCATAGCATTGATTCATTGTCCATTCACATATATTTGAAGGGCAGAGAAGTCTGGCAACCTGGTGAAGACCGTCACTTACTTGGGCACGCAGGATCTGGTAAGAGAGTGTTCCCATAGACCTGTAACTCCACACATAACCCCGTTCTGTTTGACTTCCCCCTGCCCCCCTTGGTTCTATTTTCCAAATCAAATTTTAAAGGGCTGGATCTGACCTTCTCACCCTGAGAAACAGAGAAAGTGCTCAAGCAGGAATACCTGACCAGTCACGCTATTAAAACAAAAACAATTACTGCCTTATTTAACAAAACAAGCCACAATCTCAAAATGGTAGAGGCCGCCTATTTTGTTAAGGTCGTAATAGCATATTTTGTGGTTCCCTGAGGAGTAATTCTCCTTATTCAGAGAAACACTTATTAACCTTCATAATTTATTTGTGGCTTCACTAAACACGCACATACTGTACTGCATGGCCATTAATCCTGGGAATGAACTTATTAATGATGGGTTAACCTTAAAAGGTTCAGTTTAGCTCAGATAACCACCCAGATTTCTGGATGCCTTTTTGAAATATATCAACTATTTGAGACTCACTACTACACTTTTTCCAAAGTCCCTGTTACATAGCACACTGTTTCTAGTCAGCCCTCCCAGAAGGTCCCCAGTTTTCTCCCACCATGTTAGGTGAAGTGTTACCTTGGATGTTTGTTAGCTGACACCACAACTTGCTTATTTGGCATTCTGGGATAAAACCTTAGCTGTTAGCTAGAAGGTCCTAGAGTAAATCAGCCTCTATTATAGTCCTAGTCTTTGGGATCAAACATACATGCTACCTCTCCCCCGTAACACTTGTTTCAGTGTTCTTCCTCTGAGTGAGCTGAGAATGGTGGGACTACAGAAATTACCCCATCTAACTCCTATAAATTGTGCCTGTGGCTAGTCTATGCTAAAACCACATGCAACTTTTGTTGCTTCATCTTCTTTTTTCAATAACCTACTTAATCAATCAGGCCTTTTTTGATGCTTTGTATTTTGATACAGGGTCTCCTGCGTGTTTCTACTGTCCCTATCACAACAGGATTCTGAACCTGTTCAGGACTCTAAACACAGTCAGTATTAAAAATAATGATTTATATACAAAGTGTTTCTTATATTTCTCAGTGGTTTTTATGTTTCCCAGAAATATAGTCTTGCTACTAAAGAGAACGCCCAAATACTGGGAAGCTAGTCTCTCTTCTACTAGTGCCCACTGTAGTCTGGCTTTTGAACACTTCTTATGCTTTTGACTTTTGCTACTGCTTTCAGCTAGTTATTACAACCGAATATGAAGAACTCCTCCTTAAAGTATTCCATAATTTTCAGAAAATGGAGGAATCTGATACTAATGATGTTAACTTAGAGATGTTAACACGTACTAGCATAGGGATATGTCCGTGGAGCCCGTGGAGGGAACAGCCATACCATGGCTATGTGAGCAATTACTGCTTGAACCAGAACTAACTTTACAGAAAGCTATAGTTATTTCTAGCCAAATTGAGACTGCAATGGCAGAGACTAAAATAATTGCTCAAGAGGCTATAGACCATGTCCAAGCAGTTCATTCATTAACAGGGTGATCTCTAAACTGGCATAAGAGTGGCAGGCAGAGTAGTGGTAAATGGAGCACATTTGATACATCTAGAAAGCACCATGCCATCTCAACATCCCCTGATACTTCAAAGTCAGGCTTTGATTGTGAATCTCTACTGTGTATTGCCAACTCCACTCTGAAATGAAACCATGGACCTCAGGCAATTACTATATTGAATTATGTGTAGGATAAGGGTGAGATAAGAGAGTCCCAAACCTGTGCCTACAGCTACCACACTCAAAGCCATGTGAAGACATCAGACATTCAACTTCTATTAAAACAAAACCAAAAAATAAGTGAGCAAACAAAAACACACTAAAGCACCTGGGCTTCAGGCCTATGCTGATTAAAAAGAAAACTTTGAAAACATGACCAGATGTAACCAATGTAATAAGCCTGACTAAATTTGCAGATGGGCTGGAGTAGTGGTGCTGAAAGATGTGAACTGCCCTGTGTATATCAACAGAGAATTAACTACTAGAACAAACTCTCCACAGGGCGTTATCAGCACTGCTATGATGATACACATCTACTACCAGCACACCTCATGGGAGGGACTGGGGAAAGAGAAAAGGAGGTCTTGTTGCTGCCATCTTTGTCTGGTTGGCTGGATAAAGGAGACATGAGTGAAGAGATGTTTCTGACTGCCCTTGGGAAAAGAAGGAAGGCGCTAGTCTGGCCAAATCAGGAAGGAAAGGCTATTTGCTTCTTCTGACAGCTCAAATACTTTAACTTGCACTCAGGCACAGGGCTCACCTAACTGCGCAAGACCAAAGACCCCAATAGGACCAAGCAAGAGTGTGCTACTGTTGGAAGTGAAGCACTTGATTCTGTTTAAGCACCTGAAAAACTGTGCTTCCCTGTAGGTTGCACTAGCCAATATTGACTCAGTGTGAATGAGCAAGACAAGATAAACATACTGTGTAACACGTTCATATGCATTGGCTAGCTTTCATGCACATAATTAAATACAAGCCCTGAAGTGAAAACACTTCCATAGCTTGCTCATTGGAACGGTAAAGGAAGACAACTGCTATCTGTGGTGGGGAGGGCAATATGCATTTTGCTCGTTAACAAATCACCCCATCTTGCTGAGCAACTCAAAGTACATTATGGAGTAGAGTGAGAAAATCTGAGGCTACCTAACTTACAGAAAATGCAGGAAGATCTCCTGATATAAGTATGATGGGTCACCTCTGCCTGGCAGAGTTGCAGGGAACACTGCTCTGTGTCCCACTGAACACCAAAGCCAGGTGCCTTCAGCTCATTCAGAAGCTGCTTAGACAGTTGGCTGGAAGAGCAATGGCTCAGGACCAGATTCAAGTCCTAGGAAATCCTGTTACTTGCCAGAGGCACGAGAAAGGAGCTGTAATACAGTTGGCCCAATTGTATCCATTGTTCCTGACACGGTGTATTAGGACCTTTTGGAACAGCATCAGAGAGCTTACAGTATGCTACTGCTTGTAACAGACTACACCAGCCAATGCCTAGAAATAAGCTTTCTTTCTGCCTTAATTCTATAACAGTGCATCTATAAAATACTCCTGTGTTGCCTTAATTATACACCTATTTGGAATACAAGCCTTGTTAGGTAAAAAACCTCCAAGAATAAAATAAACAGAGGAGCTGACTTGTTCTTTTTCCTCTATTTTCATTAGCCCAGCCAATTACAAAAGTGAAAGTAGGAAAAAAACACAAACATTTTCCTAGAAATGTTAATTTTTAACTGTAAATATGTTTTTAATTATTTCTTTTTAGTCACCTCTTCAACCATTTTAAAAACTCTTGTCTTTTATGTGCTTAGAGATTGGGGGGCATCATTCTCAATAACAATTATTATTTTCCATTGGAAATGTATACAAAATTACTCTGACAAGCTGTACTGAATAAAATGTGTAAAGTCAGCAAATACTTGTTTTATTTATATCATGGTAATCACCACAGCCTGTCTGGTGCACCTAAATATAAATGCAACCCTATATTATAATTCCACAAGTTCCTGTTTGTTATTATATATACTAATCGCAAAAGAGTGTTTTCTGACTGAAAACACTGTGCACCACTGTAATGTAAACATTAACTACAATAAAATAGTAACGGGCAATTGTTGTAGTTTACAGAGCTAAAAATATACATAGTATCTGCAAAGAACGTGTAACAGAATAGGGCCAAAGGTTTTTCATGGGGTTTCACGTGGGGTTGGCTGTGACTGAAAGTTTTGTTAATAAATGTATTAAAATGTAAGTCTCATTTAACACAACTCGCATCCTATGGCATTTGGGAGGACAGAAATGGTCTTTCACTGACTCGCCCCGCTGGCTGCTGGTATAACAGGATCATGAGCAATGCAGCCTAAATAAATGGGGAAGACTGATATTTCTATTTATTTACAAAGGATATCTTCCTTCCTCTGGTCTGCCTTCTTCCCTTCTTCACCCCCGCAGTCTAACCCTGCCCTGTCTGGTACGTGGGTATGGTATTTGTCTTCAAAACATAACAAATAGAAGTTAACATTCACCAACTGTGACTTATCTGACAGCTCAGCACTCTTGTTTCTAGTTGTTCACCGTTGCAACTCGATTTCCACAAAGCCCTGCATCATAGAGTGGCACCCTGCCAGGTCATAGGCTGTTCCGTCTCTTGGAAATGGAAATTTGTTAAGTTTGCTGAACTTTTTCCTCCTTCTCTTAATATGTTTCATATATTAAGCAGAAGAACATGCTAAATGGTATTATTGCAGGGAACAAAGATTCATAGTTCAGCAAAATTGTCCCTCCATTTTTAGCATGAAATTTTACTGCTTTGTTCGGTATAGGAGTTCACCAAGTTCCTCTCCTGTGAAGATGTTGTTTTCCTAATATTCTTCCCTAGACTAGAATGAAAATCCTCCTATATGGTTCAGGTGTCAATTACTCCAGTCCAGAGGTAACATCCTCTCCCTCTCTATAACCAGACTTGTTTCAGACATAGTAGGGCATGAGTCCAGACTCCTGCTATGATCAACTACTTCCTGACCTCAGCTGCACCATAGGAACTCTTTTTTTTTTATTTAAAGGGCCAATATGTTTTATAGGTTTTTCGTTCCCCCTTTTAAACTTTGGAATAGATCAAGGACTACTTGACAGTCACAATGTAGCAATCCATAACAACAGTGACAACAACAAAACTTAATGAGGAAGCACATTTATGTTCCAATATATGGATTTTCCATTATGGCAAAATTTGTCTGCAAGTGTTTCTTAATAGAGCTAGTAACAGTTTATTTTGTCAAATGTCCACTCGTATTTGTAACTATTCCAGGAAAAATAGAAACTTCTTAATCCCTTTCTGTAACGTCTGAGTCACATTAAGCCAAATCCTATACTCTGGGGGCCTTCAGTATCTGCATGGCAATGCTAAGTTCCTTTCTTTGTTCCTTGCTCCCACATCCAATCTTCCTGCCCAATTACCTCACATCAAAGTGATACTGGAACCTGCAACTTGCAGGTGCACCCCCAGATGCCTAAATCTGAAAGTGAGCATACCACATTGAATCCAGCTACGAGGCTGGATTGGTGGGCTACAGCCTTTTCTTGCTTTCAATGCCTCTACACCACTCCAGAAACTCAAATTAACCTGAAAAACCCGTTATATGCCCATTTTGCTCCACCACCTGAGTGGCTGCGCTATCTGCTACGCTGCAGGTTGAAGCTGGCATACACAAAGCCAGATCTATACCACATCCCTCTCATGGTCTCCAGAGGATGCAGTGAGCCAGGAGAAGGTACTAATGGATGGACCATCACTAAACCACTCTTGGGGTCAAATCCTAACAAGCACCTCATCTTACTCAGAGCTGCTCTTAGGAAACTGAGTCGTAAATGTAGGACTTGCCCAAGGATTGTGAGACACCACAGAAAAGCAGAATAAAGTCCTATCTCCCTGCTGCAGTCATATGCAAATCAAGATAAATAATTTCCTAATTGTATATGGCTATGTTCTACGCTATTTTCTGGTTATTGTATGGCTATTTTCTGTGCTATGGTGTTATGTTGACGAAGTCTTGATAGCCTGAGTAATGGGCAGTCCCCATTGGTTACTTCTATCTTTGTGCCCTCCCTAACAACCAGGAGATAAGATTTCCTCAGCTGAAGTGAAATATGTCCCCAATGCTATGGCACACACCTTCCATGTGGAGCTCTGTCTCACAGGGATGCAGTCACAAAGACTGTCCTCCTTGTGTAACACAAAAATCCTCTCCTGTTGCTGGGGGACCTCTCCTTGATGATGGAGGCAAAGCTAGGAATCTGGTCCTATCCATAATTTCATTTCACTGATACCTCTTTCAAAACACTACCTCCTCTCTAATGGAGCGATCGTCCTGGTATTACTCAGATACAAGCAACAGAGCACCCAGCCCTGACTCACTTTCTTACTTGGACTTTGCTTAGACAGAGGAGGATTGAACAAAACCTCAGTAAAGAGCTAAGGACATGGCCTACGGTGATTAATTCTCTCCCACCAGTACAAGTCACTGGGGGTGGTGCCTCACCATAGGTACCAAGCCCTTCCATCTCTCTCCAGGGCAGGAAATCCTCACCCATGTCCTGAAGAAGCAGGGCACCCCCTGCTGACCCTGCACCCAGAAGACAGGAGGCTTTCCACATCCTTAAACCCAACTGAAAAAAACAAACAGATCAGTAGAGCTCCAATTTTTTGTGCATAGTCTTAATTTTATTCTTTTATGGATACATTTCTTTTCAGTCTTCACGGAAAGAGTTACTTCTCACAGCTCAAGAGCTTCCTAACATAGAAAGAAGTAAGACTGCTCTTCTCCATCCGGAGCTTTCCTCCATACTCTTGGCATCTTTGGGGAAATTGCCCAAAGTAACAACTGTTGCAGAAGAGGAAAGCTGGCTTTTATACACGGCTTTTCCACCACTGTTGTCACAGCTGAACAACTGGTCCAGAAAATTATTCTTCATACCAATCAGAATTATTAATCTTACTGGTATGAAGACAGAAAAAAAGTACTTATTCCTTCTCTATGAGGAAGCAAATTAGGACTTTGCCCAAATCAGGGTTCAAAATAGGTCTAATCTCTGTATGTCCTTGTACCATTTTCCCCTGTGGGATGCTGTTGGGGCAAAGAATTACTATCGTTCAGGTCTATGATTATGACCTATCACATTCTCTCTTTTAATATAATACAATGTAATTAATTTAAATTAATCACATATGCTTAAAATTGAAGGAAAACAGATTCCCCTTTACTTAGTTTATGATCTTTGGAAGAAGGGGCAGGAAACAGGACTACAAGGATGTTGTGAGGTTATGCAGGGAGAAATTTAGAAGGGCCAAAGCCCAGCTAGAACTTAATCTGGCTACTGCCATAAAAGACAAAAAAAAAAAGTTTCTATAAATACATTAACAACAAAAGGAGGGCTAAAGAGAATCTCCATCCTTCATTGGATGCGGGGGGAAACATGGTGACAAAGGATGAGGAAAAGGCTGAGGTACTTAATGCCTTCTTTGCCTCAGCCTTTAATAGTAAGACAAGTTGCTCTCCAGGTACCCAGCTCCCTGAGCTGGAAGACAGAGACAGGGAGCACAATGAAGCCCCCATAATCCACGGGGAAATGGTTAGCAACCTGCTACACCACTTAGACATACACAAGTCTACAGGGCCAGATGGGATCCACCCAAGGGTACTGAGGGAGCTGGCAGAAGTGCTCACCAAACCACTTTCCACCACTTATCAGCAGTCCTGGCTAGCCAGGGAGGTCCCAGTTGACTGGAAGTTAGCAAATGTGACACCCATCTACAAGAAGGGTGAGAAGGAGGATCCAGAGAACTACAGGCCTGTCAGTCTGACCTCAGTGCCAGGGTAGGTTATGGAGCAGATCATCTTGAGTGCCATCACACAGCCATACAGGACAACCAGGTGATCATGCCTGGTCAGCATGGCTTTATGAAAGGCAGGTCCTGCCAGACTAATCTGATCTCCTCCTATAACAAGGTGACCCACTTAGCGGATGAGGGAAAGGCTATGGATGTTGTCTACCTAGACTTTAATAAAGCCTTTGACACCATTTCCCACAGCATTCTCCTGGAGAAAATGGCTGCTCATGGCTTGGATGGGCATACTCTTCATTGGGTAAAAAACTGGCTGCATGACTGGGCCCAAAGAATTGTGATGAATGGAGTTAAATCCAGTTGGTGGCTGGTCACAAGTGGTATTCCCCAGGGCTCAGTATTGGAGCCAGTTCTGTTTAATATCTTTATCAGTGATGTGGACGAGGGGATAGAGTGCACCCTCAGCAAGTTTGCAGTCAACACCACGTTGGAAAGACTGTTGATCTGCTTGAGGGTAGGAAGGCTCTACAGAGGGATCTGGAAAGGCTGGATCGATGGGCCAAGGCCAGTTTTATGACATTCACAGGGCTAAGTGCCAGGTCATGCACTTCGGTCACAACAACCCCATGCAACACTACAGGCTTGGGGAAGAGTGGCTGGAAAGCTGCCTGGTAGAAAAGGACCTGGGGCTGTTGGTCAACAGCCAGCTGAATATGAGCCAGCAGTGTGCCCAGCTGCCCAAGGCGGCCAACGGCATCCTGGCTTGTATCAGAAATAATGTGGCCAGCAGGACTAAGGAAGTGATCGTCCCCCTGAACTCAGCACTGGTGAGGCTGCACCTTGAATACTGTGTTCAGTTTTGGGCCCCTCGCTGCAAGAAAGACATTGAGGTGTTGCACCGTGTCCAAAGAAGGGCAAACAAGCTGGTGAAGAGTCTAGAAAACAAGTGTTACGAGGAGCAGCTGAGGGAACTGGGGTTGTTTAGCCTGGAGAAAAGGAGGCTGAGGGGAGACCTTATCGCTCTCTACAACTGCCTGAAAGGAGGTTGTAGTGAGGTGGGTGTCAGTCTCTTCTCCCAAGTAACAAGGATAGGACAAGAGGAAATGGCCTCAAGTTGTGCCAGGGGAGGTTTAGATTGGGTATTAGGAAAAATTTCTTCACCAAAAGGGTTGTCAAGCTCTGGAACAGGCTGCCCAGGAAAGCGATTGAGTCACCAGCCCCAGTGGTATTTAAAAGACATGTAGATGTGGCACTTAAGGAAATGGTTTAGTGGTGGACTTGGGATTGTTAGTTTTGCGGTTGGACTCGATGACCTTAAAGGTCTTTTCCAACCTAAATGATTCTATGATTCCATGATTTAGGGGAAGACATAATCCCAAGTCTTATACCTTCTTTTTGTGTATTCAGCACCCCTCACAAAGGCATTTAAAATTGCCATTCCATTTCTTACTACATTGAAAAAATACAAATACACGGAAGTTTTTAATATCAAACATGGTTTGATAATTTCTTGTTGTTAATATTTCTATTATTGTTTGAGAATTAAAAGTTTTAAAGTAGGAGAAACTTCCAGTCTGATCGTTCATGGTTTTCAATTCAAGATATTTTTTGTTTAAAAATTTTATGTAAAATAGCAAAAAAACTTAGTGCAGAATAGATATCAAATGAAGCACTGTTAAATGTTAAGGAATAAAAAGCTGTTGGAACCATAAGTATGACAGATGGAAAAAAAGACAGCCTCTTTCCTGAAGATCAGTCAGACTCAGGGTTTGTCTGATCTTCTTTGCAAGACGATTCCACATTCTCTGATTAAGAAAGTCTTGTATCCGGTTCTCACATACTTTCTTCTGGGCGATGTGTTCTGCCTCAGTCAGTAGGAGTACTATTATCATGATGGTTCATACAACAAAATTTGGATTTGATTATCTGGTGTTGATTCACTAACCACTCTCAGTACTGAAAGTGACATCAGAAGCTCACCAAGCATCACGAGAGGACTTGAATTGCTATGTGCGGTGTAGCATAAACCGTAGAAGAAGGCGGCAGCAACATCTACAGACATTTAACACACCACTGGGTAGCTGAATTAACCTGATCCTGAATGTGAGCATCATTTTTACAATCAGATAAAACACAACCAGATCAAATGAGTCCTAAGAACCCAGAGCTGTGTACTCCTGCTCTCAGGTTATCACCGCCTGGGAGGAAGGAAGCAACATTTCCCAGCTAGCTGTGAAATCTTTAGAAAGCAATGCTACCTGGCCATCGAAGCCAGGCAGGACCCAGAGGCTTTGCACAACTTTGATAAATGGAGGCCATATGTCTTCAATGAATGGAAGGTGGAGACAGTACCTTGGCCCACTCTTCAAAGCATTCCCCCTTTCTGACTAGCATTGCTTTGGTCCTGCCTTTGTTCAGCTTGAGCCAGCTGCTCTTTATCCAAGAGTTTATTTCCTGAAGGCATTCCAAAATCCTATGGCCAGTGTGAATATACTGTCAGATTAGACCATCTAATAGCCCTGTCTGCCCTCAAAAACCTCAGAATTGCTGAAGTATTAGCACCTACAAGGCTCAGCTGAGATTACAGCCTGTTCAGATTATGCACAGGAAGGCAGACCTGGCCTGAAATAGTTTCCAGACAAAATTAATAAAGTAAAAGCAAAGGCAGTGAGGATATAGGATGGCTACAGGGTTCCCTAGGAGCAGGGAAGAAGCACCAGCTGTGTGTCACCTTTCCACTACTCCAGTACTTATCTGCACCACCAGCTCCCTGACAGAAGTACTTCCCCTCAAAGAACCTCATGAAAGGAGAGAAATATTAACCCCATTTTACAACTTCTGAATCCTGAAAGTACCTCAGTCTTAGAACACTTTTTGCCCTGTAGAAATTCAGGGTTTTCCAAATGAGACCATTTTAATTATTAAATTATTTACATCAAGAGTATACCGACATTTTGTTTTGTGCAAGACCTGCTTTTATGAAAATATTGCAAGTATCTCTAAACATTCTCAGCCAGCAATATTCCTTTAATCATTTTTTCTTCTCTAAGAAGGTATTCATTTGATGATTTCTTGAGAGTTTGTGTATTTTCAGATCAGAAGCAACCAGTGTGATCAGCCAGTCTGATTTCCTATGTAACAGAACTTAAAACCATCTTCAGAAATTTCTCTGTCAAGCTCTATATTCCTGCTCAAGTCAGAGGATTTCTCCCAGATCTTTGGCAAATTGGAAAGGCATTCTTGTGTTCTATATTAAGTCACTGAATCACTGCAGACAGAAAAAAAAAAAGTAACAACTCGCTCCTGTATTCTAATTCTCACACATTCATTGTACCCAATATCACACATTCTACTTGAATTTTTCACTCTGTATTTTCCTGTCTCACAGAATTAAATGTCAAACAGTCAACTAAACCCTGTATGAATTAATGTTCACAATGTGCACAGATTCATATTAATCATTATCATGTGTGACTTTGTCTATTTTATGTTTTAACTCATCAAAACTGAGAATGACAGGAGTGTTAACGTCAACCCCATACATCAAAATCACGAAACCTTTCTAACGTATGCCTGCTGCTATTACATCTTTTCATGGGAAATTCTTATCTTGGCCAGTAGCAACTGAGGGTAGCTGTTATACCCTGCCTAAGAGGACAAGTGTCTTGACATGGGAAATAAGATGGAGGGTGGTGAAGACACATTTTAAGGTCTTCCATGCATCAAGTCACATCCATCCACATTGGCTTTACCTGGCTTGGCATCTCCATGACTGACATCCAAGCTGATCCCCATAGTACCATAGACGCGTGGAATCTTGCTAGCGTATTTCGAGCCATGTGGGAGCATGGTGCAGGTATATCCCAGCAGCTTTAAAACTTAGATTGTGGCCCCGGGGCAGGCATGCAGAGAGCCGAGCTGCAGAAAGCACTATGCCTCCTGACACCACCCCCTTGTTCCAGTCCTGTTTATTAATGCAAGCTCCACGTTGTAACAGAAAAAAGACTATTAAAAAATACTACACTACTCCTGGATTTTTTCTATCCCTGAAAATAGCATGGCTACATGTGAGAGGCAATCAATGTTGCTGGACCCTGCACATGCAGAAAAACCTAGCTAATCTCCATCAATAACTGAGAGTTGACAGTTTTCACCTTTTGCCTTTTTAATCATTAAGATTTAGGGTTTTAAACTTTTCTTTCCTTTACAAGTGAGATATTGTTCTCTTTTTTTAGAGGTTTCCTATTATCCCATGAGTCCAAAAATTAGCACTTAAAAAACTGGGAGAACTGGCAACCTTGCTCACCAAAGTTTTAAGTCAATCCCACAACAAACTTTATATATGATCATTACACGTTGACAATTTCCACTAGTATATTTACCATGGTGGGGGAAGTTGGGAGCAGAATCAGCCTATCTTTATGAATAAACACCTTTCAACAGTTTATAATTAGGCAGTGGACAAGATAACACAGAACGACTGCATACCTTCTATCCCCCTACATTTGGATGAAAAAAAATAAATGGAGAAGGCTTTTTAAACAGATATATTTCCCGCATTTCCCCAGCCAGTTGGAGAGCCAGTATGATTTTTGTTATGTCTAGTAATAGCTTTTGGATGGCTTTCCGGCTCTCATTTATTTCCTATATATTTGGCATAGATCATACTCAACATTTTGGATGAGAAAAGAACCAGGAAAATCATTAACTTTATAGATCAAAATATATAATGTTATGGTGGGCCAGTGGTATTAGCCCTCCCCTAGCTGGCACTGTGTCAAGGTCACTGTTGGGTCAATGGATGAGCCTTCTTGAACAAAACTGAGAACAAGAGAAAAGGATGGGGCTCCACAAGCCGTAACTGCCATGTCTATAGGATACTGCTCAGGGGTTTCATGGGCTTTATTATATAACAAGCAATTGAGTAATAAACATAATTATTCCAAGAAAGAATACAGATCAGGAGCAAGAACACAATATCAGTGAAACCCCTAAAGTATATGTCTGTGTGAAGGCCATAACCATCAGGAATAAATGTGCTTTTCTTTTTTTTCCTTCTTCTGCTCCATCACTCCCACCCCCTACCAACATTTTATCACGTTTTTGGAGAAGGGTAGGAGAATTCTCAATCCCTTAGGTACATTAAATTTATATTTAGAGAACAGGCTGAATGAAAATCCTACTTCCAAAGCACCTCAATCTTTGCAGGAAATATGAGGTTAGCTCCTGACTGTCACGGCCCAATCCAAATCTTGTAACACAGCGAAGTTCAGAAAGGGACAACAATGATGGTTATTGGCTAAAGGAAACACTTATTATGAACAGTGAAAGCGCAGATCTCTGTTCCAGAAATGCAATGCAAGACTGGTGTAATCTTGGAGACTTTTGTAGGGCCAAACCAAGGCTACACAGCACAGAAGCAGAGTTTGGAACAGGAGGTTGGCAGCGTTTGCTCACATCTCAACACATTTTTCCACCAGGTCTTTCCTAGGAACAGTTTTACCTGATACTTTCCCCTCAAATAATAAAATTTTCAACAAATGATTTTTCAGTTCTCTCTCACACTCCTTCCCCCCCACCCAAGTGCTATGATCACTGGAAATAATATTAAAAGTTCAAGTCCTGAAAACACTTAATGCCATGATTAATTTTTACAGCTTAAGGAAATCCAAGATGACATATTGTAATTTTACTTATTCATGCAATTGACACTAAGCATTGTTAAGCCGGCACAATATTCAAATAAGAATAGTGAGCTTGTATTCTCAGGAGCATAGAGCATTCAGGTCCAACATTTTGCCAAAAGATCAAGAAGTTGTCTCTGAATCACACACTGGTTTAATCTATGATCGCTTCTTTTAGGAACGTATCAGCAGTTTCCTTTTTACTTTGCTATTAATCAATAAGTGTGAACCTGGGTCCTGAATTTCCAATGCAAAATATACTCCCCAACCTAAAGCAACTGAGAATTGCCAAAAGAGAAGGACTGCATTGACAGTGAGAGCTAGGCAATACTCTTCAGACAAAATATTTTTAAGTGAAAAAGGCATATTTGGCTGTACTAAAATTTTTCACTGAGTAAAATCTTTCATAAGCATTTAAAAAAACATTTGAAGTTCTCAGAGACTGAAGATTTATTTAAATAATTTCCTGACATTTATAAAATCAAAGTTTGGGTATTTTTAACTTAAAATCAATTTTCTCTTAATATATTGAAATGCAATTTTTGTAGCAGAAAATTAATTAATATTCCATTTTATGTCTTTTTTTCCAACCTGTTTCATTTAAAACGTCAAGGTGTCAAGACCTCCAGTACACTGGAAAATATGTTATTCACAGAGGTGTGGTTGTGCCAGTTAGAGGTTTTGCAAATATTGTGAAGCAAGGACTCTGAAAAGTTTGGAAGAGCACAGAAGTAATTCAGCATGCCTGCCTGAAATGCAGGCATAGCAGGAGGATTTTCAGTTTGAAGGATCAGGTTGCTTTGGGCTTGCTCGCAAAGGTGGGCTGGCACTCACCGGAGCCACCCTAGTGTATCAATGGAACAAGTTTGGTAACTGCTCGCTAATATAAACGAAACGCTTCTCTGTGTGGTTACACGTTTTAAGTTTACTCCTGACCGAAGCTAATTTGGGTAACAATAATTAGCTCCTTTTCTCTCAAATGTCAAACCACAACATTTGCTCTTCTGCTTCTGTTGCCACCAAAAAAAAAAAACCCAAAACCAACCATTCAATGTACCTTTAGCAAAATGCTTATGATAAAACAAGATAAGAAAAAGCTTCAAAACCACTAGAAGAGGCAGAAAAATGAACTCAGAGCCCAATTCTGTAAACATATTCCTACCTTGTACTCACACGGATCACTCCATTAACTTCAGCAGAACTATAAGCACAAACAGACCGGTACCCAGGGGCTCAGAAGACAGCAGGGATGGGCCATTACAAAGCAACTGAAATTTGGGATTTAAAGACTTAAAAAAATACCTCACACTTCAAAAAGTACCTTCTGCAGCCCCCGAGAGCTGTAAGGGCATTCCCAATACCCCATCCTCTGTAGAGCGTAATTCTTCCACTACAGAGCGCTCCTGGCAGCAGGAACCTCCTCCCTCCTTACTCCTCATTGCTACCAGCATGTTTGTACTCTAACGGGGGCCCGGACACACAGGGGTAAGAACCAGTTTGCAAAGGAAGAGGTAATATTGGCTTCTATCCCCTCTTTCTCACACAGCTGGAGAAAGAGCAGGGACACCGTGGTGCTCTGCAAATTGTGAACCCTGTCTCCTCTCTCCACCCAGGGGCAAGCAGAAGAAATGTGACTCAGGTGGCTCCTGAAGGCAGGTCCCATCCTGCTTCTCCTCACACAGAGCTGAGGTGACAGCAAAGGTTTAGTCCTCAAAACATGGAGCAGGACCTTCTCCAGGAAGCGCCTTGGAGAGGATGCCCTGTGGCCCATAACACTGAAGCTTCCTCCTTACAGAGGACTGAGCAGCAGCCTACATTATCATTTGCAGATGTATACAAAAATGACAGGGTTGGAGGCTGATATATTCTGCTTATAGCTGGCCAGGGAACTCAGAGTATTTGTACCAAGCATTACGTCCCTTTAAAAAATGCACATAACCTCTACCATTGGTTTCCTATTTTTTTATCCACAGGACAAGTCACACAGGGGTAATTCATTCATCTCCCATTTAGAGGTGTTGCATCCACGCACTGAGAGTGCACAGGTCATTTGTGAGCATACAGCTCATTTGCAGACCATTTATTATACCCATGCATCTCACAGCCTCTCCCTGGCATTGCCAATAAACAATAACTGCTTTTCTAGTTCTACCAAGCTCCTCATTCCCAACGCATTTGAGCATCTCGGCAACATTAATGAACATATCCTCACAACGCTCCTGTAAGGTGCGTGGATATTATCACCATTTACAGAAGACTTGCCTATGGCTATACAATCTGTGGCAGACCTGGGAAGGGGACCAAGAAATCTGGTGCTTCAGCCCAGTGCTTTAACCACAGCACTCTTCCTCTGCTCCCTTTTATGAGCTGGACACCTGTTCACTGGTCGAGGACCACCAAACAGCTATCACATGGTAATAAACTTTTACAGTCACTACAGACCTGAGCTGGATTTGAACCAGCATCTTAGAGGTGCAAAAGCCTTATGTATAGCCTGATATTGGTCCCTCAAGCTAGGTATTTCTCTTGTGAATGGTTTGTTACCCACCATAAATGTGAGCTAGGGGTGCCAGCAGTCTCCAAAAGCAGGCATTGCCATGTACTCAGCGTTATTTGGGTTCGGAAGAGAATTCATACGGTAAGGGTGTGTGTCTGTGCCTGTATGTGTATGTTCTTTTTTTTTTTTTTTTCCCAAGGAAACATTAGAAATCAACCTTAAGGATGTGAGCTTAGTTTAAATGTCAGCTGAAAAACAGCTGCTGAAAAGAGATATAATCCATGAGCCAAAAAAGTGGGGCTGGGAGGAAGTTGAAATGAGAGATGTTTAGTTTGCTAATGCTCCTGTGTGAGGATAAAAGGGTGAGATGTGGGGAATCTTCTCTGGCACGAGGTCCCGCAAAGTGTTCTGGAAGATTCGGGTTAGCAGAATATGATCTCCCCATATGGCAGGTTTGAAAAAGTGGTGAAAGAAGTCCAAGCATATGCAGCAGTGATGTAACAGGGCCAGAAGGGTCAGGCACCTGTGACTTTCTAGCCACATTAAGTTCTTCAGAAGCTGCTTTTTGACTTAGCAGAGCAGAGTTTTCCATCACATATGTGTAAAACATTTCATCCATTACAGGTTTCTTGGCTCTTCTGGATTGATTTTGTTCATGTGTGGGGAAATTTAAGGAAACAAAACAACAACAAAAAAGCTTCTGAAACACATTTCTTCTCCTGTTTCAAAATTTATCACTCATCCCCTTGAAGCGCAAGACTTGTCTTGCATTTGAAAGGTCAGTTTTTCAGTGCTGCGCTTTGTTACGTGTTTGCATGCTGCTTAGCACAATTAACACGCAGGGCTGCAGAAGCCTTCACCTATTACTAAGTATCTTACTGCTATAATACAAACCCACTAATAAATCACTGCCTTCTATCCACTCTAAAACTTTACAGACACAATGTGTGAACTCTAGCCACAGGCAAAAAAAACAACTGCCTCTCCCTCCTCATATCAAAAATGACTTAGAGCAGAGTTTTCCCTAGATAGCTATAATCCTCAAATAATCCTCACTTACTACAACAAAAATGACAGAAAAAATATTCACTGTTGCAATGCAGCTGACTCCTTTACCTTGCACTGTACTCAAGGAGTGAGAAAAGAAGGATACAGGGGCTCCAGGCAGCTATGTGGGGCCCAGAGCTCATCACAGACCTCAGTTTTTATGCAGGTTCAAGCCATCACCAAGGAGAGAATGAAAATGCAGCCTCTGGAGGAGCCCTGGCAGATCTGGGATTACAGTTGTGGCCACCAAAGGATGGTACTGCAGTCTCTAGAGTGGGTTCCCAGCAATAATTCCTCATCTCCCTCCAGCTCAGATCACTGTTCAGGGTGACAGATGGCCAGGCAGAAACAGTAACACTAAAATACCTTAAAAATTTAGGATGTCAGCCTTTATAGTGCATATGCTACTCCCACAACAGATGCAGGAAGACAGAACCTGACACCACTGATCCTGAATCCTAACCTTTTGAAATTCATCCCTGTGTAAAAGTAAAGGTAATGCTGATCCCCATTTTTCTGCCACTAGGTATCAAATCATCTTGTTGGGCCTAAACACTGAGCTCGTACATGATATTTCTGGCATCCAGAACGAGCTAGGCTCAGCATGGTCCCTCAGCACATTGCCTCTTGCCCTCACCATGGTCACTGCTCTGTCTGTAGTTAGTCCATTTGCAGCCCCTTTCAAGACAGCAAATTTTTAAAATTAAAGTAATTAATTCATTATGCAGCACTTCAGAAAGCCAGTTATCAAGCTTTCCACAGCCAAACAGCCAAAGCTGTAAGACCAAGGCTAGCACCTAGCCCATCCTAAAGACCCCCCCTCCAGCTAGAAGAGGTGCAGGAAACACAAGCCAGACTTTATACATGCTATTACCTCACCTTTTGAACCACCCTGAATTCATGAGTCCCTTAGTTTCAGGAACAAGTTAGGAAAAAAAAAAGCTGCTGTTAAATGAGGTGAATTCCTCTCTTGTTGAGCCCCTCCTGCAATTTTAGCTGTATTTTATCCTGAACTGTATCACAACACGGAGTGCCTTATCACAGTGTAATAGGTTCTTTAAGCCAGTCTAGGCAATGTCACAGGCATCAGGAGGGTTGCGCCTATCCGCACACTTTCCCCTACCGTGACTATGACCTTTGTTGCACCAATACCATCCATAGGTCAAGGTCTTGGTACAAAATTCCCTCTGATACCAAACCTCATTGCAGCTGATGGAGGCCATGGACAGAGCTGCTCACCTTGCCTGCACATAGATATAGAGTGGGAGAAGGGGACCAAGAGATTGAAAAGTTTGCTGTTATTAGTAGCTTCGGGGACAACAAGCATCAGACAGGAGCTGCGCTACAAGCCACCCTCTCCATCGACGGCAGAACCCCCCTGGCCGGGCACCAGTGCAGACCCTCCCCTGCAGCAAACGCAAAGGGAAACCCACAGATGGGTGAGTTGCAACCACCTGCATGCCCTGCAGTGCCACCAGGAGCCACCACGCTGCTGAGGAAGCAGGGTGAGCCCCCCGATATGGCCACCCAGCACTGAGCCCCGCTGGCCGCCCCGGCCCGGGGCGGCAGCGCAGGCCAGAATTAAGGCCATTCTCTGGCATTTGACGTTGTTTGTGACAACGCCCGCAAAGCATCGCAAGTGGATACTATGAAAGACTACTATTTGTGTATTCGTGAGTCACAATACACCAGATTCATAAGAGCCAGATGTCACAGCTGACCCAGACAAGGCACTCAGACAGATCCCACGCGTTTCATGTGTCAGCCTTATATCCATTCATAAAACAGCTCCCTCCCAAAATATAAGTCTTGGGAAAATTTAAGATCATTGTGCAATTCTAAGTCAAGTTTCAATCAGTTTCTTAGGTTTATTTTTCCCCCTTTTTTTTTGGTTTTTTTTTTTGTCAACAGTGGTTAAAAGAAAGGAGGGGCAGGAAATGATGTCCATCACAGAGGAGGATATAAAAAATGAAAAATACGGGTAGGCAGGCTTGGAAAAATAACTTTTTTTTTTCTGCTTTTCAAAATGTTACAGCTATAGAAACAATCTCCTGGACAAAGTCAGACAGATGTTTTTTTCTTCCCGCTTCCCCCCCCCGCCCCTTCTTTGGATGGAGTGACTTTCTCAAGAGCACAGCTGAAAAACCTTTGGAAAAAAAAACACACACACAGTCTCAGGCGTTGGAGGTGTCTGGAGCTGAGGATTACAGAAGTTCAAATTGGCTCCCCCTGTCAAAATTACAGCTGCACAAAAGATGGTACAGCATATCAGCCCAGGGCTCAAAAGGACTTTTTCCGGTTCTCAAGAACGACGCAGGTCTTGAGAAAACGCAGCTGTGCTGCGATCAGCCAGGCTGTGCTGGCCCAGCCAGGGCCTGCCCCCCCACCGCCCCCCGCCCTCGGACGAATCAGTAAGGATGCCAACCTGCTAAAGGGTGTGATTAAAGAATACCTCCCTGTGCGCATTTGTCATTTAGGGATGATTTACTGCCAGGGCATACCCTTGGCGACTTCTTATAATATGTTTTCTTTGTTTTCACACTTCCCTCCTGAGACTTGAAATTTAATATCTATTCCAGCAAACAGAGTTCTTGCTCCCTTGCCCTCTCTGTCTCGCTCTCTCTCCCCTTCCAGCATATTATCTTTGTCCATTGCCCAGATGAAGTGAGCTGATTAAAATTTATGTGTATTGTCACCGAGGTGATGTTTTAACTGTACAAATGTGTTTCAAGGCTGTTGCACTACTCAAACCCACCCCACCCGGGTGACCCTGCTAATCTCAAACTGCAGCCCTTGTCAGGTGATGACTGCTGAGGGATCCCTTTACAAGCTCCACCACACCATGGTTTTGTGGTTGTGCGTGTGTGTGCGTGTTGGTGTAAGGTTCCCGTGTGTTGCACTTGGACGCTGCAGAGTCCACCAGTTGAGTGCAGGTGGAGCAGTTCAGTGGTCTACACACAGCATGGATATTCTCAGTATGATTTGCCAGATATTTTTGCCTACATGTTTTAAATGGCACGTTTTCCCTTCTCCCTCCTTAAAAACACAGATGAGTTGACTAGTTATGGAGAGCCAGCTACATAGCTGGGTTTGAAACTCCTGAACAGATACACTGGCATAACATGGTCTGACTCTTGCACATGCTGCTGTCTAACACACAGGAGTAACACAAACCCCTTCTCGCAAAGGCTCGATACTTCAGCTACAAATCATGCTGTGGTCCTCAGAAACTATTCAGCGAGGGTAAATTATGTTCTTCCATAAGAAAAGCAGCTAAACTGTTCATTTGAAATTCCCATTTTGATCACTGGACAAATGGCAGCAGTCCTGAGAACACAAAGATCCTTCTGACCGCTCACTAGCTGCTCGAAACTTTTAGTCTCCTTCTCTGCTGCAACTGCTGTTTCTCTACAGTAAGTTTCAAAGGAAATCTCTGTGATTTACAGATACAGGAGCACCTGTAAATTTTGGGTTCTTCCCTTGATAACCATTTAAGTCCAAAAAATCTTGCTTCCTCTTAACATTTTCTTTCAAAACTACTGCCATTCCTTTTATTATATTCTGCCAACTCTAGAATTGATTAACTGCTATTGCCTTCCCTCCTTCCTTCTCACTCAATAGTACCAATTATGCTGTTAAAAAAAAAAAAACAACAAACAAACCACCCTCCTCCCCCACCCATCGAATCACATTCTTCTCTTCAAATCCTTCTGTAGGCTTTTCTATACTCAGACGAATTTTCTCATGCTTCCATGGTAATCTCCACTTCTGCATATATCTCTCTTCTCCCTCATTTGTGTTTCCTGCCCGCTTGCCTAGAATTACTCCCCAGGATCCTTCTGGTGTCTTTCAAGCATTGTTCCTGCCTTTGAGCTCCTCCTGACAACATGGAGCTGTTTCCCATCTAGCTGCACACCAAATGGTCATCACCTTCTCACTCTTACTTCTAGGAGGTATATCAGCCTGGAAACAGCCCGTGTAAATCATGCATATCTAGAGAGGTATATCGTGTATGTAAAATATTAGACTGCTCTCAGGCTAGGTCATCTTCCAGATAACAGACACATTATGTGAACAGCATTTCCTCTGAGAGTTAAAATACTGTCCTAAATTACTTGTAACTTGTTGAAAAAATTAGCTGTGTACCCAAATTTTTCATTTTGCAGCAAAATTTCTCTCAATCAATTCATGGATAGTGGAAAAGCATAAACCTGCCACTAGATATACTGTGCCACCTTTGGCAAGTCACTTTATTTTTCACTCTAGTTTGACTCCCTCTGTAAAGTAGATGAGAGCAGCTGTTCTCCAAGCCAGCAGTGATGAGACATCTTATCAATAACCTTTACCTGTTTGGTCTATTTATAAATTCTTCAGAGGCTGATCTAGGTCTTGGTGCCAGGTACAATGAAACCTCCGACCTCAGTCAGTACTAGTGTAGTAACGTATCTATAACAACAGCGTCATGAAAATTAATTAATATTTTTCCAGTGCTCTGAGCATGGAAAACACTGCATAAGTGCCAACAAGGTGCTTTGTTTGCTTTTGGTCAGGACCACTCTGTGGCAGGAGTAGTAGTAAAATGTGTTGAATAAATCATTCACCAGGAATTGTTAAGTCAGATCACAGTATTATTACTGAAGTCAACTGCATGCAATTAAATATATTAAAACATTTACAGTCTTTATTTCAAATAATATATTCTGGATTACTCTCAAAACATTCTCAAATTCATACCATTGGGTTTTACAGTAGCTATATTGTGTAAAGCATACATTAAGTAGACTCCATAATACAAAGACAGTATTTTTGATCAGTGATCTTGAGAGCATATTGCATGTGGCATATGTTTTACTTTTTTTTTTCCCCAAAATGATTCTCCTTGATAACAAAACTCTTGGAAACACTTGGAGATGAGGGGGATTTTCTACTGCTGCTAACTCATTTCAAAGCCAACTTGAAACGTAGGCTGACAGTCTTCCGTATCATTTTTCCCTTATTGTTTTCTGAGGAGATAGAGGATTAAATCCGACACTTACTGAACTTATAGATTATTAACACCAGTTATACCCATGGACAATGTTTCCAAATTCCCCTACCACTTTTAAGTTCTGTGTATAAATACAGTTATGATGGAAGGGGGCAGGGGAAAAGTGGTATCACTGACTAAAGTCAATATAGTAGAAGCAGATGCTATGCTAGCTTCTACTCAAAGCTTTGCCAGTACTTTTGATCCAGTTTGTTGTATCCTTTCCTGTACCAAGTCTTATCTCTTTCCTAACTGGATCAGCAATTGTCTTTCAGTCCAAATTATGTAGCAGAGCTCTGTAGTTTGCAAAACGTCCTGTACTAATTAGAAGGAGCTCTAAAAAAAAAGTAATCATGCTTGTGATCAAAATTTATAAAGGCCAAACCCTTTGCTCTTGTCCAAGACCTGCTATAGCAGGGATCTCAAAGCAGAAGCATATAAATGTGGTATTCTAGTGCTGTTGATCCCCCTTGTTTAGACCTATACTGCGTGTGTGTGTGGACAAGACCTTTCACAAGCCTACTGGAAGAAGCAGGGCCAGAAGCACAAGTGCCAGATTCCCCATGAATCCCTTACACCAGTACAAACCATGCTACCAGTATGCTACTACACTTAGCATATAGCAAAGGGCTACCAGGTCAAAATGATCATGTTTTGTCTTGCTGTAAAGTCACAGATGGTGACTTGCGGCCTCAGCACTGCTCTTTCCTTTATGTCAATTGTTCTACAGGGAGAAACGGTTTCTCTTGCACTGTAACTGGGAACTCTACATTGGCATTATACAAGGATACTGAATGGTGTGCCCTCTTACACTGCCTTAAATGCTGCACACTTCCTTCTGTCTTGTTTCCCATGTCTTATAATTTGCCGAGCTATTCACTTGCGCTGAACAAGGCAGAGATGTAGGAGGAAACAACTGGCATGTGATCACATAGTTAGAGCCTATGTTAATGTGTATATTCATGGTGTACATGGGGCCAAATGAGGGCATGAGAGGCTGCTTTAATATCCTACTTTCTTTAGTTACCCACATCCAAAGGGCAACAAATCTGACAGTTATACTAATTCTCAGGATTCATTTAGGGAAAAGACAGTGTAGCATATGCTCACTGTCAAATACTGAGGAGACTGGTACTATACACGCTTTTCCCAGAATTATCATGATAGCGATTATGGACACAAGAACAAATTATCTTGAGTCAGTTGCTCCTTAGTAACCACCCCCGTGAATGCTATCAACACATTATAGATGTGTTATAGCTTATTCTTCTTTCACTTAGGAGTAAACAGCCTCGAATTACCTCACCACCACTTACACAGGGACAGTTACACACTGGATACATGGTAGGCTCTCATCCTATGGAAGTCTTCTCTAATTGGCAAACACAAATAACAGATTTTAAATCAATTAGAGTAAGCAAAAGTTCATCTTTGATTCAAGAAAAAAGAAATTCAATTATAATACTTGTGGGTGCACTCAGTTAGCCCCCCTTCTTAGCCACTCCACACGGGAGTATTATCTTCCTGGCCCCACTCCAGGTGGGATTAAGAAAAAACACTACTTTATTTTATTGGTTACCTCTTACTTCTTCTGTAAAGGGCATGGCTTCTGTCAAAGATGACATGTGGCTAATGTGGCTTGATGTTGTATAGTAACTACAGTTTTCTTAAAAATGTTAAAATCCAAAATGGTCAAAGCCACCAGAATAGGCAAAAATGTTCATGGTAACAGAAAGTTTAAATATGCTTTGCTTGTAGGACCTTCACAGAACTAGCAGGTACTGTAAGCCTTACCTTAACCAGAATACCTAACCTACTGCAAAGCCTAACTTTTTAAAGAGAGATCACAGCAATAAAAGAACCTTTCATGTTGAATGTGCCTCTGTGTTTTATCTTCCAGCACTACCACAAAGAACGTCTGTTAAAGCATTGAAGATAAGTCAGAAGACACAATCTTCAGGAATTCACTTATTGGAAGATTAGCAAACTGGAAAGTTTAATTCTCATTGGCTCCTATTCCTCTAGACTGTGTTAATACAGCTCCCACCCTGCTGCTTACCACAGCTAAGACTGCATCAATATGCCTATTATAAATGTCATATTTTCAGTACTTACAGCTCAGCTGTTGGTATTTTCCTTTGGACTAGCCATGGAAATTCAAGCTTGTAACCTAAAAGCATGTATAAATGCTCCATTTACACACAGAAAACCTGTACTGCCAGCTACCTAAACAGAAAGCTTTAGGAACAACAGCTAAAAATTACTCCCTACAATATCAGCTTTAACCACCTGTTACTACAGGCAGTTTCAAAGTATAATCCTAAACATGGCAATAGATCAGGCTACAGTATAGCCTAATTAGAAGTGACTTGATATCTTTTTAAACCTTCCCAGATCGCTGTTTAGCAGTAGTGTTTTAAAATACCTATGATCACTTCAGCACATGATAACCCACAACAGTTCCAAAGGAGAGTGGTAGAAAAACAGCCCTTGACTCAAGAGCTCTCAGATTAATTTGTGCTGTGGTCGCACATGTAGCCACAGCAAATTCACAGTGGTCACAGTTGCCAGACACACAACAGAGTAATAAAAAGTGAGTTTTTACACGGTGGTTGCACACAAAGTCCCTGGTGGCTGCATTTGAGAATTGCTGGTTTAGCAAATACAACTCTTAAAGAGAGTGGGAGCCTCAGTTCCTCTCTTCGTTCAAAGACAAATTTACTTGGACAAGTCATCTTTGCTTGCTATACTTGCTTAACTTGCCAGTTCCTCCTTCAGTACAGCACCTCCCTCTATGCAGGGCTGAGCTTTTTCTGTCAGTGACTGGAATTGACAGCAAGCCTATGCATTGCACAAGCACCCGTAGAAAAAGAAGAGCCACCTTTGGAGTTAAATATTTACTAAACTCTGAACCAGCTTTTCCTCTCTTCATTTGACAGTTCATGATAAAGTCTGTGCTTGTATGAAAAGCAGAGTTCTTAGATGAGTCCAAAACCAGTTCAACTCAGGAACAGGTACAAGCTTTCTAACAGGACCTCACAGACGTGATTCAGCACTGACCTACATACCCCTCACTGCGGGATGGAAAAACAAAGAAATAAACCACAACATTGTGTCAACTGGCTTCATTTTGGCACCTACCGCAAGAATGTTGTGAGACCCAGGACTGATGCCTGAGAGGCTTCTCTAATGCATTAAATGCATGTTCTCAAATGACCTTTTGCTACTAGAGAAAACTCACCAATTAAAAAAGCTGATCCCTGCCTACTCAGTCCTGGACCTTGTCACTGTGACTCTCACCATAATGGCATTTAATGCCATTTAATACCAAATGTGGTGACAGAGTTTATCGTTAAAGTCACTTTTCCAGGACTGAGCCATCAATTCATTTCAGCAGTCACCTTTTCTCATAGAACAAATTATCACAAAAAAATGCGAAGTATTTGCCTCGTCCAGTAACAGATGGTCCTTAGACAACAGAGAACTGAGTCTTATCAATAACACTCTCAGCTACACAGGGAAAAGAAAGCTTCCTGAGCTACAGTGTAAAGTACCATTTACTGCCGCAAGGGAATGCTTGGTGGGGCCAGAGCTTCTACAGCATGCTGGCTTGAAACAGGAGATACAAGATCCTGGGGGGGGAAATCACGCAGGTTTTTCCAACCCATGGAATATGTTTCCATGGGGGGTGGGTGGGAGGGGAGAAGGAATATAACTGGGAGTGAAAAAGGAGTGCTGTAACCTAAAGGGGAGATATGAGTTTGGCTGATGGCAGAAAGGTGAAGGACTCGGGTGCCTTGCCCCAGGAGTGGCATGGCTGGATGTCGTGGTTTAACCCCAGCCAGCAACTAAGCACCATTTCATTCTAAAAAGGGGGAAAATGGGAGGAAAAGGAGGAGGAGTGGGCACTCTCTCATTAAAATCCTTCCTTACACTGCCAACTACACACCCACGCTCTACTGGCCTATTTATTTGCCACAGCTGGGTGGTTTAAGTACATAGAGAGAGAGAACCAACACAGGAAACACAGGGCCTTTACTTGCATTTCATCTGCATAGACTACCAAAGCTGTAACCCAACACACGCCTGCCTTTGCACTGACCCTTGCAGAGGACAGTAGTCCCAGAGACCACAGTGTAAAAAATGTGTGATATTAACATCAGCACCAAAAGTATGGTTGTTATTAGTAGGATATTACCCTCTTTTGTACTTCACACTCCAAAGACACTTCCTTTCCCTTTGAAGCAGGAGCTGTTCCTCCTCTCTGGCTTCCACACACACAGTGTTGCTTTAAGTCTGTTCCCAGAAAAAGGGAAAGAAAAGACAATGCACATTGTTGAATTAGAAAATATTTGTTTCTTCTCATGGGAAAGGCCTAGTATTTTCAGCTAGCCCAAATATGGTCTATCAAATATCCTCATTATAGTTGAACTTTTTAGAAGAACCTAAAAGATTTCTTCCAAGAAGTTATTCTAAATCGAGAGTCCGCTCTTTCAAAATCAGAGGCGCAGGTCGTATCAGAATTGAGGTAGACAATGTCTTAATATCCCTACACCTGAGAAAAATCTGAAGTTCTTGTTAGTCTCTTCTTTCTACCTCCCTTCAGCCTCTTTTTCTCTGACTAGCAGAAAAGCAGGCTTAGTAAAAGATTTGCAACTTTTCTTACATTTTGATACTTTTATTTCTTTTATGCAGTTGGTTTCAAAGCACACCTATTTCTAGCAGCCTTCTCCATCAAAAATAATGCTTGTTTCTGACCTGAATTAAAAATGGAGGGCAGACCATCTGTGGAAAATCTCATCGTTTGGTCTTAAAACAAACAAAAAACCCAAAACAAAACAAAACAAGTGTTCTGGGTCTGCTGTAGGTTAGTCCCCCAGTTCTAAGCACACAGCCCTGGGCTGAGCATGGCTGCAGCTCATTATTAGGCACCTGACTCTCACAATCCAAACTGCAGCTCTCAGTTGGTTGCCTGAACTTCCTATTTCATGGACAGAGAGACTTGTGTCAGGGTGGACTCCACCATAATCCACATGGTGAGAGAAAAGCCACCAAAATTAGCTGTGACAGCTATTTGTTATCTGTGCCTTTAGAAAGGGGAGCGTAATGAACCTGCAAGGTGCAGTAGCAGGCAAGAAGGTCTCCAGTGATGCGGAACTCTTTAGGGCAAAACAGGTAGGCAGGGATCAAGGTGTGAAGAAGCATCTTCTTGTGACCAGCTAACACTTGCTGCTACTAGGAAAATCACCAAGTTGGCTGGAAACAACAACCAACCTGGTGAGACACAGTGTAGAGGGAAGGTATATAAACTTTTAAAAATTTCTATTCTGTCTGACATCACTACTCTGAGCTCCTTCTAGTTAAAAAAGTTCTTGGCTTTTATTCTAATCATATTTTGGTTTGTTTTTGTTGGGTTGGTTTGTTTGTTTAAAAGCCCTTTGGTCACTTTGGGTAGCTCACTGCTGGAAAGAGGTCTAGCTGTGGCCAGCAAAAGGTACCAGCATATTAATTAATGAGAAATGCTAAAGACTGGGAGCAGTTGCTTAATTTCTCTGACTTCAAATTACATAGGTACTTGGCTTACAAGCTTGACTCCTGCCTTGGACTACTCCCTTATTTCTTAAAATACTCTTTCTGCTAATACTGTCTTTTGTGGACCAGAAACTACTAAGAAACTAACTGGCATAGGGTAGACCTAAGTTAATTTTCTTTTCACCTTGATAAAGGAATGGAGACTAGATCCACTCATAAGAGGCTGTAGTCTCATTTTTACCAGTACCCAACACCAAAACATCTTCAGATGTCTCCAAACCCAAAGGGAAGGAGGTACCTTCTTACAGACCAGAATTAAAGTCCCTAAGCCTGAAAAGCTTATCCACATTATTCCCAGTCAGTTAGCTTCCAGCTGCACTTGTAGCTAGGAATAAATGTGCAAAAACAGAGTTTACCAACTCCCCTTATAGAGGCACACAAGTATCAGCCCACTTCCAGTCACCACACACATAAATTTGCTCCCTTTTTATTTACTGCTGTATCATTGCAGCTAGTTGTTGTGAATCCCACTTTGAAGTTCCTTCCTACTTGCAGCACATACAGCTTTGACGCCTAACTCCAGGTTGAGGCAACAGTACCAAGATGCCTAAAAATTAGAGCTCCCTTGGTGGCTTTAGCTCATAGCTCTCAGAATTACAGTTAAAACCATGGCAGCTATGAGAATTTAAGCATCCCTGATGATAAGCCATAAAAAAAGGGTTTACAAAAATTTTTTAGTGATTGCCGAGATAAATCTGTTATTGTCTGGAAGATGCTCAGAGATAGTCCAGAGGAGAAGCAGGGGAAATGTACATATTAAACGCATTATATCTTGTAAAACTAAACAATATATCTCCCTGGATCTGAAAACAAGCAGCTTGGCTCAAGTGTGGGAAGCTGGAGACGCTTAAACTACTTAAAGCAATTTCTCCTTTTATATGTTTTTCCTATATATTTAATCTAACTAGTTTTCCTGTTATTGTTGTGCTCAGGTTGCACTTGGTAATGTACTTAGTAATTGAACTCATCAGTAGCATATACTGCATATAGAGTTTTGCTTTTTTCATTTGCCACATACCATCACTACACACATTTATCTTAGATCTTAATCCAGTCAGAAAGGCATGAAAATCTGTAAATATAGGTTTTAGTGTCCCCAATCCTGTTAACTTTCATAGCAATATATAACCTTGTGTTATTATAACTCCTTCCAAAACAACAGCTAGACCTGCTGCAATAAAAGCAGTCTCAACCCCCCCACCACCTTTTTAGTCACTGAATACCTTCAGCACAATGATTAAAAGTACTTCAAGCACTTTTAGTAGTGCTTCAGTAGTTGATACACTTATCTATCCTTAACTTAAGGATATATCATTTTTGCTTTGAAACCACCCTTTTCAGGTTCATGCCCTTGGTGAACAGTAGAGATAGTTCAGAGTGCTAAACTAGGCTGCTGCTGCTGCTAAACAGCCACCCCGAGGAAAAAAAAAATAAAAAAAAAAACAATTTAACTGTAGTCCTGTGTAGCTACTGTTGTCAGGCTACTGTCTCCCATGCAATACAAAGTGCATAGTTTGCTTTGGTCAACCCACTGAAGGTGGTTTCCTGAGTTTCTCTAACCGTGTTGAAGGCCTTGTTTGTTCACCTTCACAGAACTGATGCTGCTCTGTACTCTGTAATAGGTCTCTTAAGACTCTGAATATATGAGTTATCAGGAGAACAGTGAGAGGGAGGAGTATGTGTGTAGGAAGCTCATATTAAGGCACATTTAAAAAATTCCTAAAATTCCGGAGGGAAAAAAAGGACAGATGGATTTTTTTAGTAAATACTGTTGCTTCACATCTCCTTGGCTCCATAAGGGAAAACAGTTTCTACTAAAAATAGTGGCTGGACTGAAAAGGTACCAATTTATCTGAGGGTATAAAATGAGGTGTGAACTATTGAAAAAGGCAACTCAAACTGTATTTGCCAGAAAACAGCCAGCATATCATACCAGGAGGCCAGGGGTTAATCTGGTGGTAAATACAGGGTACTTGCCTTGGGAAAAAGATTTGAGCAGCAGAATACTTAAATGATGAGGTGCAAATCTGGTAGCTGCACCTCCAACAACCTACTGAGCACAAAAATATTGGTATAGTATTTCCATTTCCGGCTTGGAGCTCTGATTGGGTTTTTTTTGTAAACAACCCTCTCAAACCTTTCCACCCTCTTTCTGTTTCCAAGCCCATTCAAAGCATCGTCTTCTGGCCAGCAGGCTTCTGCCTTAAGAGTAACTAAGTGGCTACACATGCAAATAAGCAAGAACACACACAAAACCAGGTAGGTATTGCATCTATACACACTATGGAACTACACATTTATTCTATTCTTTAGACAACAAAGCCGTCACCCTTTTATGTGTTAATCCATCTCCTGTGGCACAGGGACTGAGTGAAGCATGGCTTCCTCTTGAAGCACAGGCTTGTAACTTTTGATGAACAGGGTTTCAGGCCCAGAGATGAGCCATGCAGGTATGTGTAAGCATGCTAAGTGGATCCAAAACCTTAAGGGTAGGAATGTATCTAAATACTTACATAATTTTAATAGGATATGTAGACAGAGAGCACTACTGCTTCATGTGTCTGGGGTTTTTTTAATAGCACCTGTGGAAAGGCAAGGAGTTACTTACAGGTATTGGGAGCTTCCAGGGCTTTGACTGGGCACCACTTGGCAAAAAGTTTCTTTCAGGTCAAAATTTAGCCAATTAAATTAATACACTCCCTTGAAAAGCCAAAATCTCTGCTACCATCTGTAGAGAGGGAACCGCGCAGTTGCCCCAGAGCAAGCAGTAGCTGCAATGGACAGGCATACAGGGGGCTGGCAAGTGAATGTTATACATACTGCTGCCTGTGGTTATGAGAGAATTAAAAGCATTTGCTGTGATGACATTTTCATTAACAAGTTTCCACTTTGGTCACAAGGGAATATAAACCAGTTGTCTCCACTGGAAGGATCACATCGTGCAATCAGGAAAACATTGGAAAGGAATAGACATAACATGGATGAATTTAATTTTAGAAAAAGTTACATAAAGACTGTGGGATATTCATGGGAGAGGCTATTCGGATTCTTTCCTCTTCTTGAAAGGAAAAATCTCCCCGTGACTGTAGGTTTAAGGCTCTGGAGGGGACACACATTTATTCCCTGTTTCTTTAGCACAATTGATATAACAGACTCAGAGAACTGTAACAGGAGACAGGCAGTGGTGGTGTCCCCGAGACAGCCAGGGGAGGAGGCAGCAATGACCTGGTGGCAGATCCATCAGCACACGGCTGTGCTGCAGCGAGAGGCAAGCGGGGCGCTGGCCGTCGCAAAGCCTGAGCTCTAAGCACAGAGCGAGGGAAGGCTGACCTGCAGCAAAAGGACAGGCCCGTGAATTGGGGGGAAAGATGTCGAGAGCTTGATGAGCTGCACGGCTTGAAGTGAAGGCACGTTGTTATTATTATTGAAATAGTTCCTTTAAAAGTAGGCAAAAAGAAGCAATTCGCTGTTAATCACAGATTCGTTTTCATCTGCTTTCTCTAAGGACTCTTCATAAACAAAAGAGATTGATTTCTCATTCTGTAGCAGGAGAATTCAATAATGTTCATTTTCACTGTCTAGAAGCTGACATTGGAAATAAATGCTGAAACCCTCCCCATTTGCTTCAAGGCTAGGGAGAGCAGGGAAGATGATGTGATTTATTAGAGCATTCTGACTAATGCAAAGCTGCAAGGTGCATTCACGAAATTTGCTTACTCTGGAGGTTGCATTAAAAAAAATTAAATTAAAAAAAAGATGAGAAGTCTGGGGGAGAGTTTTTCCCTTGGGGGTGGTCTGACTAAGAAGTGACTAAGAGCTCTAAAGAAGAAATTATAGTAAGTAAAAGAGCATCCTAGGGTATCTGCAAACAACTAGCATAAGTGTAACTTTTAGTTAGGCAGATGACTAACATACACATCATTAAGCACTTTGTGTGGCATGGCTTTTCAGGTCACCTCGTGGTGTGTAGGCTCACACTCTGGAAATCTCCACGAAAACTACAAAGGTAACGAAGGATGTGCAGGCAGAGGAAGCAATAAAAGTTCAAGAGTAGAATGATGGGTAGTGATGGTGATATAACTCTAATTGGGTTGTATGAGACATTGCTGTCCTAGTGAGCCAAGAAGTTCACATGCTCTGAAAGGATAGCAAACTTCAATAAAATTCAGAACTCTCACAAGATATAGCAGAGCTAGGGGAGATAATACACAGTGTACTCAAGTTTCAGGCTGTTGTGCGTGATTTATGAATCTGAAGGGATGGCTTGCACTAAGCAAATTGTCCTCCTGGTTTCTATGAGTTCACTAACAAACTATATATGCTTTTAGTTATGGATTTACCACAGCATTTCTTCATTCATCTCACCAAAACTGATATTTACTGATAGGATGTACAATACACATGGTTCCTTGTTTACGATGTCTTTAAACCTAATATAACAGGGGAATGAAGAATATAATTTCAAGTGTTTACAACAAAGAGTGATGGTGGAACAAGAAAAAGGACCTCCAACTTTTTCTCCTGGTGCACTTTTGTGCAGGAAGATGCATTAGAAAGGGGATTTTATTTTCCTGACACCTCCATCATTATTGGAACTGTTTTTCACATGCCCAGCTGTTTTGAAAGGACAGTACCTAAGCTTTATGCTACACAACAGCACAAAACCTTGCCTAAACCTGAGCTTGTAAGCCAAATGACATAGCACTCTGAATAGCACTTTAAGAACTCCACTGGCTAGTTGAAGGAGAAGGATATATACTCTCTATTTCTTGCAGAGATAGCACAGGTACCACTCAAGACATAAGCCTGGGGAGTCCTAGAGAAATTCAGGCTGAGCGAAGTGGGTTCCCTCCTGCAACTTATTCTTAATCTACCGCATATCATCTCTGTCCCTCCACAATTATTAGTACACGAATTCATCATCTGTGTAAATCATGAAATTGGCATGACCGAGTATGATGTCTGTAACTCACATTTGCATTTCTCCTTCACCTTTAAGCCCACTTAAAGTATTCCTTTTATTGAGGAATGGAAGTAATGAGCATGTTTTGAAGGATAGCCTCAACTAACCCTTGCAGAACAGCAGCAGTCAGGACTGAGAATCTGGTAAAAGACATCCATTGCCATGTCTAAGTGAGAAAGGAAAAGTTAATCAGCTTGACTGAAGCCACTGTGGTCTAAGACTGCACAGAGCTTAGGACCTGGGATCAGGAGACCTAGCATATGGAGCTGTAATTCGTATTCTAACCATACTGTTGCACAGGAGAGCTATAGCTGAGGACTCTCAAGGTCCCATCATTAGATAACAACAGCAAGAAAAGCAACCCCCTTCCTTGGGCAGAATAAATATTGTTTTGTCATTTGTTGGTGCAAAGGGTTGGATGGTTTTTTGTAAATATTATTCTGGTTCCAGTGGAGGGACTTCTTTAAGTAGGAAAGTATTGAAATGTTTCCTCCATGCAGTAAAAATTAGCTTTTCACCTGGGATGATAATCGTTCCATTCACCCCCCATTGTCTTTTGTCCATTCATATTATAAACTCTTAAGGAACAGGGACTATTCCTTTCCACATGTGTATGCAACATCCTTCATACTATGTCTCCCATTTCAAATGGCACCTCCATTTTTAAATACAACCAAGCAACAGGAAGTTTAAGAACTGCTCTGCAGATGCAAATGATTACTAAGGCCAGTCAGGGACAGAACGAGAAACAGAAATCAGGATTTTCCACTCTCGCTTAATTCATAAATCCATACACTGTCCAAGGGAAGGAACAAGATCTCCTTTGACAGTATGGCTTTGTGTGTATTCTTTAATCTCTAAATGGAAAAAAAAATTTTTGACAAAGTTCGATTAAGAAAATAAAAATAAAACCTATAAAACTGTCCCAGTTTTGTGGATATTGTGAACTACTGAACAGCTGTTGAACTGACTGTAAGTCTCTCCATCGACTTCTGTGAACCCTCAGCAAGAGTCTTTATGAACTCAAAGCCAGACAGAGACTGGGAGGTTGGGGGGAATGTTCTTGGTACACATATCCCGCTCTGCCCTGGGGATTTGGTTTCTGCACACAGAGGAAAGAGGGTTCAAGATAAAATAGAAGGGGACCTCCCTCCCATCACTTTATTTTAACAGTCAGAGCAATCTGAGAAACATTCTTGTATGAAATAAATCCTATCCTCACTTACACCCATGCAACTGAAGGCAGCATTTGGCTGCAAGACAAGTGTATTTCTTAACTATTTTGAGTGCCATATGCTATATGAGTGCCATATGTTAGCATTTCTTAACTATATATAGCCATTTCAAATTGTATACCGAGCTAAAGGAGAGAGCACTGCCCTGATCTCCCCTTCACCTCTCCTCAGATCTCTCCTCCCCCCTTCCTTTCCTTTTCTCTTCCTTCTGCACTCCTCCCCGCCTACACTCAGCTTCCTTCATCACACTTCCTACTATATTTTAAAAAACAAACAGTATTTTGTATTTCTAACAAACCTCCTCCTCCCCTCCTCCCATCCGACATCTGGCTTTATTGTCCCCCCCTTCCCCCATGCCACGTACAGCATGGGTTCCCATTTTGGCAATGCCAGGGCAATGCACCGCGGCTGCGGTAAGGGCAGGAGCTAAGTGGAAGGTACAGTCAGTGCTCCCACAACCCTCCACCCCATCGTCTCAGCCTCTGATCTCCTCGCTCCTTCCTCCCCACCTCTCTCCATCTCCTTGGGACTTCTGGCTTTCTTCCCTTCCTTGAGCAGTTAGCTGAAAGCAGCTGCTTCCCATCAGGTCTGGTTCAGCAGGTATTTTCCTCCAGACTACCATATTTTATTTTAGTTTAAACCTCCTTTAATTTCTTTCCCTTTCTCAGGCGGCACCAGGAGCTAGCTTCCCCCTTTCAAATTGCAATGGAGTGGGAGAGCCTGACTGGCATAAAAACATTTAAGGTTTGAACCCCACGTGCTGCAGGTTAAACAGCTTCCACCACACACCTCAGTTTGTTTTGTCATCTTTAAAACCACAGAGCCTGA
Source organism: Haliaeetus leucocephalus (assembly GCF_000737465.1). NCBI lineage: Eukaryota > Metazoa > Chordata > Aves > Accipitriformes > Accipitridae > Haliaeetus > Haliaeetus leucocephalus. The sequence goes on along the minus strand of NW_010973244.1, from coordinate 1,629,058 downwards.
CTGCTGTGGCCTGGTACTCCACAAAAGAAGAAAGAGAATGCCCTTAGGGGTATCTCCCTCGCCCCCCAGACTGCGTGCCCCCTTCTGCACCCTCTGGCAACGGCAAAACAGGCAGAGCGGGCATTTTCACTACCAGAAAGGCACACGGTATAAAGTAGAGGAGAATAGGCAATGTCCGGAGACTGACACAACATATTGCATAGGAGCATCACCGAGCACAGGCTGTGAGAGAGGAGCCCGCTCCTGGGAAAGACCTGGAATAAAAACCCCATAACATCTGCCTGACTGCAAAGAAAGAAGTGGAGCTTCTTCACCAGGTTGTGCTTTAACACAAGGTCACCTGTTTTTGCTGTTGCTGTTTTTTAATTTGGTTGCGGTCACTAATAAATAATGGGAATTATTTTGATCGTTGCAGTGGAACAAGCACTTGAAAGTGTTTGTTCCTTGTAATCTGCACCTCTACAAAGCTATCCACGGAAGCAGTGTGGTGAAAAAGGAAATAAATGTTTACAATGCAGTGAAGAAGCCAGGTCCACCATGTAACAAATGTCCTTCACAGCCCATACCAAAGAAAGTCAAGAACAACAAGTATCCCAAGGGAGGAACATTAAAGCAGGGTAAAATTCACCTCCATACACATGATCAGCCCAGAATTACATCAAAATTTATGCTTTTCTTAGCATAGGTCAAGATGAGTGTGATTCAAGGTGTGTGCAGGCCTTTGCACCGCACAGGAACAGATGTTCCCGTTTTTACATGAGATGTCTGTGGGATGCTGGTGCCCTCCGGGACCTCTCAACTCCAGACAGCAAAGGCGAGCCCACCTGCAAGAGGCTGAAGCAACAGCCCTGCTCCAGCATCCCAGCGCAGCTCCACGCCTGCCACCAGCCCTTCTTCCCTCTTAGCAGCTGGACCCCTTGATGCAAAAAATGTCCTTTATAAGGAGCAGTTCTGGGACAAGGGAAATGCCACAAAATGTTGGAACCCAAGCTGGCATGGCCTCTTTTCAGCTGACCCCAGTGGTTTTTATAATATATCATAGAGCAACAACGCCCATCTGAATGTCACATTCCACTGCGGCTTAACCTCAATTCATACCTCTTGAAGAGTGTATAATGTAGCTTATGTATCTTTCAAAAAATATTGTAATTTATGATTTGCATGCTTTATTGCCTTGTAATTATAATCCAACAGTGCCATCCACTGCTTCTCCAAATAATCTTTGCTTACAGTTTCTTCCTGAAGTTGTCTTTCGTAAGTCACGGCACTAAAACTGAACAGTTTGACTGTGTATACATATACAGTATATATGAATGCATGGCCAGATGTGGAAAAAAATAATTTAAAAAGCAAAATCAAAACTGTAATCTGGTGATGTTCATAAAGGATTACCAGAGCTGTCAAACAAAACCTTTCCGGGCTGTAGATAACACCATGTTTCATATTTAGAAGAACCACACTCCTGAGTCACACAGAGAAAGCTTTTGTGCGTAATTGTATAATACTTCTTGAAGTCAATCCAATAAAATAATGCCTTTCAAATCAAACTTTTCCCCAGATATAATCACCCAGCTGACAGGAACAGAACACCCTGTGCTGTGAAATGCCAAGTAATTCTTGCCAACTCTTTGGGATCGCTGCTTTGGATGACAGCAGCCAGAGCCCCAAAGAACCATAACCTCTACACTGAAATTTTTCTGGTGTGTCCTGTGACTGTTGGACCTCCAGATCTGTTGAATCATTTGATGCTTGATAAAGATCCCCTGAAGAAAGTAGCATGTTCCCAGGACACCACTAATGGTATTGCCTTCCCAGAAGGAAACCATAAAAATGTAGCCTGAATTCAATCAAAGCATTGCTATTTTCTCATATTTTGTATGTGTCTTCATGTTACATTTCAGATACTGTACATGCATGTATATATATGGATACAGATATAGATACACATATACAGAGGTATATATGCAAGTACCCACACAAACACCAACTGCATGTTCTTCATAGACACCTATAATAATACAAAGTAGTATTTAGGTGTACATATTTTTAAATAGCTCTCAAAATTTTGCTTCTAGCTCTGCATTTAGGAGCTCAAGTACACACTGCCTTTAAGAGGTAATACGCTTTGACTGAGTTTTGTCAGAGCTCCAAATACTCAGCTCCCCTGAAACTTTGGACAGCAAAATTTGGCGGGGGTGGTGGGGGACACACACGGGATGGGACCGGATGGCACAACCTGAAATCTTTCATGCCTTAGTTTCCTTGTTTCTAAAATGCAGAGAAAACAAACCATGTTAAAAGCTTGGTATTTACATACCATAAGCACACCAAAATATCTGAGATCTCATATTCCAGACCCCCAAATCTATTACTTTTGTAAAACCAGCACAAACTAATGTGAATGGCCAATTGAATATTTCTTTTATGAGGAATCCTTACCATGTGGGCCTACAAAGGTTTTCATGGTATGACATAAAAGAAGTCAAGCACTCCCTGTGTGTCAGAAAATCCAGCAAGTGACCTACAAGGTCATTCCCAGCTAGCAAAAGGCATGATTATCTTTCATTTCATGTTCAAGTTGGATCTGAATTTGGGGGCCACTAACAAATGCCGCATAAAACAATAATTCTGTCCCTGCCATAAAAATGTGATGCTATAGTAATGCAGTTAGGCACAATTCATAGAAGGAAGTTTCCAAGTCAGGATTAAAACCAAACAACCAAAAAAGATTAAAATTAAGATTTTTTTATATTGCACTGCATAAAAGCTCCCAGGCAGGAAACTGCATCTGGAAACGAATCAGCAGTCTTAGTGTCAATAACAGACAACTATTACATACATGTTTATCAACTCTGCATGGATGCACATGGACATACACAACATATCAGCTACTAACAAGTGGCCTATTTACCACCTTAATGCATGAAATTGAAGTAAACACCCTTAAAATGTATGTCTGTTACACTCCTTGACACTGAGAATGAGGATGCAAACGTACTGTGTTTAACTTGGTTTGCTAACCCATTTTCTAGCAGAATGCAACAGAATTATCTACAGTTTAAATCATCCTCTGAAAGCAACTCATGACCAGAAGGGACTTACCAAACCTTATTCCAGGGAATGAGAAAGAACTTCTGGATGTGTGCAACTGGGAGTGAAGTGATTTAGTGGTAGTTTTTATTTTATAACTAAAAGGATCATGTTTATACAAGTATTACTTCTGCCAATACCTCCCACTACAGTAAATTTATCTAACCCTTGAATCATCAATAGCACATGAAAAAACGACAAACATCTATCTGGCCGATACTGAGCCAAAACTCAGGCATATGGACTGTTGTATATTCTGTCATCAGGAATAAAGCATTGCAGTACGTTTCTTCTATTTATAGTTCAAAGAAATTAAGAAGAAAATTACAAAACCTTTAGTGTCAGCAAAGGGAGCTACAAAAGCTGCCTGGGCTTACACTGCTCATGACCACAACTTCACCATATGCAGTTAAAAAATAGTAACTCTGATTGACAATATTTATCAGTTTTGTTTATGTGAAACTAAAAGGAAGACTTGTAATACACTGTAGAATGTCTAATCTGACACTGTATTGTATACTTGGAGGGAAAACACTAACAAAATGTGGGCAAGTTCAGTAGCTAAATGCATGGCTTATGACTGAGAAAACTCTTTTAGAACAAAAGCTCTTTTTTCCTATCATGTACCAGGGCCATGCTTTTAAAAGATGAAACCCAGCATGTTTATGAGACCGTAAAATTTTGGAAAATTATTCCTCAAATATACAGACATATGTATACACACCTAACAACTAATGAAAAGCCTTTTCAATCCCAAAGACCACGCAGAAAGAAGAAACAGCCTTCCCTTCCTACTACTTTGAATTTTGCCAGTCAGAGAGACTCTTTACCAGTTACACAGGTCATCATGTTACTCAACTATTCGCAGTGAAGACAGTGGCAAAATGCTAGCACAGCAGTGGCAGAAAGCACACTAGCGCAGACATGAATCCAAAGGTCAGATCCTTAGATGGCCTCAGCTGGAGCGACTCTGCTGATCTGAATAACAAGAAACTGAAAAATGAGCCTGACAAATTTCCACAGACCTTCAAAGACTCATGGAAAACATGGCTGGCAGGGATCTGAAGACATTATTCAGTACATATTACTGACCAAAGGGAGGATCAGATTTCTTTAACCAAAAGTCATTAGCTATTAAACACAATGGTTCAGGAACATTCTTCGGCTCATTCCTAAAATTTGCCAGAAGCAAGGATGTAATGGGAATGCTGCACTCTCCTTATCTTCTCTTCAAAATACACACTGCTCACTGCCACCAGACTCTGAGATATTTGAGGCTCTGGTTCACCTGCTCTTCCGGTCCCCTCTCCTGAAAGACTTTCAAATAGCCTGTTTAAGCATACTCCATCCCTACCCCTGGCTCTGGAGGTTATAATCTCTGAATGCAAAACTTTCTCTCTTTCATCAACAGAAAGTGCAATAAAGTCTCAAAGGCCACCAACATAACAAGCTGACAGCAAAGCCAGACTGGTAAAGAGGTTAATTTATGTACGGAGAGATTACAATCTACCCATAATGAGGCATCCAGCGTGTGTTCACAATCAGATCCAGCAAACAGACGTTGGATATGAAGGCACATGAGAAACTACAGTTCAGAGGAAAAGATAGAAGTAGTGCCAAGGAAATAACTTTTTTTTTTTTCCTTAAATACTCAAGTTTTCTTCCCCTTTTTATGTCTGGGAGAGTAGAGTGCAAAACTCAGCTACAAATAAGTGGGAGAGGGGGCCCTGTGATCTGACCTTTATCTTTGCACTGGCCCTCCTTCCCTCACAGTGGAAGAGGGCAGCCCAGCTCGCACCAAGGGCTCAGCCTCTAAGGAGCTAGGACTGCTTGGCACACGGCATGCCAAAATCTGGTCTCAGGTGCACCTACATCAGTCACTCTGCTAAAAATCACACAGTAATGTGACTTAATCTTCCCTAGCACCAGAATACCATCTCCTCCATGCCAGGTAGAGGAAGACAACCCAAGGAACAACGAAACAGTTGCCTTCAGCTGTGCAAATAACCCCCGTGGAGGGATTTCGTTCTTCCAAAACCCACACATGCAAGGAATCCACAGCAGGGCAAGCCATACATTATGAATCTCAGTGGCAGAGATCTGACCCTGTAATTCATTATCCAACCCAAGACCTTTATGAAGGTCTTAGGCTGGGGAAGAAACAGTGTCACAAGCGAATCCCTGCATCATGCTGATCCCCAGTTTACATAGCTCTGCTTTGGACACATTGTGATTCAAGGCAAATTAAAGAAGATTGTAAGGTTACAGTCTGCCCCAGTGCATGGGAATACAAATTTTCAGGAGTCAGCTGCACTCTCCAGGTTGTGTTGTGCTTCTTTGTGAGTGCTAATCTTCCCTTAGGTCACAAGCATGTGCCTGATGTGGGGTTTGTACTGGGTTGTCACCACTATCCAGCCCATCTTTGGCAGACCTTTACTCATTCTGCAACCCAGATTTGCAGTTTCCACAAAGGCCATATAGTATCTATCACAAAGCGATTACAGATTGGCACTTATTTGCAACAATACCTCATGTGACAGCACCATGAAGTAATGAGCTTATCCTCAAGGTTAACCTTTTAGTTCAAAAATACGTATTTCCTCCTCACTGCTGCTGTAGGAAGATTTCTTTTTTTTCCATTGCTATATCTTCAATATTTGTACGGATTTACATCCTGCCCCAACATATTTTTCAGTCTTATAGCTGTCAATGAGGATCAAGTTTAAGCTTTATAAGAAGCTACTGTACATGCGCCTGGAAACTACAGGCAACATGTGCTTAAGTCCACACCTGTGAAACGGAATGACTGTGAACGTGTTTTCTTTTCCTTGTCACTTTAAGTGCTGTCCTTTAAGGTTTGGTGGACACTCTGCAATTTGTTATTGCTGTGGGAGGGAACTGTTTTTTTAAATATGTTATAAGTGCACAGCCCTCAGGAGTTTGAGCAGTGGAAAAGGAAGGGCTGCTCCTCTTCGCTATCTCAGGAACTACAGAGTCCCTGTATTGTGCCAAATTTTATCATTTTTGCAGTGATGCTACAACTTTCTCACACTCAACCATCTTACAAGGCAGCATTTGTATGAAGAATGGAAAATTAATAACATGCTCTCCCTCAGCTCAGTAAAGGGTGTACACCTGTCTTTGATTTTGACAAATTTCATTTTTATAAAAACTTCAGCAGTAGGAGAATATGATTAATTCTAAATGAAATTTTATCAGCTAAGCATCATAGCCAGAAGGAAACCACTAGAGCAGAAGTTAAACTTGTTGCTTAGAGTTCTAAAGCATAAAATAATGGCTGGATGAAACACCAAAGATGCCTTTAATGATGCAGAAAAAAGGATGTTTATATTAAAATGAAAAATTTATGAATTTTAGGATATTTCTGATGGGGGCTGGGGGTAAATCAATGATTAAAATGTGATATTATGTGAAGAGGACTAGTTTCACATCTGTCAGTTACTGAAAAGAATAAATGGCTTGCTGTTGTGACCTTTCACTTCTGGTGTTCTACAGATCCTGCATTAGATGTATAATTAGCTTCACTTACATGTGCAATTCTAATAAGTTCAGTGGGAATGTTAAACATATTTGGTTACTGTAGGAGAAAGACTCTTCTTACTCCGTTGAATCTGAATAAAAGTTTACATTTACTGAGAGCTAATACCATCCTAGATGATTTGGTTCATTATATGAACCTATTATCAATTAACTGTCATAAGAATTAACCAGTGGTATTTCCCAAATCTCAGAGTCATTTAGAAGCTCAAATTTCATTTATCTGAATCAGATTTACAAGTCGACATGCAAACCCAAGGCTTTCAGCTGGTTTTGAAAAGTATAAATACTCTAGTTCCTTCCAGATATTAGGTAAGTGCATTTTCACTAGCAGAAATGTCATGAAATAATTGGTTGGTTTGCCTTTTTCTCTATTTCCTACTTAAAGGAGGGGGGGGGGGGGGGGGGACGACACACACAGACACCAAAACAAAACCACAAAAAGGACATAATGGACCTTTCAATAACAACTTTTTAAAAAGATTATTTTCTTAAATATGTATATAAATGCATACACAATCAGAAATAGGCACAAAAAATTCAGGTATAGTATAATGCAAATCTATTGTTCTAACCTCTCCTTTCTGCAATGACATTTGAAAAAAATGTGATAACTTTTTTTAAGTGACATTTAGAGAAAAAAATTATTCTTGTATTAAATGACTTTGTGAGTTCCACCAAAGTTGTGAGAACTTGCTCTTTTTTATCAAAATAACGTCACTGACTTCATTAAGGAGGAATGGCAGCTGCTCCAATTTTAAGATTGCAACAGAGTCCCCACTGGAATCTCAGTCTGGACCCCACAAAAACATTCCACTAAAAAGGGGGTTTCCCTTGTGCAACCACAAAAGGAATGGCAGAAGAAGAAAGATTCTATACAATCAGGACCTACAATCATGTTTCCTGTTTGGATTGCAAAATTCTGGCTTTCTTTTTCACTGTAAGAACTGACCAACTTCTACTTCCATGTTCAAGTCCTATCTTGCATTTTGCAGTGAGGAAGAAAAGAAATTAATCCATGGGACACAAATCAAGTTTAGATGCTTTGGTGTCCTTCCTATCAGTCTCCTCATGCAAAAATCAATTCCATGCTGCTTTCAGTTGTCCAGATTTACCCTGCTCAGACAAGTTCCCTCAGAAATAAGGATTTAAGATACCACACTGTCAACCAGTCGTTTTCTCATATCGGTTTCTCCCAACTAAATTTCAAATTCCCTGTTCATTTTCAGCCAAGTCTGACAGAATGGTAAGTGTGGGGTGTGAAAATTGGCACACAGAGCCAATGTGGGAAAGGTTGCAGCATATACATTTACCATAGATCAGAGGATACAAACAGGAGACACGTGGAAATGAGAGGAGCAAGAGGAGGAGTCTTTTAGAGAAAAGTCTGTGGGAAACAAGACTCTATGGGTTGTGCTATTCATGAACTACTTGTTTTATGAAACATGGAATTTGACCTGTCCCTTGTCTCCACATAAGTGATGCACAGCTTCTCCCCTGTTTTTTAGCACTAGGCATCACCACTTTGTCTTTTCTTGGATTAACTCAATGTTTCACATGCCATTAAATTGCCTCTAAATTAAAATGAAAAAATTAAAAATTAAAAATAAAATTAAATTGCCTTTTGTCTCAAGCTACAACGGGGTGGGCTTACTTATGCTTAACTAGGAAATTTGCCTGGAATCAACACCTGCAATACTTCTCAAGGGCTTGTAACAAATGGTTAACAGAGGTAATTACACAGCCTTTTCAAACCAAGATATGGTGCAACCCTAACACTGGGAGCAAAAGATACAGTCGGCACAGAAGTTTTGTAAGAGAAGCTAAGACAAAAGATAAAGCTAAGATAAAAAACCCCACAGTTGTCTTTACATGAAAACCAAAGAGAGCAGGGCCAGGCAGACTCTGCTTCTTCACATCCTAGAGCAAAGCCAAGCCCCATCAGCATGTCCTGTGTGAACTGGCCCCGGACAGCTCTCCTCCCTCTCTCCACAGAATGGCTTAAAAAAAATATTTAGTGTCCTTTTGATCTTTTGGCTCCTTGCCTTGGCATGTCTTATGACTTCGGCCGGAACCTGGAAGAAGCATCTTCCTAATTAATAGCTCAGGAATTATTTCAGACTGCCACCCACCAGGACTGTTTAGCTCGATGGATTGTGTGACCTTTCAGCTGCTTTTCTCCAGCCTCGTCCCAGGGTGCTGCAAGTGACCAGTTTGTGGCTGTCCCCACCAAAATCCTGCCTACCTCAGGCAACCCCCATTCTATAGCAACCCTAAAAAGGCCTACTAGGGCCTGCTACCACTCAACTTTTCCAGTTTATTAGGACATTTTTATATGTTCTTTTCCCATGCTTCAGACACCAGCAATGCCACAAAGCAATGCTGCAATGCCCCATTCCCTCTTAAAATACTTTGTGTGTGGTTAGTAAACAGCTCCGCATTCGAGACCTAACAGATGAACTCTTCCTAGGCCTCCCTTCCCAATCTTTCAGACCATTACAACTGTGTCTGCTCCTGGCAAAGTGCTTCCACCTACATCATAACTTATAAAACATACTGTTAATATTTATTCGTAGAGTCTGTGTACAAACATGTGAGGAGGATTCACAGACAGATATAAACCAGAAAACAATGCCCCTATGCATAACTTTATGGCTAACACTTTCAGATGAAAACCGATTTTGATAACATCTGGGTTTTCTTGGTGTCCACCATGAAACATCTGTAAGGACCCTCAATTTTCAGAAGGTTATGGGAACCCATATGCTGAAGCAAAAGCCCTTTTAAGGTATTTTAATGGAGCATCCAAAGAACAAGACATTGAAAACAATTAGTCACTCTCAAAAAATCTTGACCATTTGTATAACCTTATTTTTCTAGTTGTGAATAACTGACTGAGCTTGTGAACCCACACACTCAAATTCATGGCATTTCTTTGTATGTTCATCTGTCTCTCATATGACAGCTTGGGAACGCTGCATTTACTCAATTAAAAATGTTAGAGACTATTCCAGATGCTCACAGCCAAGGAAAACGAGCACAACAGTTATGGGGAACACAAAGAGACTTCGTCATCTGCTTTGTGCTTCCACCACTCCCTCTTAGGTCAAAGGTTTGGCTGACAACATTCATTAATGCTTTCTGAAATAACAGTATGACTCCCTGATCTCTTTCCATCCCATCTTTCCATTAGAACTTATTATGCTGTCCCCCAACAAATGTCTTATTTTCCCAAATAATGGAAGGAAGTGGAAGGCGAGGGACACAAATGCAGGCCTTCACAGGAAGATGGAGGCTGTGGGACATGGGTAGCAGAATAAATACCCACAGTACGTAACTCTTTATGGAAGCACGATTAGTGATCCTGGTGCAATGGAGATGGAGAAGGCTGGAGAAGGGAAGTGAGAGGGAGGAGGTACACATGAGGTGTCCCCCTCCCACCAGGAAGGATTAGTGGAGAAAAGTGACTGTGGGATGGAAGCCTCCAGACCTGGAGGTACAAATGGAAATAACACAAATGCGTACTGTAAGGAGTTCTGAAAGCTTCCTTCAAACTTCAGGTCAAAACCGACAGTTTGGGGGACTTGACACTCAAATGCTGGAAGCAAGGGCCAATGTCAGTAGTTTTGGGACACAATTATACTTTCAAGTTATTTAAAAAAAAAAAAGGAAAAAAAGCAAGCTTCATATGAAGGCCTGCTTAGTGCTCAAGTTTGTTGCATTTTTTCCCAGTGTCACTCCAGCTAAAACACACTTAGTCTTTGGTCCCAATACAGAGAGTTTTGAACTTTGCAGAGTTCTTTCAATGGTGGGATAAATTTCTTCTCGGCCATAAGCTTACCACTTTCAGCAAAGGCAAACCAAGGATATTTGTGGCCAATAATGTTTTACCTCCTAGCAGGAGACAATATTCAGCTTGCCATTACACGTTTAGTCTGGGATACTGACTTAGGCTGGTGTAGAAAATGTGGCCACATACTTAACTTTTACATGTTTAACAGATGCATTGAAGGAAACTTACCTAAGGTCTACCCTACACAGAAGCCTACAGAAAACAAAACAACCTGATGGAGCCGATGACTATGTGCCCCCACTGATTATGTTTTCAAACCCTAGAACAGTGTGTACATGTGCAAAGTTGACTGACAATCTTGACATTTTGATCATGGCAAAAGAGAAAACATACGAATGAACTTTCCATAAATACTGTGCAAGCCTCTGTTTTGTCCACACAAATCTGATAAGTGTGTGCACAGAAGAAGAATTTGCATGTGCAAGCTGAACTATGCAATCAACAGTTTCACAACAAATGGATGGTTTTACTGACATACTTGGCAGATGAATCAGACATGGGCTTTGAACTTTTGTCTCTCTAGGCTGTTCCCAAGATGCATTGTGGTTATACAGGTAAGCATAATTGTTAGCTTTATAAGTATTTACACATACTGTTACAGTATCCTGAAGAAATGCAAGATCTGCCTCTTCAGCACTACTGGTATTGGAAAAGACAGTATGAAACTTACCTGAACAGACAGCAATAAAGTCAGTAGCTCAGAAATTTTAATTTCTACCTTCTAAGAAGTTACTATTACTAATTTTTAAAAATAGTGATCATTTATTATAGCATTATGCTCTTCTAAGACATGCAGAACATTCATTAAAAGGTCTTGTTTCTTGAAATGAGTATACTAAACTGAGCACTGTAAACTGATTACACTTACCAAGCACTCTTGATTTCAGCTGTGAAGCCTACACTGCCTCCATAGCACAAACCGATCACTCCAGCTGTGCGGTGCATTGCAAGGAGGAGCATGATAGCTTGGGTAAACTCAATAAGCCTACCACAACATCTGTCCAACATGGAGAAAGCCTGATGCCTCCTCAGCACTCTTATTTCAGGTTGGCTAGCAGCCTGAAAGAACCCCAAGATTCACAGGGCTGCAAAAGATGGGCTAGAAGAACACTTTCAATGTTTGGTCTAGTACTAGATTTTCCTGCCATGCTGCAGTGCTGCATGAAATAGGAGCGTGCTGTTGGGAGTGGTAAGTACGTCTGTCAGGGTGCAGGTGTACACTGAAGCAGCAGGCTGCTTTATCTTACACTCAGTCACTTTTCTGCAGGACTAACCTCTGCTGAACTGTCTTTGCTAGATCACCCCCCTGACGTGTTCCTGGGAATTCCTGTTTTGGCTAGCTTCACTGACCCTCCTCTGCAGACCATCCCACTCCCCATCTCTTTTTTTGTAAACTCTAAATACATTCAGCTGCTTTCCTGCACTCAGATTATTTTTTGAGCACTTCAGCCTGTGTATTTCGCCTTGCACAATTTAAATGGGGATCTCACCAATAATGAATAGATGCCTCAGACATTATCTTCTGCTTTTAAACTGGACATTGTACTACTAATGCAGCTTAGTAATGGAGGCACTGATTTCTAAAGATACCTGAAGTTACTGGTGCCTGCAGTTGGAGCTCTGTGGTCTCACTGCTCTTAGAAACCAGGTCCACCATGCCCCAGGTGAAAAAACCATCAAACTAGCGTCCAGAATTCAAAAATCAGACTTCAGACCTCTTCATACATAGCCCAGCCATCTCAGCTTTGAAGGAATGAACCATCAGTCTCATGGGCAGTTGAAAGCATGAACCCTCATTTCTGATGGATTGGAGGCTCACACAGGGCTGACTTTGGATTCTAAGAAAGGACAAGTTCAGGTGGCAACATCTTGTGCACTGGCAGCCTCTACATTAGTGCTGGCAGTTATGCATCTCTCTTCCTTCTTCCATTAACTGACCACCTATTTACATGTAACTTATGGCACCATAAACAACTTGGAGACTTCCAGCCCTTTCAGTTATATTTATTGCCTGCCCCCCCCTCCCCCCCCCAATGGTCAAAAGGCTTAAAAGTCACAGGGAAGATAGACACAAACATCTCAAGACTAAGAGACCTCAGTTAAAGCTCCAGGCTGGGATTTTGACAGGATATTATGCTTGAATCCCACTGAAATCCAAACTGAGTACCTGACCTTCCTGAAGCACACAACCCTCTTTTTCAAAAGATGATGAAATCAAAGCAGATAATAGTTTTTATAAGTCTTACTTATTTCCAAAACAGCACGAGCAATGATAGCAGGATGCTGGCATGGCTGAAGATTCAAGAAAATCAACGTTGATTTTAATCTGCCATCGTTGTGACTCTGAGCCCTTAATTTTTCTAGTCACACTGGCTTGACATATTGGGAATGGCTGTTCCACTGACAAAGTCATCGCTGCCATTTAAGTGGCCGACAATACATTTGCTGTCATCACTGATGCTTTTATCCTATTCCTTTCAAGCTAAGAAGCATCCATAAAGACTATGTATTTTATAGTGTAAAACTCTGGGAAAGAACCCTTCCACTTTTTGCCCATGGTTGTGTTTGCATACATGTAAATGTTACAGTTTCTTTTCTGCATCTTTACAATTTCTTCCATTCAATTCTTACTCAATGCAGCCAAGTGGGGAAGGTGAAAACGTAATGTAGGCTGCTTGCTCAGCCGAGCCCAGCCCATAACCTACAATTTCAGATTCAAGCAATAACAGTAAACAGCCATCGTGGACAGAAATGATTATATAACAGAGTTCATCTAGCGGATGAGTTCAGAATCGGGGGAGAGGAGGGGAGGTACACGCAACTTTTCTTCATAATGGAAAATGAACTTGGAAAAAGTGGCAATTTTACAAGGAGACATGAAAATGCGAAATGAATACCCTTTGGTTCCCTGCCCCAGAACTCATCCTCCCCAGGCTTTGTTCTGCAGAGAGGAAGTAGGAAACAAAAAGGAAAATATTTCTGGCATGAACTGAGAGCTAAGAGAAAAGGGGAGTGGGGGGGCAGAATGACTGCTAAAATTCCATATTTCCACATCTGCTTTCAATTATACTTATGTCAAGTCATTTTATTATTTGACGAAACCAATCCAAGGAATTAGGCTTTTGTCGGATGCCTTGAAATGTCATTAAGTGCTCGTACACAAACACACACACAAATGAAGTCACGTTTTCCATCCGATATGAACGTGATTACTAGCCTGGAGGGTAACAGGACTGAGATGTTATCAACTTGCAAACCATCAGTTCCCTGCTCTCCTGCCAGCCTTGCCCTCTCACATAAGGCCAAAGCCAGGGTGAGGTCCCCCTTTCTCCAGTATGACCCGCGGTGCATGAGCTAGGACCAGCAGGAGGAGGAAATGGGAGAGTGAGCGCTGCTCAGATTAGACTGGGAAGGGGCGGGGGGGGGAAGTGTCCATTTACAAGTTATAATTTTGTCAACAATCCAAATCTGGTTTTAAATTAAATATTAGCAATAAACTCCGAGAGAAAAGATTTCCAAAATGCATGACAAAGGAAGTGCTAGGAGCATATGTCTTTTCAACAACTCAACAGATGTCTCTCTTTCCCTCCCAGTTATCCCAGCCCATCTATTTAAGGTTCTCTATACTTTTAAGAGCTGGAGCCCTCTGACTGCTGTTTGTATATTAGCTTCAGAGGAAATCCCTATAGGCCTTCTGTTCCTTTTACACAACCTGACGTATGGCTTCGGTGGAGGGGGTGGAATTGCTCAACACCTTCTGGAAAAAAAAAAAATCAGACCCAGTGGATGTGCATCTCACTAGAAACCCCCAAAGTGTATAGCACCAAGGGTCAACTAGTCACTTAAAAACAAACAAAAAACCAACCAAAAACACGGAGAAAGAAAGAAAAAAAAAGAAAAAATCTTGTCTCTGATCACTTAATTTGTGGCTTGTTTTAGAAAGCAGCATTGCTTTACTGCTCAACAAGATTGTGATCTCTCATAACAGCTGAGGAAATAAAAATCTCTGTTTCTTTTGGCATTTTCTCATTTCAGAACCTGCAGGCTTGGTGATATGTTTTCACTCATCATGCTGATACTACTGCACAAAATGCCCTGGCTTTTCAGTATCTTATCAATGAGGCAGCTTGGGGAATCCATTACTGACACCTATTTGGGCCGTAAAGCATAATCCTCATCCTGAAGATTTTCCTTCCTCTGCTTTACAGGCTCTCCCATGCAAACTTTTGCTTGGAGAATTTTTTGGCAGAACAACATCATAAACTGCACTTTCTTGCATGACAGGCAATGGTTTGCAAAATGAGACTTTTCAACAGTCAGACAGCTTTGTTTTATACATTTGTGTGCAATCTATTTTGTTCACCTTGTAAGTCTAGGCTGAAAATATTCTTATACCTCTAACATTCATACTCCTGGAGCCAGAGGTCCCACATCCCAGTCTTTGCTCCCTCCAATCCATGTGCACTAGCTCCAGGTACCATGGTACACATGCACTCAATGGGCTTTTATTTTCCCTGCCTTTCCATAGTGACCCACAGCCATTTTCCTTCTAATATCCTAAGCTACACATCTGAAGCCCAAACTTTGACAGACATGTTGTCTATGACAGAAAGATTGATGACTTGACTGCTCTGCACGTGGAACAATGGGGTTAACCACAAGCAGTAAAATACAGAGCTTAGCACATGATCCTGAAACATGTCACAGTGATACTGCCATCACATCTGTGGTGTAAAGCATCAGGATTTATTCAAAACCCATTCAGGTTTTAGCAGAAGAGAAGCCCTAGCAACCCAGTCAGCTGAATGAGTAAATAAACAAATCTCCAAGCAACTATCTTATATTGAACATTAAAAAAAGCTTATCCTTATTAGTTTTCCTAGAGGCCTTTTCTAGACTAAAGTGATCAATACCCCCTGCCCCAAAAGGCAATACATGAGACCTGATGAAAAATAAGGAGGAAGGTATTTTGTTAATATGCACCTAATTTCAATTAAGAATAGGAGCACTCAAATATGATCTAAGATTTTAAAAATTAATAGCAGGAGTAGTTGCTTCCTGTTTGGTTGGTTTTTTAAATCCTAAACAAGGAGGTGGGAAGATCTATCCCAAAATACATGCTTAAATACATGCTTCTCAAAAATCCAGGTGCCTCAGATACAGGACCAAAACAAGGACTTCAAAATTACCTGTCAATTCTTGAAAAACCTGGCTCCAGACCTTAGCCCATGAGCTGACCATCCAGAGATGCTCTGAGGTCTTCCAGACAGACTTGAAACATTCATCCAATGTCTTAAAAAAATGTCACTCCAATGGCATGATTTGTACTTGCTCAACAAAGCTCCAAATGGAAGAGGAGCTTCCCTTTGGAAGATTTTCACTAGTCAGAAGACACTGAACATCAGAAACCTCTTGCAGTGCAATGTCCCACCCAATTTTGCTGATTAGAAATGTATAGAACAAATAAATTTCTTTCCTCTTTGGGACTTTTTATATATCCCATCCTTAATTTTAGCATGTATTCTTATTTTTAAATAGTTAATGAGGCCGCAAAGTCTTCAGGATAGTGAAAACATCTGCAGTGTGCTAGGCACTGTTCATACAAAACATCCAGATGCTAATATCATACAAATAAGCAATTGTTTTAATAAAAATTGCAAAAGATATCAGAAGTGGGTGACCAGGAATTACTTAGACACATGGAACAATTGGAAATCATTTACCATACTTGAGATGTTTGTGTGTTGCATAAGGCTGTCTCTGGTTACAAATACTGTTGGTTTTGACTGGAGGAAGAGAGGAGAAGGTAGCAATTTCTAGTGTGCTCTCACTGATAGCACTCATGCCATTTGTCTCTTTTGACTACTGCATAAACAATGGTTGAAAGCAAAAGCACAGCTTAGGCATAGGTTTGAGACACTTCAATTCCAAGGTGCCTCTGCAAGTTGGGGCTGCAAGCACCAGCACACACAAAAATACTCAGAGAAGCTACTTCTACACAAAGGAGAGAAGGGAAGAAGCAACAAGATGGGGGAGGGGAAAAAAAAAAATCAAAACCAAAATCAGGCACAGAGTTCATCAGCAGAAGCCCTGGGTGGAAACATGGTCTGTAAGAGTCTGTTGGGCAATGTGGCACCAAAGCTTTCTTTGGGACCAAACAAACTGAAGCTTTAAGGGGGGGGAGAAATCTGTTTGTGGGTTGCATTCCTGTAATAATAAAGTCATGACTCACTGAATGACTGACAAAGTTATAAATTAAATGGTGATTTAGTGAGTTATCTCACACCTACCTTGGAATGCAGTCAGGAGGAAGAATGTTTTTAAAGGGACGAAAAAATAGCCATTGCATGACTAGAACTAATGGGGAATTAAGTCACAGTAAACATTCGTGGTAAACTTCTGAGTTTTGGTATGATCTCATATACAATATCACAGGAGTATGTGCAGGGTAGGATGGTTCTGAAATTCCTCTTATCACAGCAAGGATTAGTGCTCTCACTTTACAAAGCAAAATTTATTTGGCAAGGCTAAAATGCAGTTGAATTCAAGGACATGCGTGAATTCTGCTGTGCTGGAGAGGGCTCAGTCTTTAGCTGAAATAAAGTGGTGCTGCTGCTCCACTACATTTATGGTCATGAATGCAGCACCGCTACCCTATTCCAGGTGAGGACGTGGCCCATTGCTCTGCTGGGTCACTCCGGGGGACCCAGGCATGGCAGATGAGCAGGAACAGGGCAAAGACAAGCTGGGTGGAAGTAACCCTTCTGTTTTAACTTCTAGCTCTTGTAGCCAAAATTAAAGGGTAGTGATAATCCAGGAAGAAAGATAAACTTGGGGAGAGGACATTTGGAGGGGCTGACAGAGAACAAATATTTGCATAGGACAGAGTTGAAATTTTAGAGGTGGCTCAACCCAGCCAGACCCCTATCAGATAGGACAATTTTAAGGATCCTGCCCTTTTATAGCTATGCATCAGCATCTTAAAAATGGGTGAGTTTGGGTAGTGATTTCTCTAGCTTCTAGCCCTGTTAACTAAACTCTGCAATGAAAATGGACCAGCAAGAGGGATGCTGAAGAACTGTGAAAAAAGTTTGAGGGCAAGATGCAAAATAAAATGAAAACCTAAAAATGCAGACAGCACCTTATTTTTAGAAAATACACGTTTCCTTGTGCCTGTAACACACAAAGACATCAAAGAAATCCAGTGATCCCAAATCACACTTAGTAATGATTTTGCAGCCATGATTATTTGCATAAAAGTGACTTGGCTAAAGTCACTTTCCATGTTGCTCTCTTTAAGCCACTCAAGTCCCATAAGGGATGAATCAGGTTTTTCTCTCAAAAAGAGCAAGTCATTTGACAAGAGGGGCAGCAGAACCTACCAGCGCTATTTTATGGTCTATAACATCTGAAGCAATCCATCTCATTTACTTCCCTAGCATAATGACAACTGCATGCACTGGCAGTCTGCCTGTCGTGACTTGACCTTAACAAGCACTGCACAGGGAGACACTCTTCTTCCTCATGTTCCAGGTCTTGTTCACTTTGCTCAGGTCAGACCCTGTCTCCAAGGACACGTTCACACACATTTTTTCAGCCTGTAGTACGCCAGCTTATCTGCAGTACTCATGTGGTTCCCCTCACGGGCTAAGCACCTCAGATGCATTTGTCCTCGGTGCTCTTAACCCTATTTCTCAGCAAGGGAGTTGGAGTGATGCAAGGACCAACACACAGGGAGTTGGGTGTGCATCTGGCAGCCTGTATCTCTGTCACTCCTGCCTGAGGCCGGTGACTCAACCATTGAACCATCCTTCCTCTCCTCAAGTTCAACAAAACTCAAGCATTTACTTCAGAAGGCAGTCCCACCAGATTTGATTACCAGCCCTACAAGCCAAACATGATCTCTGCAAGTGCAGCTTTATTCTGAGTGCAAAAATAGCACTCTGGTATTCAACAGATATGTTCCTGATTGCACATACAGTCCTGCTTCTTTCTTAGGAGTCAGGGGGCTTGGAGGTTTTTTATTTAATCCTAAAAGGCAGAATAACCTTAGACAGGGCAAGGTAGATATTATTCCCGCTTATCCATTTATTAATTTCATCTATCCTACAGAGCCCTGCAAGGCTGTCTGCACTTTTTAATGAATAGGAATGTCCTTTAAATTTTCTGTGCAAAAAGAGTAGGCACGTAAGCAACAATCAAGGATTAACCAGTGTGCTATAAATTTAGACACTAACTCACCCAACTGCAACCTACTGATGTGCTTATCTCCCTAAACAACTAGTTTTCTATTCTCCCTAGTACAATTTCAGGTCTAAATTCCAGTTGCTTTTTCCTCACAGTGCTCTTTTTCCTTTATTGTCTCTTAAAAGAGGTCAGAAAGGCCAGGTGAACGCTTCAGTTAGCCATTCTATCAAGTGAATAACAACGCTGGCACCAATGAATGGGGATATTCTGGGGGTCTATAGGCAGAATTAAAACCAGAATCCAATTCATAATTTTGTTTGCTGCATCCTAAGCTGTTGCTATGGAAATTAAGGTAAAATCCTATAATTATAAATTGGCTGATGTCAACAGTGTCTAGTTTTCATTTGCACATACATTTATGATTAAAATTAGACCTAGCAGAGCGCAAAGCTGAAAAATCACCCAGTGTGTTTGCTATAGGTGGTTTCAGACTTTAACATTCCCTTGCTGGTTCAGGTGAAATATGTGTCAGAGTAAGTATCTTGGATACAGGCTCTTCCAGAGCTTAGATCCAGATTTAGAAGTATGCATATTTAGAACCTGAGGCCAGCTCCATTTCAATGCCAAAACAGAAAACCTCACACTAGGAGCAAGACCCGAACTGGGAAAGCCACACTGGATGCTTTTACCCCACCCGTTGGCAGCAGATGATGACAGGCAACTCAAGGGGCTGCTCAGCACCTAAGGGTTAAGGGTATTGCAGGTTAGGAGACTGTATGCAGGTGGATACTGCAGGGTAACCAGCACCCAATAATCCACCCACAGTTAACCAATGCCAACTTATCTGCTCCCTGTGCTAGGTTACTGTGTTTTCACATGGCACTCTCTCCTTCTCTCTCCCTTGCGCTCCAGTGTGCAAGTTCCCCATTAAAGCATGCCCCTGGTGTGCTACGCTGCATTAAGTGGACCCCTTCACCCTGCTCTAAGCCTCCTGCTTCAGATGCAAACATTTTCAGGTGATCGTGTACAAGGCCAGCAGTCCCAGGGCTAACAGCAAGCCAGTGCTCCTCTAACCTGTAAGCCTGCCATGTGCCCAATCAAACAAAACCACACAATATGAAAACACTGGATATCCATTGGGGAAAGTGGGGGAGAGACACATTATCTGTCGTTCCCTCTGCCATCTATACTGCTGTTAAGCACATACCAAACTAGTTAATGCTCTGGGTCTGTTTAGATATGAGGCACCTCCAATTCTAAAGGCTGCTAATGACCACCAGCGCCACTCAGCTGGAAAAGACTTTTAAATCCAGTTTCAGATGGAGATTGCCACACTAGTGAAAAGAGTATGCTCTGTAGGGTTTTTTTTTTTTTTTTTATGTTCTTTCAGTTCACCTTCTGCAATGACTTTCTAATATGGCAGCTCCCCCTCAGAGCCCATCCAATTTTGTGACCCCTGAGAGTTAAAATTACCTTTTTTTTTTTAACCACCTTGTCTTGTCATCCAAACAAACAGGATGCCATGAACAAAAAGGCAGTCCCACTGTCAGGTCTGCTAGAAAAAAAAAAAAGTATCTAAGAAACTCTAAAGAAGTTTTCCTAAAAAACCAGGAACCTGAAAGATCAAGTTTTCTGTAACTATTTGTTATGTATGATACTTAACATAGTAAAACAATTAGCAGTAGAAAATCTGAGAAAAGGGTAGAGCTGACTGGGAGTATTTGGATAAAACAGGTTTTCATTAAACCATACTGATTTGCTGAATCAGCAAGAACACACAGACAAGCAGCAGCTTTGGATTCAGCATAAATCTTCCTGGTTTTGACCAGAAGCTAACTCTACGGGGTCCCCAAACAGCACCTCGTGAGGGCACAAGGGACCTGGGCCTAAGCCGTGTTTGCCTCCTCCAGACCAGAGACACACTGACAGGCTTCATACACCAGGCAGTTATTCTGGCCACCTGCCTACTCTCAGGTGAGACTCTCTGGGTTTCTCCTGTGGGAACCTTTCTACTTTGCTAATCAAAAAGTCATTGGGTCTCCTGCATCCCAGGTGACTGCCCCACATCTTTGGTACATCTACAGCAGGAGACTACTGTCTTGCTCTTCACAGAGGAAAAAAAAAAAAGTTGTTTTGGAAGGCCTTGGGTTCACTCCAGTGAACAGAACATACCTATCTAATAAAATAATAAAAAAAAAAATTAAAAAAACCCTGATCATTTTAATAGGAATGGAAAAGTGATCTGTCTTCTGTAATCTGGTTGTTCTGCCTGGGCCAGCATTTGGGATAAACATAGCTATCCCACAGTATGATTTTTACAAAGAGCATTCATAAAATCCACCGCAGACAAAGTAAATAGCAGCATATTCTATTGGGCTGCGTGGCAAAATTAATATATAATATGTCGAATTATACTTGCATGTAGCAAGTCCTTCTAATGATAAATAGCGTTTGTACTGTTTTGTTTGTTTTCAGGGAACAGTGCAAAAGAGAGGGCACTAATTACATTTTGATCTAATGGAAAATGCAAAAGAAAACACAGTTTATAATAATCTGCTTAGTAACACAGGTTGCTATGAACACATCGGACCATTACTCCCCTCTCTAGACTGCCTCCTCACTGAGGCAGCATGCAGCTCAGCACCCACACAGCGGACCCTCGCTGTCCCCACAAGGCTCAGCATCAGTCACTTGAGAAGTGGTCTCTCTCTCCAGGACATGCCACTCCCCTGCACTAACAAAACCACTGGCCAGTAAAGGGGGCTTTAAATCTGGGCAGCAGGATTTCCTCCAGAGCTGGATGCAGACTTCAGGGAAGATGCTCCCTGGTCCCCCAAAAACACCCCAGAGCAGCCACGGATCTCAGCACCATCAGAGCTGAAGACAAAACTTACTTTTTCCTTTCCCTTCATCACATTGATACATGTGAACCTATTCTCAGGCAAATGAAAAAGCCACAGTAATTTCAGCACTAGGAAAGACAGAAGATGGTTTAATAAAATTGTATACATATGTTCCTGCGTATAAATAAATACATGAACAGCACTCAGATATTCCAGCAGTATATACCATGTAAGTACCTGTTAAGTGTAGATAGGCCACAACCCTGCTTTAAGTGATGAAATTTAAAATCTGCCATTACAGAACAGTGGCCTGAAACATTATACAAGTGACATGAGTTAAGGATGGAGTAACAGCCTTTACACTCAATTTCCTGGCTTTCCTTGGTTTGCGTCACACCCTTAATGTTATTTCAACATTGCGTTTTGTCCTCTAAATTAAACGTACAGTAGGTGTTTTGTATTTAATTTCCTTACTGGTTTTTTTCCCCTCCTAAAGGAAAAAGAATGGAAGAGATTCATGAAAGGTTATAAAACACACATTGTGTACTGGAGAGGCTGGAGTAGCTCTTTTGGAGCCTTTTCATTCTCCTGGGAAAATATGTAATTAGGTAGTTTTTTAACATGTGTATTATGTACTGAATTACATGTATTTATACATTTCTCAAAGGAGTATTGCTTACACAATAGCCTGGAGCAACTCTTTTGGAGCCATTTGGGTCTATCATGTAATTATGTACTTAAGGCCCGTTTATAGTAAATTTTGTTGTGCCTACGTAGTAGCTTTTTATTTTTAAGATGAATTTTAAGGCTTGTGAGGGGTGCTACATTGACAGCCCTGGAGACTGCAGGCTTCTGTTTATTTACAGAAAGGGAAAACACAGGTAATGAAGGTGTGGGCATCCCCAGACTACCCCTCCAAAATTTACCTTATTGCTGACTTTGGGAACAACTTCCCAAAGTAAGTGGTAAATGATTCAGTATTCAGCTTCTTAGTAATTTGTTATGACAGGTTTTGGGATGAGGACAGTCATCTGCCTGGAACTGGACTAATACCAAAAAAAATTATTTCACATAGGCTGCTAAGTATTTGCCATCTGCTAATCTGCAATTTATCTCATTTCATTTTCTTTTCTTATATAGAAAAAAAAAACCCCAACACTTGCAAGCAGATTTCTGTAAGGATTTAGGCGCTGTGAAACAGCCACAGGCATTATAGAAAAGGGTATTAGATATGGTTGTATCCTCTCAAGATACAGTTTTCTGAGTCTTTAAATAGCCAAAAGAATTTAAAGGTTCTGTGGCTTTTTTTTTCCTGGAAAGAAAGAATGTATAAGCCAAAATAGTTTTCTCCTAAAATCATAAACAAACAAACTCCCCCCTGCCAACACAGTACAGCTAAAATGACTTAATGTGATGCTGCCAAGAAAGGATGGTGACAGCTGTAATGTAAATGCATGGATGGATGTATTTTTACATTATTTGAAGTCCCAAGAAAGAAAATAGCTTGCTCTGAATGACAGAAACTGAAGTCATCAAGCAGCAGTGCTGGGCAAATAATAGGCTTTCTTACCTAAAAAAAAAAGTTGATACCAACTCTCAGATTAGTTTGACACTCTCCTCCCAAATGTAGTTTCATTTTGCTTGGATTTTTTTTTTTTTTAAACTGTTTTGGTTATTTCAAAGGTGTATGCCAAGGGTTTGTTTGTTTTGTTGGTTTGTTTTTTTTTTTTTTTTAACAGTCTTGTTTTAAACAAAGTATCAGAAACTTTTTCAAAAATGTTGAAGGAATTCTGCATTTTCCAAGCAACATTTTTTATTTAAAACATGTTGAAAGAGACTTAATTCTCTTCCTTTAATTAAAACGTGACTGGAACTCAGCCCAATATGTGAAGTCTTAAAACCTTCCAAAACTTATTTTTGGGAAAATCTTCTATACATAAAAAAAGCCTTCATGCCAGTCTCCTAAGGAGCAGTCAAGAGCACGATATTTAGCTCCAGCTTCCCTTTTCCTTAACACCAAGCTGTGGTGGGAAGGCATGAAATGCAAGGTTAATGATGAGGGTCAGTACCAGAAGTGTTTTTTACTCTGTCAGGGCAGTGTTTTCCAGAATATGAGTAGAAACATCACACATGCTACCTTTTCATTACTGCGGTCCATCAATGGCATAAAACAGTAGCAACCCACGGACAATCTGAAGGCAAGACACATTCCCTATCCTACATTGAAGGATATAAGGTGCAAGGAAAAGCAATCAAAAACCAGGGAAAATTACTATAATTGACACACTGCTGACTGGGTACCACTGCAATCTTTTTTAAGCTTGTTTTTAGCTATGCATTTCACCAGTTTAACTCTCAGTATAGAAAGTACCTTTGTGCACAGAGAGTACAAATTTCAGTGAGTTACAGCTGACTCAAATCAAAGCTACCGAAGTACTACATGTCAATCTGCTTCCCAGGAGGCTATTGCTGTGCCTGCTTCAGCTTTTTCTCCTCGTTTTTTTTCGGCAATAGAGAGGTCCACCACCAAGTTCGCATGCATTTACTTTAAGTTTTAGGAAAGAGAGGCGTTCCTAAAATATCACTGATAAATAAAGGAACAAGCCTGGGAAGTTTCAGCTCAAAAGGCCAAAGATTCAGAAAGAAATAAGTAACAGAAAACGGGGTGAAAACAGAAACGGTTAAGTCTTAAGGGTGCTGTCATTCAAGAGGATGGATGTTGCAATAGGCAGACCATGAGATTGAAAACCAGAAGACTGGCATCTTGGCATCATCATGCTGCCCTCCAAATCCCAGCCTCTGTGCTCTGGTTCCTTTACCTGTTAAATAAGTACCATAGTGCTAGTCTAACTGCAGTATAGAAGGAAATGTTTAATCATGAGCATCAAATATAAAGGTCATAGGAATTTTTAGCAGCAGCAGAACAAAATCATTTGGAGTTATGAAAAAGTCTGTACTGTCATTTTTGAGATACTGCTGCCATTTCCAGTCAGGGAAGCTACTTTTCTTCCTTGGGGTTACATAATTAAAAGCCTAATCCTGCATCTCTTCCTTACAGGGAGAACCTTATTGATATGAAAGCCCCAAAGATACAGGTAAGCATTTTGGCATCAACAGAGTTACATGTGCAGGCACAAGGAGTGCTGGAAACTTCCCCAGACCTTTAAAGGACATTATTGATACAGCTGTAATTTAATACCAGTGCTTTCATTTTCAGCAGGAGAAGGTACTTCTCATGGCAGAAGACCACCACCGGGTGGACGTGCCTGTCACTCCTGTGCCAATGCATATAGTTAGGAATGCAGCGCCAGAACGAAGCTGTGCATCCATGAAGCCTGGCTCTCTGTGGGCACAGGCACCATGTAGCATAGTCCCTCTCAGCATCCACAAAAAGTACTTTGTGCCCCTGTTGCTGCTACTGGAAGGCAGTTTCAGGACCTCACTATACTGAGGGGTAGAAACCGTCTGATTTCCAGTTTAAACCTATTCAGGGCCAAGTTTATGACCACTTGTCTTATGCAAATATTGCTCTTGGGTTTAAATAGCTTTTTCCCCTCTCTGGCATGTAGCCCTGGATGTATTTATAGAGTGCTGTCAAATCCTCTCTCAACTCTTTCTTGCTAAACTAAACAAGCCAATCTCTTGTAGTCCCTTCCCATAAGATAGACTTTCCAATCTTTTAATATCCTCACTAGATTTTCCATAGACTTATATTTCTAGCTTTAATTCAACTTTAACATAGTTATTTTTTAAAAAAGTATGCAATATTCTAAATTAAGCTTTCTAGTGTCTTGTACTATGGTACCAATGCCTTGCCTGACATATTTGGCTTCCCTGCGGTTTCACCACTGTCCCGTTGTCACCATGTCACTAGCTAGAATAGGACAGACAGAGTTAACCTTGAAGATTTAGTCCAAGACTCAGCCACACATGGAAGTAGCACAGTTAGGTAAGCATGAAGTTAAGAGGGTCTTTCGAACGCTTAGCACTGCAATTTCCTAACAGGTCAGAGAGGCATGACTCACTTGCATATGTGCAACACGTCTCATTTTTAAGACAAACACTAACCATTAAGAGACTAGAAAGTGAGAGGCTCAACTAAGGTTAATCATTCCCCACTCCACTCCCCTGCCCCCAGCCCTAACTTGAAGTGGCTCTGCTTTTGTTTTGAAACCAGAGAAATGCGAAGTTGCCTCCAGATATTAGTCCGGATGCATCCATCCACATCCACAGATTTAGACAGGAACTAGTTCGGCTTACCGTCTTCTACCATCCCTGTCCCCTGCACGGGAGAGCACAGCCTCTGTGCTGGAGGCTAATCAACCTTTTTTTGTCGCACCAACATTTCAAAGGCTGTGCTAGTGCTGCCCAGCCTTCCAGCGTGCTTCTCTTCAAACCGCAGCCGAGATACAGGCACTCTTTCCTGCTCTCAGCTGCTGTGTGCCAAAATAAAAATCAGTCAAACGAAATAAAAATCGCACAGCAGTAGGCAGCATGCTGTTTGTGTCGCTCTAACTGGCTGTGACAGCCATGCAATAGGAGCGGAGCAGCAGGCATCACGCACATACATATGGCAGTGCTACGGCAGCAGGGTATACCCAAGTGCTACCCACAGGCACGCTCCCCTCTCCTCCCTGCACCCCATTGCTCGTCAAGACCCTGCAGCATTTAGTCTCGCTCTCAATTTTATTTTTGCCCTCCCCAGAAGCCGTCCTGGAGCCAGTGCCCAAGCAGGCAATCTCTCAGTGCCAAAGTAAGTGTAGCTGCCCACACGCTACAGCTCTTAAGCATCTGATAAGCATGTAGCCTGAATAAATAGTTCTTCAAGCATCCTCAGACACTAACCTTTACAGAACATGTGTTAAGAATACAAATGTATTAATAGTATCCTTTAGATGTTTCTTCTTACTATTGTTTTCCCTTTGGTGGTCACCAAGCATGCTCTTCAAGGAACTCACCATGGTATGCGTTAGGTAACAAGGTGACATCAGGACAGCTGTTATCTATCCATTTTACAGCCTATGGCTCCAAGAAGGTAGATAAGGTAAACAGCTAACAGCAGATGGGATAACATACAAGAAGTGATAGCAAGGCACTGTAAGTTGGTAGTTAACCATTATTACTTGATGCAATCTGTCTACCCTGTGATCCATTTTTTCTTTTCTCCATTTCAACTCACATACATTGCCTGGGCACCTACCCTGGGAGCAGTTTATGCACGGCAGCTTCTGCAGCATACATGCTCTGAGTTTTCCATAGATGCACATAGACACAGGCACAGCCCAGGCCTCATTTCGCCAGGCACAGATTTAAGAGAAGGAACTATATTTAGAAAGCATTCTCACATTTTAATGGCTCAGAAACATGGATTTCCACTCACTTGCTCACACTCCCAAATCTGCAATACCAAAAGCACAGTCAGTGGCCTGCAGAATAGATATTTATAGATACTATAAACACACAAATATGTCAGGTTAAGGTACAACTAAAAGCATCATTTGGGCCTTGGTTGTGTCTTTCTTACCTTACCACGCTTGGACTTCTTTGAAATGTAAAGCTACCTCTCAATTACAACATTCCTTTAATGTTTTACCCATGCATCATTGATTTGTGTAAACATACAACTTTCTCATTTTTTATTCTTAAAACTACACATGAAACCACTACACAAGAAATCCAAAGAGTTTGCTGCTGCATCACCAAGTCACCAACAATATATGACAGATAGAGTTCATTTTGAAGTCCCAGATTCACCCACCACCATGTTTGAATGGTTAAGTGTAGCACTACTTTATCAGGAACTTTACATTTCCACAGCACTGGAAGGTTGCTCAAGTCCCACTAATACACATAAACACAGCACCTATGAGAGCAACAACAAATTATCAGTGAAAAGACAATGCTGGTGGCTCTTATAACAACACTGACTTAGCAGAACTGTTGCACACAGGTTGGATGCTGAGGGTAGCAGCCATCTTCCCCATGTTATAATATGAACACTAAAATACTGCTGTTTGGCACATTTTATATGCTCTTAGTGATTACATACAACTGTTCATCTACATGTATTTTTTCAAATATATTTAACACAAACCTTAGAATTAAATTTAATGACACAATAGGTTTGAAGTGATAAAAGAGTATACCTTTATAGCTCAACTTTCTTACTAGTTCTGAGAATAGTTATTCTATTACTAAAGAAAAGAATGTGGTGGGCTTCCACTCTTACTTTTCAGTAAAATAAAAAGGTTAAAATCCCAGATTTGGATGAGAACAGAACTCATACTCTTGAACCAGAGATGAAACTTCACTATAAGAACTTCCCCCAGAAACAGCAGACATATCAAACTTACAGATCCTCCTTTTCATTTAAAGCTCCCTGTAGCTTTTTGGAGGGTTAGTATGGATGTTATTTTGGGGTTTGGTGGGGTTTTTTTGGCATTCAGTAAATTTGCAGCAATATTAGTGGAGTTACATCAATATCTCTTTATATCACCCCAGCAGCAACTGAAGTGTCTTTGAAGATGCTCTCTAACACAATGTAAATACTTGGCAGTCATCTACAGTTAGAGTTGAAACATTTTAGAAATGCTGAAGGAACAGATATTTCAAAGATACCTGCAGATCTGAACCTGCAGATCTGTTCCCTTCCACAGAACCTTTGAATAAATATTCATAAAAATCGGGAAAGTCAACATTCTGGCATGAACCATTTCCACAAAATCATGACAAAGGATTAAAGTTGTGAGATGCAAGAATTTTAAATCTATACATTAATACCTTTTTCTTCATTCAGCCTTCTTCTTAAACACATAAATCAAGTCTGAGAATCTTTTGCAGTCTCTTTATTCCTGAAACCTTATGGAAAAGAAACTTGCAACATGCCTACCCCCATGGCTTGAAGTGTAAATTTCCATCTGGGAGAAATAGTTACTTGCTTTTATATCTCCTTAGGGTCAGTAAAAATAAAAGATTAGCCATCAATTTTACAGTCTCCTATTGTCATGTGTCTGAGTATATGCCTCATCCTTCCTTGATTAGATTGTGAAAGTAAAAAGGCCTCCATGGGATTCATGGGGTTCTTCAGCTCTTGCTTCTCATCTTGGGGGAAAATGTCCTCCCCCTCCAAAACCCAGAAGACAAACAAACAAAAAAACCCCAAACCAACAAGCTGTGATTCTAAACCAACAGTTGCTACTGCTACTCAACCAAGTTTTATAAAAATTTTGTTAAGAAAGAAAAAAAGCTACTAAAGTACTTTAATGTGCTTGCTGAAGAAGGTTCACATTCTGACCTAATCTGATCTCTGGGACTTGTTCCACTGTATCTTATTGCAGATAACCAAACTGCTTTCCAGACTTCTTGCTCCTCTACCAAATCATGAACTCCTTTCCAAAAGATAGCCATGGGACAGACCACTGTCACAGAATGTGGAGTTTTTGCAGCACCAGGGTTATAACTGATTAAGCAGCACTAAAAAGAGCCGAACTTCCCAGAAGGTTAGAGATGTTTTCAGCTGCATCATCTAGCACTGAGCTTATGGGCATCTCCATTGATATGAGCAGAATATCAGTCCAGGTCCCAGATATTAGATACACTGTATTATGGTTACTTTAAATTATGGTCACCTGTTGGTTAAAACTTCTCCTTTGAGATGATGACACCAAGCTGAGTGCTATAGTTGACACACATCCAAAGAGACCTGAACAAGCTCGAGAAGTGGGCCCATGTGAACCTCATGAGGTTCAACAAGGACAAGTGCAAGATCCTGCACCTGGATAGGGACAACCCCCAGTATCAATACAGGCTGGGGGATGAAGGGATTGAGAGCAGCCCTGTGGAGAAGGACTTGGGGGTACAGGTGGATGAAAAGCTGGACATGAGCCGGCAACTTGTGCTCGGAGCCCAGAAAGCCAACCATATCCTGGGCTGCATCAAAACAAGTGTGGCCAGCAGGTCAAGGGAGGTGATTCTTCCCCTCTAGTCTGCTCTGGTAAGACCCCACCTGCAGTACTGCGCCCAGCTCTGGAGTCCTCAGTCCAGGAAAGACACGAACCTGTTGGAGCTAGTCCATAGGAGGGCCACAAAAATGATCAGAGGCATGGAACACCTCTCCTATGAGGACAGGCTGAGAGACTTGAGGTTGTTCAGCCTGGAGAAGAGAAGGCTCCGGGGACACCTTATTGCAGCCTTTCAGTACCTAAAGGGGCTTATAAGAAAGCTGGGGGACAGACTTTTTAGTAGGGCCTGTAGCAATAGGACAAGGGGTAATGGTTTTAAACTAAAAGAAGGTAGATTCACACTAGATACAAAGAAGAAATTTCTTACAATGAGGGTGATGAAACCCTGAAACAAGTTGCCCAGAGAGGTGGTAGATGCCCCATCCCTGGAAACATCAAAGGTCAGGTTGGATGGGGCCCTGAGCAACCTGATCTAGTTGAAGATGCCCCTGCTCATTGCAGGAGGATTGGACTCGATGACCTTTAAAGGTCCCTTCCAACCTGAACTATTCTATGATTCCATGATCAGTTTTTGTATAGAAAGTTTCTAAGTCATGTTTTGTTCTGATAAAGAAACTAAATGCACTTAGATGATAAATGCAGGCTCAGTAAAAATCAACCATGCCTTCAAAGTAAGTGTACATGTCTGATAACAGTTCATAAAACAATATTGTTGTTCCTTTTCTCAACAGAAAGAAATGTTAACAGGGAGCAAGCCAAAGGCAGGAAGGGAAGGGAGGTACCAGGGATTCCTGGTATGTCTGATTTACTGTAAGTGGGCTCAATTCCCCAGTGCACTTTGTCCCACAGCAGATGCAAGGGCAAGAAGGTTAAACAGACTGGCAACGGGCATGGCTGCTGGTTTACAAGAAATATACTGAAAGAGCAGCCTAAGGCTTTGTACAATATTCCAAATAACCCTTTATTTTCACGTTTTTCCACATGGATAAAAGACTGTGCTTGAGCAGCAGTAGTGACAGTTGCCACACCAATAGTTATCATACCAAATCCAATCTGTTTAGCTTCATTTAAACAAGCTAGATTTCTAAAGGTTTTGTTATCCCTTGAGCTGGAAGAAGAACATCTCTTATTTATATTAGTTGCTTAAGACTCCCCTGTGTTATGTGCTGCACAGCAGTATAGTGAGAGCGTTCCATCCCAAATCGCTCACCATATAAACAGAAGAGGTATAGGAGGGAGATATTATTTTTCTTGCTTCTAGTAATACAGACCCAAGTCACAGAATGACTAAGAAGCTTGCTTAAGGTCACATAGGACACCTGTAACACAGCTGCAATTTTTTTTTTTTTTTTTAAACTCAGACCTGTCACATCCTGCTGTAGCTGCCTACCAACAGGATTGGTGTCATCCCTAGAGAGAGACTGAAGCTGTCACTGCAGGTTCACTGATGCAATGTTCCCGCTGACTTGCAGTTCTCCGTTAGCTCCATCCACATGCAGCCCCAGGCTTATTCCAAGCATTAGCATTATTCAAAGCTCCCAGTGAAGCTGGCTTTCACTTGTTTGCTTAGAAGCATTTGCAACACTTCAAAGGTAGTTCCTCCACAGCAGTCTCCTACCACTAAACCCAGGGTGCCTGTTTCCCATTGCAAGCGTAAGAATTGCTCTAGAGGAATACCTACATATATTCCTTTAACCACAAACCCAATGTAATTTTAAAAATATAGTAAGATGAGATGAGACACAGTTAAATTCCAAGCACAAACTAGTTACTGCATGCAGCAGAAGGGGAAAACTGTCCATTAGGACAGCTGACATAGCTGCAGTGATACAAATCATTTAAGCAAACCCAGTGCTACTGAACGTCAGTAGTGCTCTGCGGGTTTGGAGAATACCACAAACACCACATGAACATTAATTAAGCACAAGGTAAAGCCGTAAACATTTTAACAGTAACCACAGCACTCTGGGAGGCCTGATTACCCACTGTGGTTGTGTGCTCTGATCTGGCAGTTCCCTCAGGACCTTCTTTCCATCACACCGCCGCTTGCAGGCCTTGATGACCAGCATTTCCAGAATAGATATATTCTCAACACTGTATTTCCAGGGGCACTCTGGAAATATGGATACGCCTGCCACTTCCACATGCCATTAATTCTGGGACGTAAAAATACGTGAGTGCAAATTCTAGCATTTCAGCCCTATGACAAGTACTAAAGAGCCATTTGGTGAAAGTGAGCGTATGTTCAACTGCTTAGCAGAATCAGTGTCTTCACTGTAGACATGGGCAATATCACAGTCATTAAAATTAGGCTTGGTTCCATAAAGGTCTACTGCATACAGAATTTGCTTGATAGAAGGTAAACATGGACTGTATATTCTATTACAGCACATCAACAGCAAGATTTTTTTTTTTCCTGTGCAACTATTACATATGTACTTCTTGCCAAAAAAAAATAAAAATCAGAGCTAGCAAAATTCACTTTAAAATGTATTGAAGGATCATTACCACAGTCAGTTTAAGAGTAGGACTGCAATAAGTGCTAGCACAAAACATCAACAAAGCAGAGCATAAAACTTTTGAGTCCGGAAATAGACTCTTTTCGTAGGTTATTTTTCCTTCTACAGAGCAACAATGTAATCATCAAGCAAACAGAGCAAGTGAAGGAATGATTGACGGAAGGCCAGGCTTATTTTTCACTAACATAAATGCATTCACTGCCTGGAACAACCAGCAAGTTATTCCTTTCCATGGTCTTCCTGTTATTTTAACTTCTGGAAGGAAAATCTACTTGAAAAGATGGTATCTTTGCATGCATACCTACATTATATACATATATATTCATATTCACACACATGCGCATACATGGGGAGCAGGGATGTTTAGAAATGCAGCCCCAACATCCAACTTTGTCTGTGAACTGCAACGATGCAGGCAAAGTTTATTTCTTCTTTTCAAAGTATGTGGATAATATTTATTGTCTTTAAGTAGCAACATGAGGCTGTTCTCTGGGACAGCAGGGAAACAAGACACAAAGAACAAACCCAAAGAACAAGTTTGGAAAAACATGACAGACTTTATACACTGGTGAAAACCACGCCAGTAGCATGAACACCTCTATTTGCATTCACCCGTTTGCTGAGGCATGGTTTGTTGTTCTAGCCGGCCTTTAAATCCTCAGCGAGCTGCTGTCTCCAAATCCCCTACGCTAGGCCTTCTCCTAGTAAGGACCTGGGCAGCCTCCCACCCACTGACAAGGGGAAAACATGAAGCATGGGAAATTTCAAAGCAGCAGACAGAAAAGGCTTCGCAGAGAAAAGGAGACAGATCTTTATATAGGCCTAGACCAAGCCAGGTATGTAAACTCTTGCACAGCTATAAGCTATAGGAGTACTCCCGCTGTAATCAACAAGATCTCTTAAACACACTTAACGTGAGGCTCATGCTTACATACCTGGCATAAATGGAGACAGAACAAGCAACTGTGGGGCCTTCTTACAGGGGGGTTTCCAGCACACACGGACAGGGAACGACAGGGCCACAGACCCAGCTCCACGTTTGCCCAAGAGAGACTGATAATTCTGGATGGCCAGTTAGGGTAAGGCTGATATTTAGATACTTATTTCAGCATCTCTAAGAAGCATATATATATGAAAATAAAAATAATTTTTTTATATATATGTGTGTGTGCACATGTGCATTTTTTTATATATAGTTTTATTTAGAGATATATAAAAAAAAAATCACACCGTAAGCTACAAAACGGGCACTCACAACTTCTGAGGCTCCTAAAGCTAACAGCGGATGCTATTACAAACTGGGACCCAAATGTCAAGTACCAACGATGCTTAAGTGCTGCTTAATTAAAATGGAAGAGAAAGAGCATTCATGTATTAATTCAGTTATTCACAAGGTTTTTTACATTCACAGCAAGAACCTAACTTACCCTTCAAGCACTCCAGCAACTTTAGGCACTCTCAAGTTTTCACCTAATGGCTTTTTATTTGTAAAAGTACCACATCTCTGCATGCGAACAAAAAGCTGTCATGATCTCTCTAGCTTTGTTAGGTCAAGTATCTACTGTCTAGGTACACCCCATACCTTCCTCTTATATTCGGTAGCCCAGAGCAACATAGTGCATAGGTCACTTGTTCCACAAAAGCGACTTTTGCTCTCAACAATATCCCACCAAGGACACTAATGGCAGAAGAAGAAATCACAAATCAAGTAGATATTCTGAATACTTCAGTGAAACCGACATATTAGTTAAATACAGTTTAGCATAAAATATATTTGAGTCCCAGACAGAGCTGTGAGTTACAGTTATCTGTGCAACAGGAGCAGAACTTTGACCAGTGCATTTTACTGATGGAAATACTAAAGCCTATACTACATAAAAAGAATACCTGATATATCACATACCATGAAAAAGAATGAATTAAAATTAATGGACATATGGACACCATGTGTGAGTAAAAACTGAGGGTTAATTATTCATATATTATTATACAATCAATGAAGAGAGTTAAATGTCAACCTGCACTCCAGAATTTCCAAGTCAGTAAGAATCTACTATTAATCTTGAAGAACTAGATTAATTACATGCACCAAAATTTTTTAATAACATTATGAGACAAGAAAAAAAAAAGAATTCATCAAGTCACATCATCCAAATCAATATCCATTTTCTAAAGAAAAACAAGGGAAAGAAGAAATATATCATGTTTAGAAATGGATTTAGAAAACAACTCTTGCTTTTTCCACAAGAAATTAAATTTTGGGTTAAGGAATTTCTTTGCGTCACCAGAATCCACAAATACAGATTTAGTTTCTTCAAGCACTAGCTGATTTTCTTCTTGAAAAGGGAACTACACCACACGCATTTAGAAGTCTTAAAAAAAAAAAAAAAAGACTCTTTCTTCTGCTTTTTGCAAAGAAAGATCAGGAAACACCAATCCTCTATTTTAGCATGCAGAATTTTTTTCTGCCTCTGTAACTCTTGCCAAAATCCATTCTTTATCTTGAGCAGATAAAGAATGTGTTTAACATAAAGCACCTTATTCTTCTAAACACTCACATAGTTTTCTGAAGGTTAACAGATGCATCAGAAAGAGCAACAAGAAACAACCTTCTGAAAGGTTTTCAAGGTTTGATCTCTTTGTTATATTGCTGTTAGCTCCCATGCAACCAAACAACAGTGGTGTGGCTTTTTAGGCAAAACTTCTGTCATCTATGTCAAACTCAGAAGAATGGAGTCTCATGATTTAACTTTATTAGACGATACGGCTGCATCTCTTTAGATATCTTCCAGGGATCTCTTTTCAAAGCAGAAATACATGTTCTTTAATAAGAGAGATAGGACAGCTCCACTATTGCATCACTGTTACACCAGCAGCATCCTGCTGACAAGGATGGATACTTTTCTAATGATGGTGGCAGAGCAGGAAAGATGGTAAGAGAGACCACAGTTCACAGCTCCACTGCATTTGGGACTAAATGTGCTCTTAAACAACATGCCTCTGACTGTTTTTCACTGGAAGGATAAGTCTACATCCTTTGAGATCTAAGAAGCTGTACTGGAAGACAGGGCATTACTGCCTAATGGTCAGTGCTGCCATGATGGGTACCCAACTGTTAGCTCTAGCCCTCTAGTCATCATTTGTCTCCGTGGAAGCGCCCTGCTGCACACTCCCATCAGCACCTTGTATGGACCTCTGTGGGCCTGGTTCCTCCCACACAGTGGAAGTGCCAAGTGAGCATGCTCTCTGCAGTTTCCAGTGGAAGAGTTGGAAAGTAGAAATCCAGCCACTGGTGCAATCAGTTTGAAGAGCTAGACTTGGTTAAGTTCCCCGCTGTCTCTGCTCCGA
The DNA here is from genome assembly GCF_000737465.1 of Haliaeetus leucocephalus. Lineage (NCBI taxonomy): Eukaryota > Metazoa > Chordata > Aves > Accipitriformes > Accipitridae > Haliaeetus > Haliaeetus leucocephalus. Next base: position 1,593,699 of record NW_010973244.1, on the reverse strand, counting down.
TTTGGCAAGAGTTAAAGAAGTTAGAGGATTAGAGAAGACAAATGTCCTGTTATTTTAGAAAAGTTAATTCCTGGAATGATTGCTGCCAGGGGGCCACAGCAACAGAGCCAACAAAGAGGGAGAGATTCAGGGCAATTCTTTCCTATCAAGTTGGCCTGCGCCCCAGAGATTGTTCAGCAATTCTCCAGGATCAGCAAGAGAAAGTCAGCTGTGGGAACCCAGCCTTGCCTTTGCAAGCATCAGCAACCTTGTAAACACCCAGTAAAAAGGCTCCAAAGTGAGCAGAAACATGAAACCGGGCTGGGTTCCCAGCTGGTGTGAACTGGTGTCATTCCACCCCCGGAAAGCTAAGCTTCATGGTTTCAGCTCTCCTGTTGAGACTGTGCTCCCAGGTACCGCCGGCCCTTCCAGGCTGCGATTCGGCACTGAGCAGGCTTTGCAACACGACTGCGTGCGAAGGCTCTGCAGGAATCTCCCTCTCGGGCCTGTGTGGGCAGCAGAGTTTCTCCCCAGCTGCAGCAGATACACACATTTCTATGACGCTATTTCAGACCGTATTAGTGATGAGGAACTGGCCTTGGGGCACCCTCAGACTGCCTCAGTAGCACAGTGCCACGGGCCACCACACTCAAAGCACTGGAAGGAGCATATTTGCCCCTTATCAACAATAAAAAGGTGGCAAAGGAAGATTTAGCCTTAAGTTAACCACATAGGACTCCCCTGGGCATCATTAGGCAGAGCTAAAAGCCAGGACAGAAACTGAACAGTTAAAATGCATTCCTCTCAGAGTACCCATTAAAAGAAAAGCCCTTGTCTTTAGCCAACTGCAAATCCAGTATTCTGCAAAAGTGAATTAAAGTGGCTGGAACAGAGCTTTTCTAAAGCAGTTTACATTGGACAGATCACAAGAACAATAATCACAAAACATGCTTTCTGTGAACCTTCCAAATTATCACATTTCTTCTTTTGACAACAACAGAAAACATTCAGAAGAGGAAAAAAAAGTCTGAAATCTAAGCAGTAAGTGCAAGGCAATTTTAAGGGTTAAGGATCTGAAATAGGGACAAAAGCAAAGAGAAGAGCCAGGTCTTTTGAGTACAGCCCAAAGTCATAGCAATAGAAGAAATCAGATACTTTCTTGGTGACAAAGTCCAAAAGCACAACAAGAAAGATAGCCAGCTTTCTCAGAATTTATAGCAGATGAACAAAACACTAGTTACTCATATCACTGTAACATCCAAGCAAAATCAGTACCTCATTATGCTGGTCAAACACACAGACACAGGCAGTCCTTGCCCAAAGTGATTGCAAAGCAACTGAATGAACCAGAGAGCAGGAGGGAGAAGAGCAACCAAGATGAAACAGGTCAACAGAGTGCTTAGGGGATGCCCTTTTATGCCCTTGCAAACCACCTGCCATAAATTTCTGAGCATTAGTTTCAGGTGAGACACATCATTGCACCTCGGTCTTTTCACACTTGCAGACCTGCAGCGCTGTTAATGCTCTGGCAGTTTTGCTGATTTTCTTTCCCAAAGGTAGGCTTCCTGTGAAGCTTGTGAGTAAAATAAATCAAAGAGCAGTTAACACTCACAGATTTGGCTTGACAGAGTGGCTCAAATCATGTGGCTACCAGCCAGCAAGAGCTGCCCTGCCCCACAGCCTAACAGCCCCCCTTCATCCCTGTATAGCTTTACAAGGCATCTCGGCTGCATTGGGCTGAATTTCAGGAGGCCTTTTCTTTCCAAGAAACAGAAATAGGGACCAAAACAGCTTTCAGTTTCCAAATACCCTACAAGGCCTCCCTCCTTCATCTGGACCCCCCAAATCATTGTTCCCCAACCCCACACTGAGTCCTCCCTGCAGACCTACTTCTTCCCTCACCAGGTGTAAGCTCTGTGAGCCCAGCTGGCTCCTAACCCACCGTGCTGAGGGGCACAGGTGTCCATATCCCCTACAATGCCCATCACTGCCTTCCTCGCAGAAGAAGGGAGGACAACACTGTGTCCCAGGGACAACCCTCATACCCCTCACCTCTACCTTAATGCTCTGTTTTGGGGCTGCTCTTAGAGGAGTCAATCTGCAAATCCACTGCTGGGGCACCCACACCCGGCTGATCCTCTGGAGCAAATACCCTTTGCATTGCCAGCATAGTCTGGAGATGTAAAAGCAAGGACATTTTTCAGATGGTAATGTCTAAAATAAGTATCTTTTGAGCCCAAATACTCTTGTACATTCTTTCAGTTTCTTCTGAACTTTAAATGGGGAAAAAAAAAAGATTTCAGCATGGCAGGTCGAAAGATGAGTTGCTGACATTAATGTTTGAACAACAGCCAGAGTTCCTGATTTCTCTTCCTTTGCAAGCTGATGCAGTTCCACGCCGACTTGCGTGGAAACTGAACTAGTTTCATTTAAACTGTATGGTTTGACATGACGGTGTAGGTCATTTAATTTCTCTTCATTTTTCAATTTGACAGCAGATTGCAAAACTGGGTATTAGCTGAGATCAAATGGAATCCTTTTTTTTTTTTTTCTTGGGTGGATGATTTCAGTAACTAATCAGCAAGGCTCAAATGACAGGCTTACCAAGTCTTGGGCAGTTTTAAATTTCTTTATTTGAATGTGCAAGATTTCAATCCACTTTTCATCGCTATTCCTTCTTCTGGAGTTCAAATATTTCAGTATTTCCTGGAATGCATATGAGCATTACAAATGTAATCAGACTGAAATTCACTTTCAAAACTTTTTGGCATTACAAATTCAGACCTACTTTTAAGTGTAGGCCAGATTTCATGTTCATTTGTGTCCAGGAAGTTCAGAGGGTTCCACACACACACCTTGAAAGCAGAAACAAACCATCTGAAATTAATGAGGTAAGTGTGGGTCCCATCTTTCTATCGGGGAAAGGTGGAGTGAAAAGTTCAAAACCAAAAACTATTTATAAAATCAAGACTATTAATTAAATGCTGAGCCAAAACGTATCAAAGGCAAAGGAAGTAATTCCATGTGCTCCACTTGGCATGGGATCAGGCCCTTCGTTTGAAATTTTGCAGGGTGAGGAATATGGAAAAGAACACAGTGTTACCTTCTGCTTTTCAAAAGGCAAAGTCTCTCGTCCACCCTTCTGGGGAAGTTTTCTAACCAAGTGATCAGCACATACCTCCAGATCAGGGAACTGATCCTGAATGATTGCCTAGCTCATTTGAGTATATTTTCCAAGATTTGGAGAGCTTCTGTTTGCAGTCAGTTCTCCCTGGATTCCTCCTTGCCCTGGTGGCAGAGGTAGCTCTGCTTGATACTCTGTCCATGTGTCTGTCCTCCCCTGTGTAATTTCACCCCTGTGCTTGGTAACCACCAGGCACACACCAGTGACTAAACCATGCAGTGCCTAAGGCCTTCCTGCATCCCTGCTGAAATCCCTCCACTGGGCTAGCCCAGGTCACTACCAGTGCTCTCTGCCTCTTCCTGGCTGTGGCCATTCACCACAGTTTTAATGCTACCTATCACTATTAGAGCTACCAGAAGGACCAACCACAGCAACATAAATGACAGGTTTTTCTCAGTATTCCAAGGCCTGTCACCCCTTCCCTCTTTTCTCTCCTCTCCTCTTCTCTCTTCCCCTCTTCTCCTTTCCCTTCCCTTCCCTTCCCTTCCCTTCTCCCCTTCCCTTCTCTTTTTATCTTTTCTCTTCTTTTCTTGTCTTTTTCTTCTCTTTCTTCTATTTTCTCTTTTCCTTTTCTTCTTTTCTGCTTTCCTTTTCTTTTTTCTTCTTCTCCTTCTCCTTTTTTCTTCTCTTTTCTTTTTCTTTTCTTCTTCCTTTTTTCGCTCTTCTTTTTCCTTTTCTATTTTGTCTTGCCTTTCTTCTTTTCTTTTTTCCATCTTAGATGAAAACCCATCTTTTTTTCAGCTTCTTCTGGTGCTGCCAGTAGTTCTTCCTGGGAACATACATTGCAGCTAATCTCCCTAACCTTGAAGTCACTATCCCAGTCAGAAAACAAGATTAATTTCCTGAATTTTTTGCAGTCGCTGCCAGAAAGTCCAAACTCTAAAAGTTTGTGATCTCAGTTTTATACATAAGCAACCACTAGGTACAAAGATACTATCTGTTTATACCCAAATGATCTGTGGAGGTCTTTCACAAGCCCTTTGGGGAGGCTTCTCTCTGCTTCACTAATGGGAGATTGGGAAACTGCAGTTGTTCATATTGGTTTTACGGGAAAAATAGAATGTCCTCACTTTGCAAAACAATTTAACTTCTCTGCTATGCTGCAACACATGCATTTTAAAATCAACACAATGGCTCTGCAAGACTGACAATGCATTCCATCTGTCTAAACAGAGATGGCCTCTGCTATCAGGTCGGCTCGCAATCTCTAGTTTGTCCTTCTGATTGGAAAGTACCAAACTACATACAGACAGCTTAAAAGAAGGGAATGGGACTTGCACAGCATCAAACAGGAAATCCGTGGCATGCAGATTTTCTGATAGCCCTCTGATAGCCCTACTGGACCAGTCTCCTTCACAAGAGGATAAATCTTTAAAAGCTGTGGAAGCCAACAAAGCTATGATAAATTCCACCATTTCAAGACCTGCTCCTATATCTGCTGCTATCAATCTTCATCCCACCTTACAAGTTTGGTTTCTGGCTCCTTCTTCTGTAAAGAATTTGAAGAACTGCCTTTGATTTTATTTGTAGAAAGAGATGGGGAATGCATTTGACCAGTCCAATTAAGACTGCTTTCAATCACACAATGCTTATTTTCATAACACTGCAAATGTTCATATCCAATCTGTTCAAATGCATGCTGCATAACATGAAAGAGCATCTATTTCAATTTATCAAGTAACATCAACTTGATTTCAGCATTCAGCTGCTGACTGAACACCCAGGTAGTACTATCAACAACCAGATATTTAAAAAACCATCAGCAGAACTCACTTCCACCAATTTCCTAAAAAACTTCTGAAAAAATCAGCTCCCTAAAGCCCAGAGAACCAAGCTGGACAAATTCCAGGCCTGCAAGGAAGCCAGCAATGACCTGCATTTTGTTCCACAGACAAATACAGGTACAAGAGATGTTGCCAGCTCTATCAACTTTATAACAAATCTTCCTATTGCTTCTTTTTCTTTTAAAATCTCATCTAGGTATATTGTTCTATTTTAGAACTCTCTTCTGAATTTTTAAACTGCTCCTGATTGTTTTAGGGTCTGATTCTGGGTATTTGAGTATTTAAGGTTGTCAATAGTCCAAATTTCTCACAATAAACTACTCACAAAAAAAGTTAGGATTTCTCCTTTCTTCAAACACAGTTCAGTAAATGAGTCTCCTACTGATGTCACCTACTAACATTGCTAATAGTATAGTCGTTAATGCAAGTACAAATATCGTATAAAGCCTTGTGGGGCATTTGAGTTAAGAAACACCTAAATTTTAGATCATATTATAATTTAAAGTGAAAGTGCAATGACAAGACAGAGACAAAACACTTTTTAACCCTACCAAAGAAACAAACCCCTCAATGATTCTGGGTTTCTGGATGAGAGCATGGAAAAACAAAAAAGCTTTTCCCAATAGGAAGTTAAAGAAATGAGGGTTTATGTACCTGGAATGTCTCTAATTATTTTAAAGCATCTCCAGAGATAAAATGTGTTAATAGTTTGTCTATAAGCAAATGACACAATCTGGCATATTCAGAAACATGAAAAAATTCATGATGCTGACTTAGGTTCAGACTCAAAGTCCACTGAAATCAATGTGAATTCCCCTTCATAGCCTTCAAAGGGCAATGGATTAGGCTTTTAAGTCTCCAGTGCTTATGGCACAAAACAGAACTGTAATGTTTTCTAATAGTTTTCATGCTTTAGGAGGATCAGTTGCGTGGTCAGAGGTACAATGCTTTGGAAACACGTGCTCTAAAACTCTACAAATGCAGCTCTAAGTGCAAAAGAGATAGGACAACCAGTGCATTAGGAGAGAATTTGAGGAAGGCAAGTCCATAAAACCACACAAAATGAGCCAGCAAGCAGAAGAGAATCTTCAAAGGTCTTAACAAATGCAAATTTCTTAACAAATTAACATTTCTTAACAAATTAACATAACTGACTGAGAGTAGCAGGTGCTCACACCTCACCAGGTCTAAGGTAGTTAATACTGGTTTGCAACCAGGGTCTACCCCCATTCTGTTTGGTCATATAAGCTCTTGCCAGGTCTGCTGCTGTTACAGCCAGAACTGTTCTGTATGGGGAGACTTGGCCCGTGCAAAAGGGCTGCATATAATGCATCAGCCTTACTTAGTGTACCACAGAATCTGGAGTTTTCTGTTAACACAGATGTAACTAAGTGTAAGCCGCAAGCAGTGTTTTCTCTTTGATGCTGGTTATTCTTAAGGTCCTTTCTCTATTTCAAGCTGTTCCCCATCAGATATGTCCCTTAAAGGACAGAGAATTCAGTAAAGTGGATATGTTACATGGAGTGGGCAGAACTGCCTAGGACTACAGGCAGTTGGACAACGGGTTTTGTTCCTGAAAACTTGAATTCAGAAGAATGGTGCCACAGTGACTCATGTATAGACTGCTTCATGATCTCGTTTTCCTCTGGCTAGACTGCATTTCCCATAAAGCAGCACAGTATACTCTCATGATAAACTCATGTGATATATCACAGGAGTCCCATGGCCACCTGGCCTGAAGATCAAAGGGGCATGAGATACTTGAACTGTGACTTGCAGGAAGCTCCTCAGTGGCATTGCTGAATCAGTATTTCCATATTACAGCTAAAAGCCTTCACTTGTGGATCTGGGAGACAGGAAGGATTTTGATGAAAAGACCAAATAATTTATCAGAGAACTGTCACTTTTCTGGCAAAATGTTTGCTTTAGTCAGAGGCTCAATCCTCCAGGAGAAGAGAGTGTCAGCAGGAAATGTACACAGTACCCTGTATTTTTATATGCAACTTTTTAATGTGAAATTTTAGCTTCTCCTAAAATGGATCTGCAAGAGATTAGAGCTACATATGCATTCCTCTACCAAGTTAGACATCTTCAAATTTCTTCTTGTACTTTAAAGCTCTTTTGGCCAGTTTGGGGTAGTTATTAGACAGATAAATAGTGAAACAGCTGAAGCACAGAAGCAACTGCAGTGAAGTGGGCTCCTCCCCAGACTGCTTTCCTGAGTACCTTGTAAATCAGCAGTGTGACACTGCTCCTTGTAAATTAGACCATCATGAAGGCCTTTTAAGGCATGCAGTTTAGTGTACCCTTTACCCTATGTTTTTTGAGAATTTCTTGTTAACTAAGAGCTAATTGGTGCTTGCTAATTCACTTTTATGTGTAGCTCTGGAGAACAGAAAAAAACCTAAAAATTAACAACTTGTCCCCACCTCAACCCTTGCTTGGCCCCCCTTCAATGCTTGACACAGCCTGTGCCAAAAAAAGAGATCTTCTTGCAAAAGTTTCATGGGTCCTTGGCATATGTGATCCCAGGCATTTTTCCTCGCACGTCTGATCCAAATTCCAGTCACAACAGAAACGTACAGTAATTGAATTGATTGGCTGTCAGCTTTAAAAAGGTGACTATATCACTGTTTATCAGCGTATTTTTATCACATTGGCTGGTATCATGCAGCCCTCTGTGTAGGGAGGTTACTTGATCCTGCAGGAACTGCTCTGAGGTTGGTTGGGTTTTTTTTCACCAGCTAATAGCGTTTAGCATTTCACCAGACCGTATTAAACTCAATGTACAAGCAGTTAAGAAAAGTACTGTATCTGGCACTGTTTAATGTCACTGACATGAAATGTGAGCAGCTGTGCCAGCACTCCTGAACTCTGAAAGTACTTTACCTTTCCTCCATCTTTTGGCAATTAAATACATTTTAATACATTTTGGGGAAATAAATACATTTTAATACAGTGCTATAATGTTAGGAATGTTAAAGGGTTAACTATGTCTTGTCATTTAGATATTAAAAGAAATCATGACCATTTTAGTCATAGAGATGCTTAGCTACCTTTTATCTCCAGGTTCACCAGGCTGAGGACTTACAGTGCTCTCCGAGTGGCAGAACTGTATGACAATTTAATGAAAATGCTCTCCTCAGTTTTTGAGTATACATGCACACTCACTGGAAGAGTTATTCTGACTGCTACTTTAGCCTTAGCACATTGTATTAGACATCTTTGGGCAGAGCTTTAATCTTTGAAGAAGCAAGGCCAAAACTCTGATTAATATCAATAGGCATCAAAAGCCTCTATTTCAATGAACTTAGAAAAAGAGTATCTTTATATTTTGTCTGTAACTCAAGAATGAGGATATTTTCCCTTTCTCTGCTTGTTTTTATATTAAAAAAAGAAAATGACAAAATAACTTTTTTCTGTTGATTTTGATTTTATAAACCTGAGAAGAAAAGCAGCATTTGCTACCCAGCATAATTAAGTGATCCCTTTCAACAGATCTTTGCATGAATATGGCTTCACTGGCCTTTGCACACGGGCTGGATAGCTGCTGAGGCTGGTGGGCTTCTGCTAGCGGGTAACTATTTCCTCCTGGCCACTAATCAAAAAAGACCTACTTTTGAATGCCAGTTCTAGGGCACTCATTGCAGACAACCGTGCAGGTACTTCCCAAGCGTGTGGGAAGATTCTGGGGAAGAGATACCAGGAACAAGATCTGTGTAGGAGCAAGAAAAATCCATTACTGTCCATTTGCCTGTTGTTTGATTGGAATTTTCTTTTGATGCATTAAAATATCCCCCAGCGAGATCCGCAGGCTATGCAAAACCAGCCTGACTCCACCAATTTTGCAGTTTTCTCAATGATTTATACCTGGTGAAGAGCTTTACTAGCTTGCATGGAAAAAAAAGGAAGACAGTTATATGGGGAGGGCTGAAGAAACATTTTTCATGGTGAAGATAATACAAGAACAATGGGATCCCCCAATGCAGAGAATGGAGCCAAACGGGCCATGGACCATGGAGTCAGAACAGATGCCAAAATGGAAATCTCCCTTTCCAATGGTAGTTACAGCTTCCTGGCAAACAGCTATAGGTGGGTTGAGTTTTGAACCAGACAACAGGCGTGTCCTGTATCTCTCTTTATTTTTTTAATACAGTGATGTGTAAATCAAGTCAAATTAAAGCCAATATCACACACACACATATCATGGCAGCACCAGCAGATTCCTTTCCAATTTAAGCAGAGAAAAACAAACATTCATTGCCAGAGGCAGCTGTGTGTAGTCATTCCTAACTACAGCCCTTCCTTGAAATTGGAGGGATCTCAGTTTATGAGGGCCAGAATCCCATGTGATGGTTGATTTCCAGTTTCGCAGTACAAGAGAAAACCATTTTGAAATTACAAGATTGTCAAAATGTAATTGAGCTCTAGAGACACGTATTTCTGAAGATTCTTGGGAAGAGTGCTGTAAATTTTGTAAATACTCTTTTTCTGCATTTATTTAGTCATTTTTGAAGGAAAAGGGTACTATAACAGCTTAGATATTATCATGACAATTATTTAACTATCTTCCAAATCATCCAAAATTTAACTATCTTCCAAATCATCCAAAATCCAAATCTTCCAAAAATCATCCAAATCATCCAAGGACCAAACCTAGTGAAAGGGCAAAATTTCATGATCAGACCATGGAAGCTACCTGACTTTTTAGGCTCCCAAACATCAACCTATTTAAAGACTTCAATTTATTTCTGACTTGAAGAAGAGTTAGCAACAGTCCATGTATGAGTGTATGACTTAAACACTGAGAAATGGTATCGGGATTTCTCCTGTTGCAGTAAGTAGTGGAGGTGAGACAATGTCTCTGATTATCCCTTTAGGCATTTGACAGTCAACAGAGCAGAGAGGAAAACACTTAAAAAAGAAAAAGAAAGGGAAACACTGTTTGCGTGTGAACTCTGCACAAAATATGTTACGGAGTTAATAGCCCAGTATTCAGCTGATTTAAACAGTATTGTTACGTTAAAGTCAAACAAGCTCTGCCAATTTACTGTCGCTAAGGATGTGGTGATTAGCTATTTCCATTTTTGGAAAAGCACAGAAAAAAAAGAATTTTTTAGAAAACCTTGATCAAAACTGAAGATTATTTTACTATATCTTATGTATGTGATTCTTAGAAATGGGAAGAAAAGAGCCCTTAACAAAGTAAAACCAGCAAATTTATTTGTGAATGTTATCTGACAGTGCTAAATAGTTTTCATTAGTAAACAAAGTTCAGTTCAATACCAGATTATCCATTTTATGTGAAGCTGAATTTAAATTGCTGCTTTTCTCATTAAAAAAGGGATGTTCCCCTTAGATTAAAAGGGAGGTGGACTATATCAAAACCTATTCCAATCCAGTTTCAATTCTTCCCCTATGGTGTCCCTATTCTCAATTCAGACTTATTTCTATATTTATTTAAGAAGTCATTCTTCCAGGATCTCATGATGTCTTTAGCACATGGATGGAGTATGGAGTTTGGTGCCAGGAATGCAGTGCAAGAGAAAAAAAAAAAAAGGAAAAAAAAAAGGAGATGATCTGAAAAAAAGAACACAAAAACACAGAGAAAACAAGCAAACAAATGAACCAAAACACACTGGGCTTCAAAAATGAGCAACCACAGTGGGGTTCCACTGCAATTTGATTATGTAATAACCTCTTTTCTTCCCCCAGAAGGTGATACAGAGTTGTGAAGTTCAAATGTAATACAGAGGATGTTGTTTGTTAGAGTGGAAACAAAGCAACAAGCTAGTTATAATGCCAGGCCTGTTTCCGATACTTTGAGATAAATACGGATGTTATGTGTTGAGTGTCAATTTGAGTTAGTTTTATTTAGTTCTAGGAATAGAAAGGCTTTGCCTCACTCCCAGGGTGCACACAACAAAGGTTAGACCCTTGCCATACGCCGAGTTTACTTTAGCTGTAAATTATATACAGCAATAGAGGAGCATGGCATATCTTCTGTGAGTGAAGTACTGCAAAATTAGTTTGTAGAGAAGAAATGGCTCTTCTTTAATCTTTTCCTTACTATTTGCCATGGATCAAATTCTTCCACCCTCTTGCAATGCATGGTGCCTTACTCTTAAAAGTGACCCTACTGCAGGATATGGTATTACTAAATCTGAGGAAGGTTTGTCAACTCTCACTGTGTTTTAATCATGGGGGTGGGACTGAGTCAAAAGTTTTGCACAGATTTTAACCTGTGTTTTCTTCATAGCGAAAGGTGCTTTGGATGGCAACTAGACTCAGAGATAGGGATGAGTACCTACCCACAGAACCAGACTGAGAAGTCTGGCAAGTTCTGGTATTTGACATTCAGCATGTGGTTTTGTGTGGATCAGTGTTTAATTAACAGTACTCTGGGCCTTTCTGAATAAAATTACAAAAGACTATTCAATCATAGTTTGTCTCTCAACCAGTCTTGGAATAGGCTTGTTTCATAACTGAAGAACTGCGCTAATTTCAGCTTATTTCTGCTAACACACTGGGATTGTCATGACCATGAAATGTAATAAAGACATATTGGTAATTGGGAATACCAGGGAACAGAAGTGAGTTTTGCAATGGTTACTCTACCCATGATTTAAAATAGAGATGAACAAAGAGTTCATGATTGATAATTCCGTTCAAAATCAATCAGATCAACCACCAATTTGTACATAAATGATTTTCTACTAAAATAATTGTACAAGGCAGCTTTCTGCAAATGGAGAGTCTAGTGTACAGATTTTTAAGGTTCTGCTTCTTTTCACTAACATTATGTCTTTCTGGGGACAAACATTTAGGCAATTACTGTAATTATGATAAGAACTCCATTTCCCATATGAAGTACAGAAAATGAGTAGCCACACAGGACTGTATAATTACATTTACCACCCTCCCTCCCAAGAAAATCTTTCACTCAGACAGTATGAGATTGTTTATTTGATACATCAGTGTTAAAATCATACAAACACACATGGAAGAAAATTAGGAATTAAATTATGTCTTCTCTTTGAGTCCCATTAGGGGAGCTGAAGGGAGCAAAGAGAGGACAAAGTAGTGTGAACTCAGTGTGAAGGAATGTAGCTAATGTTCCTTATCTGACCTCATGCTGAGCCACAGCACCAGTGCGGAGCAGTTCTTCTATGGCATCATCCTCATACCCCAGCATGCCCTTCAGTATCTCCACTGTATGCTGTCCAACAAGCGGAGGTGGTTTCGGATGTGACACAGCAAATTCACTGTATCTGACACCTGGTCCTGTAAAAAAAGCAGATGGGAGGGAAATTATTTTCAAAAGTTACTGCCCATATTTATATTGAAGTGTCTGTGTTAGTTTAAAGGAAGCATCTAATTTTCACAGCAGTCTTACCACAGTCCTTATCGCAGAAATGCTATATTCTGGAATTATAGACTAAAAAAAAATCCCAGTTCACAATAATGTATGAATAAGGCAGTTTTAAGTAGTTCACCCAAACGCAGAATTGCTGAATATTCACCCAACGTTAAAAAGTCTTCCTATTGTTCCCAGTGGTATGTATATTGGGGTGCTCTGAGTCATACATATCACATCACAGGTCTACCACTCTCTGCTACTTGAACAACACAGGCAATGCCCAGCCCACGCAACAGGATGTGGTGCAGAAATCTCCACACTGTCTACAACAGGAGGCAGCACAAGCACAAGAGCGCAATGAAATGTCATGTTAACACACTGTTACCGATGTTGGAGCAGCACACCGGATGATGGGAAGCACCATCTCCAGTTAGCAACAGCTCAAGTACCTCTGCAGAGTGCTCCATTATCCTGCAGTGATGTAAGACTGACATCACGCACAACAATAATATTCCCCAGCTTGGTTTACATTTTCAATGAAAAATATAGGTAGCAGCAGCCGTAAGAAAATCAACAATGGTTTATTTACCCTGGCAAGAATAATTTCAAAGGTGGATGTCACTTAGGGAAGCTGGCAATGATACGAAGACTTTAATGTCTATTGCAGGAAGTCAGGTCTCACTTTTTACCAATCCTCTAGTGAACTGAACAGAGGTTTCAGTGTAGTTCCCTGCAGACAGGTAGCTGTACTATTACTACCAGTTTCAGAAGACAGAATGAGCTACAAATTTACTCTGGGATCAAAACTGAGGTATGCACTCAGCGTATGCATAGAAAGACTAAGTGTTTTATAGAGAAATAGTGGACAGTAATTTCTCAAATTGTCAGTTGAAACCTTTTCTTTAATACAAAATTCGACAACCTTTGATGCTTTGGACAATTGGCAGAAGGATTCCTCTATTCATAGTTATGGTCTTTATTATATCATCAAAAAGAATTTACAGAAAAAGTTATACGTAGTTATGTCTTTGCCTATGACACTACAGCTTTACTCAGAAATGCAAAGAAATATATAGAGCATTTTAATAGGTGGAACAGTCTTTGACGTATTTCTGAAGACACAGAATATTATCCAGCAAGGGAAGTGAACCACAGCAAGAAGTCATCCTATAAGGGCAGGAGTAGGGAAGTTCACTACTTGAAGTTACTACTTATTTAAGGAGAGATGCTGACAAAGGTCATGCAGCATGCCAAAATGCCATTTTTTCAACAGTCATCATTGACTGTAATCAAATGGTTAATATGGTAAAGGTATCCACCTCCAAGCAGGACAAAATAAGATAAAGGATGCTTAGAAAAAGAGGGTTTTTTCAAGCTGATTTTGTACATTCCTGATGAGTATGCTGCTGGAAGAGGGCAGGTACAGTTCCTCTTTTTAAAAAGGAGAGGAGGTAGAATTGGGAAATTGCAGACCAAACCATTTAACTTCAAGTTCCATTAAATACTGGAACAAATAATCACAATGAAAGTACTGAGGAGATGAGTAACAGCCAGCATGTATCTATTAAGAACAAATAGCATACGCTTGATCTCTTGTCTTTCTACCAGGAGAAGGGCTGGAGGTGAGATACATCCCATCTAACTTTAGATGCCAATAGCCTAGATATAGATGTTTAGTTGCTTAGACTCCCTTTGGAATCACTGCAGATGAAAAGACAAACTTACAGTGTAGTTCTTCTAAGACACTGGTAAATGACTAAACCTGGCCAGATGAATTGTGATCACCTATGTTCCTCCATAAAGGAGAGGGTAGACAAGTACCTTATATGCAGACCTCTACCACCCAGACATCTGAAGTCAGGTGAGATGACCCTCCAACCACTAGGATTCCAGATCAAGGTTTGACTTTCAGGAAGAAAGTTCTCTGCTATTTTCCATAAACTCACTAAAGAAACATGGCCTAGGTAAATCTGAAGCCAGGTACAATACTGAGAGGGAAATCATATTCAGAGAATTACTACCTGGGATCTTCTAAAACAGAAGAAAGTTTCAAGTGAGCTCCAGAGGAATCTGTTCAGGATGAAGCACTAATCAATATATTTTTACTGGGTTGGCTGATGGAACTCAGATCATACCTGCTCAGGTTTCTGAGGACTTCAGAAGCTAAAACTGACTGTGAAGCAGATTTCACAATGACCTGGCTACACTGGAGAAATGGTCTGATAAAACAGGATGAAATTTAATAATGTCAAAGGGAAGGAATTACATTTAATTATATAAATACAGGGCAGGGGACAAATAGCAAGGTAGGAATAGCTAAGGGTTATTCTAGATCACAAAGTGAAGATGAGTCAACAACATCATGCTGTTGCGAAAAAGAAAAGCGTCCTACAGGGATGTACAAACAAGAGAGAAGTCTGCAGGACACATGAAATAATCTTTTTGCTTTAGTTAGAGCTGGCAGGTCACAGCTGGAGCAGTGTCTGGTGTGGGGCCCCCACTGCACAGCCATCTGGAACACCTGAAGATGTTCTACAGGACAGCAACCAAAATGATCAGAGAAAAGATGACAGACTGAACCAAGCGGGATTGTGGACCTAAAGAGAAAGGCCAGCAAAAAAGACCTTCAAAATTGTCTTCAAAAAATGTAAAAAATAACCACCACCACAAAAACGCCAAACCCCGCAAAAATCCATGTGACCTTTCTGCAAGGAGGAAGTAAATCCTTTTTCATGTCCTTTCATTCATGATGAATGAGAAAGAATTGATTTAAATTGCAACAAAGGAAAGTGAAGTTAAGTACTAGAAAATAAACTTTTATAATGGTAGGGGTAGCAAAATGCTTAAACAGGCCATGCAAGGAGGCTGCAGAGTTCTTACCAATCAGGTCTTCAGGAACAAGAATTATTCTAGCATAGCTGATTCTGCTGGGACTTGCTGATGGATTAGATGATCTCCCACAGTCCCTTTCACCCACTAATATTCATGAAAGCTAAGAAACAGCTCACATATATTAATTCCTCTTCCTAGGACTGACTGAGGGCTGAACTGGCACTAGTGCAAGCCACAGAAATGATCTATCCATGCCAACTGAAATGCTTCTGAAGATAATTTCAGAGCAAAAATGCCCCTTAGAGATTTATGAGTCTAGAAATTCAACGTAGCCACAAAACTATTGGGCAATTTCTATTAAAAAATATAATAATATATAGATATAAAGCAATCTTATTTCAGGTGTCTGTATCTGAGAACTCTTTATACCGAAAAATCAGCAGACCCTCAAAGGAACTAGTTTAGTAGCTATACACTTTTCACTTGCTTGTGCAAATTTTTGCTAGTATAAAAATTGCATATCTCAAACCCTGGGAGTTTTTGCAGTGATATCAAGAGACACAGAATAAAACCTCTAATGAGAGAAAAACAAAATTGACATTAAGTGTACAACAGGCATAGAATGCTTCACACTTCCCAAAGAAATTAATCTTACAAACTAGAGCATGCTAGAAAATTGCACAGCAATTATAAAACCAGTGTCTTCCTTGAGCTTTTATTGTTTGATGCATAATTCATCACGCTACTTTTCACTTTGATAGAGTTATAAAGTTATCTACATTCATTCAAAGGAGCTACTTGCTAATGATCCATCATTAACAATTCTCTGTTCTTTCCTTGTGTAACTTCTACTTGGCTTCTGTGTCAATTAGGAGGGTGCAAAGCTTGCCAGTCAGGCTTCAGCAATCCCACGCTCCTACCGAACAACGCTCCCGGAGAGCAACCAGCAGAATGCTATGCAAATGCTAATTAAACACAACTCCCTTATGAGGAAACCATCCCCTGAGGCAGAGAGAGGTGAACTGCTTTAATTAAGGCCAGAAGCATTTGCATGTGGGTGAGTTACAGAGAGCCTTGCAGATGAAAACAGGCCTTTGCTGGGGTAGAAGCAGGGTTACTCGTTGGAGGAGGTAAGACAGCAGTCACCTGTGCATCCTGGCTGTAAGCAGGGCCCTATACTCAATTCAGCCATGGAGTTAAAGGGACACATATGATCACCTGAAAAAATCAATGAAGGAATGAGTGCTAGCTGTGATTTACCTTTGTCCTGTTCAATTAAAAAAAGCCTGTTTCTCTTTTTGCTTCGATTATCATTGCCAGTAAACCAAAGAGCTCTTTCACCACATTTAAATTCTAGGCTAAACTTCTTCTATTACTATTATAATTTTGACTTTGGCACATTACTAAAATACATGCCGTGCACACCACATAATGTACAAGAGCTAATAGTGCAACAATAAATCAAAATTTATATCAGTAACAATCACAATGACAACTGTACCAAGACATCTTGAAGACTTCCCCTGTACTTGAACTCAACATCGTCATAATAAATTGTATTTCTTTGGTGCCTATCCACTATAGTATTGCTAGGCATCAAACTGAGCTACTAGGTCAAGACGTACTAAACATATTAAAGCAAAAGACAAAAATGAGATAAAACCTCTGAAACAGGCCCACAGGAAGGGCCCTGCAAGAATGAAATGCCTTTGAACATTTACTTTAAACAGGTGAAACATGCGGCAGTCTTTGCAGTGTGTCACTGGGCATTGCTGAGATTTGGGGCTGCAGAAGCAAAGTCAGTTTTACTCTAAAAGTAGCAGAAATTAAAGTTGAATTTGAATAATATTAAAGGTGCAAAGCACAGTATATAAAAGTGGATAATGGTTATAAACTTTGCTTTGTCCTGACAAATAGCAGTCCTGCAGCATTGTGCAGCAGTCACCGGATAACACTTTTTCTACAGCACAGGTTGGAGCATATTGAAACAATCTAACTCTCAAACTATGTAGAGGGAATCAGACCTGGGGACAGCCAAGCTCAGGGAAAATTCATGATTAGTTATTATTCAAGTGGGACAAGGAAAAGAAAGGGGAAGTTTGAGCTAATGTATGTGTATACATATCATCTACATTCGCAAAAAAGAGCAATGAGAAACCCAACACTACTTGTTAGTTAGCTCTACCCTAGCTCTCAGTGTAGCTTATATACATGTAGGAATCGCATGAAAACAAACCAAACACTTGTGCCTCTTCCAATAACATGGTGTTGCTACATAACAGTTTTGCAATTCCAATGAAATATCAACAGTCAACAGTGATGGCCCAGAGCCAATACATTCGCACCCAGATCCCATATACACTACAGGTCAAGTGTGTGGAGCATGCAATTGGCTGGTTATGAAACTGGCCTAAAGGAGGATCGGCAGGAAACAAGCAGTAACTTTTAAGGCAATGAAAAGGAAAACAATACAGAATAAGTCAGCAAGAAGGGCTTCATGGCTGCCATGAAGGATATTTGGACATTAGAAGTGATGTGTGCAGGGATATGTTACCAGGAGTAGACCAGGGACACTTCATTTTGAGTGTCTGGTCTCTTCCCCTTGGTCCCAGACGTGACTTCCATCAATCTGTTATTCACAGCTGAGAAGATGGGGTGCCCGAGCACACAGTACAGCTCAGCTGGGCTACACTGCCTTTACACCAGGCTTCTTCCCCTTGATGAAACACAAAGTAGAAAGTACACGCAGGCAAAAAAGCTCATTAAAAAGACCTGCTAGTATGAGTACTGCACACAGGCTTCAAGGAAATCTCCAGAATAAATAATCTGCTCCATCTTAACTGGGGAAATCCCACATTTTTTTCTATTTCTTGCCACAGATTTGAAAGTTTCAGAGCTCAGGGGACTTTTCAGGAATCTAATTGCTGGGAAAGATCCTTTCCTTTTGCATTACATTAGAGCTGGTGATTTACCTTTCATGAACAATCTGTAATAGATTTGAGAAAAAGCAATTAAGGAGATAATATTCAAAAACTTGCTCCTTCTTCCCTCGCTGCAGCTTCCATTTCCTTCCCCACTTACAGCACAGCCACACAAAGTGTTCACTTGGCATCCAGGACAGCTGAGAGGGTGGAAAACTTTGGCAGGATGAGTAGGAATGAGTAACTGAGAACATAGAGGATGGACAAACTTTTCCAAATGATAATTAAAAAAAGTATACTTTGTTCTAGATGTCATACAAACACAGATACAAATAAATTAGTATATAGTAGTAGTAAACAGTAAAATCAGTAGGGCAGTAAATAGTATCAATACTAGAAATATCTACAAGCCAGCTGTTTACCTTTTCTCATTTGGCCAATGCTGACTGCCACGGGAGAGCCATGAGGACCATCCAACATCACAAGAGTTGAGAATGTAAAAACTGACATATTGTGAGGGAAGTTGACAGACAGAGCATAAATGTAGTTTATGTGTGATAGCCACAGATGGGTGTCTAAAAATCAGGCCACTTTTAAACCCACACTTAGGCATTCAAAGCATCCATTACATAATTCTTAAACCCTTTGCAAAGTACAGGTAAGAAAGTACTTTTATAAATGAAGCTGCACATATAGAAATGCATTAAAAAACATCTTATGTATTTCCTACCAACCAACATCCTGTATATAATCAGTGTAAATACCACTCAACATTTATATAAAGCCTTACATTTTCAAAGTGTCACCATACTAACTGTACCTAATTAATCTTGCATGACTGCTGGAGTAAAGGAAATCATTTATCAGTCACTCTGGTTGCATATTTGAGAGTAATCCTGCATAATTACATCATTTGAATAATGCAATTTTGCAAGAGGACTCTTGGCACCAAAAAGCTTTAAGAAAGTTGCAGTAAGGTGGTGTCTACTGCTTCCCACATGTATCACCTCACAATGCTGAAAATTTGGCCTAACTTTTTGTGCAGACTCACATGGTCCCACTCCTTCCTGAAACCCAAAAGACCATAAGAAAAGATTCAAAGAAAGACAGGAAGGAAAACGACTAGTAAGAATACCCAGAGGTAGCAATTTTAAAGAACCGTAAATTCCCTGGGTAATAATCTGTAGCTCCATTTCCTAAGGAAACAAGTTTATGTCTCTGTGCTGTCTTTCTAATCATCTGTTTGTCTGCCTTGTCCCCACCACACACAGTAACTTCTGAACCTGTCAATCTTGACGAAAGTGTAGAAATCCCAAGGAAAATTAAGTTCTTACCAGTGTTGTGAAAACTAGCAACTGCTGAAGGACAGACACCCAAATTACTGCCCTGATGACATTAAAAAAACCCAAAGAACTCAGCTGTTATATATTCTGTTTGGCTGCAAATGGCTCACCAGTAAGTACAGACACAGCTCTGCAAGGGTCACCTAGCATATACTGTCCTTCACAGGGGAGACAAGGCATAAAGGATATGAGAAAAGTTCAGGTTATCGTAAGGATTACATATAAGGTTTATAAAGGCTGCAAGTCTGAAGGAAAACAATATTTAGTTCCAGTGTTCATGAAACAACTTCTTCTAGGCATCTTTTCTACAGTATTGTGGAAGGTGTATTCAGGCTGTGCAAGCCCAAGGCAAGGAAGTTAGAGACTTCTAGTTCAACATAAATTGCTCTTGAAGGAAGGAGCTGAAGAACTAGATGGCAAAGAAGAGTAACTGGGAGAAGCCCTGCAAAACTCTAAAAGGAAAAACCTACAGAGGCAAGCCAAAACTACTGAAAACCCGAGCTAAAAATGTAATTTGTCTCAGGTCATAATCTAATCAATACAAAACTCGATATATAATCCCACTACAGGATGCGGGTTAACCACAGGATGTGTACCTAATGCAGAAATTACGGGGTGAGGCTGAAAGGCTTTTGCCACACAGGAGGTCAGACTATATGAGCATAATGGTTGTTTCTGGGCATAAAACATATGAGTTTCGGAAATGCCCATAACCAAAACTGTTTCCACACAACAGGGCTGGGGTTAAGATGGCCTACCTGAACCTCCTCTGATACTTAGCCATATACTGTTTCATGTAGACATCTTTACTGTAAATCCAAAGGTCTTAATTACTCTATCTTAAGGAGAGTAATTAGTGAGAAGTGTGCTCCGAGTATGGAACAAGAAAAATCAAAATGCTACCTGAAATGAGCCTCTTGTAAGGACAGAGAATTGCCTAGTTGCAACACACTCACATGATCCTGGAAGCTGAATCATGCCCCCAGCTGCGCAGGAAGGCAAGAAGCTCCTCGGGGCCCTCCTGCTGAGCCTGGTGAAAACTATTGCCAAGTCCCATGCCTTGTGGTTAGTGTGACCCTGCATGTTGGAATAAGATACACCAGCCAACCCAAAAGTGTCTGTATCTCCTCAGTACACCAATTTGTCCTTTCCTGTGTCCCGTCTCCAGCTATAAGTTAGATTCTTTGGCTCTTCAGAGACCCCAAAAGTAATCCTCTTGGCCAGCTGTGCATCATCAGAGTGGGAGCAGATGAGCTCTTCCTTGCAGATGAGCTCTTCCTTACTCTTTAGGCAACCAGCTGAAGCCTGGATACCTGAAGTTGATTCTAGTCTCTTAATTCAGGGATGCAAGACAATGCATGCTGAAGAACATACACAGCCTGAACGTAAGGCAGGGTATAATTTTCTCTCTAATCTCTTACTCGCTAAAGCGGCACTTTTTTCAGCGCAGGAGGCTTTAAGCTTTTTCCAAACAACTGGTAAAAATAACTAAAAATTAAAAACCTTTGGGCCTTTTTTTTAACACAAATTTGAAAGAATATTCAAAACATTCTCCTAAGCCACTTCTGAAAATGTGTTTATCACTCCAAACACCCTGACAATGTTCACAAGTCTGATCTTCCAGCCCCTAGGGAGCATTTTTCTGTGGCCTGTCCTGAAGTCTTTGTCTCGTTATTGCTGTACCCTTCTGTAAGCATGGACATCAGAACAGGCCACAGATTATTGCACAGAATAAAAAGCATTTTTCTATGTCCCCTTTTTATACCTCTAAAGAGCGGACCAGCTCTTTTCAGTATGCCTTGTAATGGGAATTCATGTTAAGATAATTATCTGTGATGGCTCCAATCATGCTTCTCTAAGTCTCTTTTCAAAACCAGAGGTGTCTGTTCCACAGGTCTACCTGGCATTCCTGTTTGATGCTATTAAACCCCACTGTAACAGCTCCTTTGGCAGCAATAGTTGGTAGCCAGAATAGAGAGTGAGCTGGGTGGCAAATCGTTCATGACAGAAGCAGTCTATCACATTGCTCTGCTTTAGTTCCCTAACCTCACTACAACCCATCTGTATATTAGTACAGATGATTTATTCATTTATTTAGGATGATTAATGTCTTACAACATCCATCTTAGCCTGTTAAGAAAAAGAAACTGAGAAATGAAAGCCTTCTTCAGTCCACCTGTAGCAGAACTATTTTCAATCACTTCTTAAGACTTTTACATTGACTAATTTTTCCTTGACAATCCCTGGTTTTGGCCAAAGGATTAAGTCTCAGAAGGGGTGTATTGTTATAAAAGGGCAAAGATTAGACATGTAGCTAGATGTCAAATCATGTGTCTGCCATGTGCTGTGTGCATATTGCCATGCACATTTATTCTACACGTCTTTAGACTGTTCCTCTGTGGCCACAACACATAGGCATATTAACCTTCACATTTGGAAAATTCAGCAGTCGGTCAATACTTTCTTGCCTAGTTAGTGACCCACACCAAGTAAGTATCTGCTGAGTGAGTATTAAAATAATGGAAAAAGCCATCAGCTGCAGCACAGCCAAGGAAATTCTGGTGGTTGAAATTCTGCAGCACAGACAACAGCCAGGTAACTCTATGTTTGAGCACCATGGAAATATTTGGAACTCGATTCTCAAGCAAGGCATCTGTGATTAAGTAGGGCTGAGCACTACGCACAGCCTGATCATTCTTCCAAAAGCTCTCCCACTCCACCCTCCATTTACTTCTGCTGTCCCTTGTGCAGCAGAATGAGGCCAGTTCCAGTGCACAGGGACTTTCCCTGGCAAAGGAAGATGGGAAGGGATTTGATACTTTGTTTTGGATTACTTGAAGAACTGCAAATTACATTTTTAGCTCTTTTTGGGTAAGGTGCCCAGACTCCTTGAGGCATAGGCTACTAAAAATGCTGGCTGAGTTTCAAAAAGCACTGTGCAATCTGGGATGACTCTGTTTTTGAGTGTCATACTTGAGACATCTTTAAAGGGGCCCAGTTTCCAGAAAAAGCTGAGGACATCTGAAAATCTTTCTCTTTCAGGATGTCTCAATTTGACTATGCAGAGACATCTGGTATTCAAAGTAGACAAGAAGAGCGAGTATCCCTTCATTGAGCAGAGGAAAGTAAAACTCTAGACATATAACTCCTTTTAGCCACTTCTTTTTTCCTATTTCCTATTTAAAAGCAATCATCAGGTTAATCTTAAGTTCTTTAAAGGGAAACAGTGCTTCAGTTGGAGTCTGGGAGTGGGACTAGAGAGAGGGCATGCTGCAGATTAGACTGCTTTTTTCCACCGATTTATAAGTAACAATTTGATCAATTCTATCTCAGTGTGAAGGACTGGGAACAGCTTTTTGGCTTTCCATTGTCTGCTGCCAATCCCTGACATGTGATACTCAGCTCATCGACTTGAAAATATCAAAGCAGTATGGGGCAGGAGAAACAGCCGTTTCAAACCAAGCAGCCTTCAGTTTGGTTTTTGGTTGTGCGGGCATGCCGATGAGAGCGTGTGTATGTCAGTTAAGTATAGGCTGGTTCTGTATCTAAGTTCTTGTGGTTTCTAACATTTGCCAGCCTTTACTCCGTCAGAAGAGATTTCAGTGTTGCATTCTACCCTACAATGGGCAAAAGAGTCAGAAATCATCTCTCCTCGCCCACAAAGATTAGAGTAGGATTAAGAAACAGAAATTTAAGTCAGACACACCCATGAAGAGGAATGAGGCACAAAGTTAGGAAGCCATCCAAAGCTCGGTTGCCTATCCCCTTACTAAACTAAACTAAAGAGTCTCTTTTTGCTCAAGAAGACAGCTGAAAAGCTGGTGAACAAAAATTAAAATCAGATTGAAACCAGCCATGCCTAAGCAATATCCCATCTTAAATGTGCACAGATCAGTTTCATTAAAATATTTCCCAATTCTCTCTTTTTCCACCTCCTAATACTTTGGCTGTTTCCTTTAGCTCCCCTTTAAACTGCAAAGCAAAATGCTTTTACTGACATGGTTTGTAATTTTGAAGTCCTAATCTTAAGCAGCAGGTGCTTAGTTTTAATGGAATTTTTCCATCCCTGAATGTCTGGGAGCATCAGTAGCACCTCCCTCCTACACAGCCCCTCACCTTTGATCCTTTGCCATTTGTACTTGTGGGTTTTCATTTACTGTATTTCTTCTGCTTTCCACAATCTGCTTTTTCACTGCAAACCCTTCGACCTCTCCTCTTCTTTCTTTTACCTCATACGATTGGCAAGTGCTGTCTCCTCAAAATCCTTATAAAATATGAAGGGCCTTGCTGCCTCTGGCCTCGCTATCTCTGCCCTCATTTTCAGCAGCGCTGTGTCTACTTTACACTGCACTGGCAATTTAAAAGGGCCTTAGAGTGGTTGTAAATATTTGCATCACAAGAACAATTATATTTTAATTGCCAGAGGTCCTAGGGCTTCTCTGCACAAAAAACCCTGGAACTAAAATAACAGTTGGTTTTACTTCATACAATTAGTTATTTTGGAGCAAGTCTGTGTGTGGGCACTTTTGTTCCATACTAGCAGGTTTTGTTTCCATTTAATTTTAGCTTTTTGGTTAATCTGATTTTAGTTAATTTTCTCTTATAATTTCCTATTTTGAGTTAATGTAAATTATTTTGTACAGGTATAAATGCAAGCAAAATCCAAGGGAAAAGCATCCACCCTCAGTTTGCAATGACATATCTAAAAGCATGAATTAAAAGT
The DNA here is from genome assembly GCF_000737465.1 of Haliaeetus leucocephalus. Lineage (NCBI taxonomy): Eukaryota > Metazoa > Chordata > Aves > Accipitriformes > Accipitridae > Haliaeetus > Haliaeetus leucocephalus. Next base: position 1,569,573 of record NW_010973244.1, on the reverse strand, counting down.
AGCTGTGTCAACTCCAGTTTGTGGAAAAAATGGGATTTACATCCTAACGCTAGAACTAGAGATGCTGTAGTAAGTGAATGTCTTCTCTGCCTTGGTGCTGGTAGATTGCTCCCAAACACAGTACAGACAGTTTAACAAAGACTAATCAGTTCTTTCTTATATCCAGGATTGCACCTCCCTAGTTTGTGCTTTAGTTAGTCTTCCAAGTGTATTTGGCTATTAAAGGATAGTTTCTTTTTATCTTCATTTGCCTTTCTATTGCTTATCAGATAGACATGCATATCGGTATATAACTCTTGCTCAAAAAGGAATGACATGCTGCAGAAATGACCATAGCCTTATTCCCTAATAACTTGACAGGAATTTGACTGAAAACTCTGCCTTTTAAAATATGAATCCACATTGTGCAGCAGTAAATCACAAGGGCTCACATAGCTTTCTCATAACTAAATTTTAATTGAGTTTTCCACCTTAACAAGGCAACCCAATTCCATAAAGTCATACCAGCCACTTCCTTAATCCACAAAGCTCAGAGGCTATCCTCTGCAGTGACAGCATGCAAAAATGTTTAATGCTAACACAAATACCTTTCATAGATTATTCTGATTCTCAGGCTGATTTCTAAGCCAGCTGTTCTCTGCCTGATTCAATGTGCAGAGTTCATTTTAAAACACAGAATATTCCCTGGTTACCTGCCATATAACTAGATCTTACAGGTGTAGGGCATGTTTGTAATGCTTGTTCATCCACTTGCAGGAAAAAAAATCATAAAATAAAATATGTTGTGTAGCTTTCCTGGATTGTAATGTTTTCTCCCCAACTTTCAGATACTGTATCAACTGAAGAATGCCAGGAATTACTTCATGCTTTATATATGTACCTGTTACAGATTATATTCATTAATTTCAAAGCCAGCTGCTATTTTTGCTTAAAGTAATCTTTGATGGTACACTATATATATATATATATATATATATATATATATATATATATATATATATATATATATGAGGAAGAACTGCTTGCTATGACATACAAATGTTTAAATCTACCTTGATTATAGATCTATTAGTCCTTTGTTCTTTTTCACGTAAGTAGCGTAACCAGCTTACTGCTCCTCCTGGGACTTATTCTCTGTATAGCAATTTTGACAAACCAGTAACACTGAATATGAAAGAAAATGATGAAAATATAAGCAACTCATCAGAAGAAACTAATAATCATCTAATAGTAAGGTCAACCACAGTACAGACTGCAGAGTTGGGAATCCAAACGGTTTATTTGGCTTCTTGCTCTATCACCAATCAACACTGTGATCACAGGCAAATCACGTTCCCTTGCCATATCCTTGTATTTCCTGTACAGTTGTGTTAGCCTTGCCTATTTAGATTCTAAAATGTTAGGGACTGGAGTCATCTCTTACTATTTGTTTATACAGTGTCTGACACAACGGGCCCCACTTTGTATTGGAATGAAATACAAATAATAATTTTCTGATATCCTGTCTCCCAGAGCTGCTTCAGAGAAGTATGAGCCACTGTCCCAAGTTATATCTGATAAATTGTGCATTACTCTGTTGTGGGAGAGATTTCTTTCTAATCCGAAATCCATCTGTCTTGCTGTGCTGCAAGTGATAGTTTCTGGGCAGAGAGCATACTAATTGCAGGATTAAACTCTTAGCTAACTCTTGGGTGGAAACCGTTTCCCATAATGTGGTAGAAAACACATGTTGGTTTCTGTCTGCAGATCCTTGAACATCACAGCCCTGATCTCAACTGAGATATTTAGGTTCGCTATTGAACTATGTCTGTGCAATATAACTCAATTAAAATGAAATAATAACTAGCTATCAAAAAGCATTATTGAGATTTTAGTGACTTCAGTACTGCTTAGCCTGGTTTAGTTCCTCTTTGAAGGCAGAGACAATCGTGCTGAATGTAATGAATTCTGCACCTTCTCCAAATAAGTAGCACATAAACTTAGAGCTGAAAAATTAACTATAGTTTTGGTGAGTGTCTTTGGATTGCTTTAATTTTACAACCACACTGAGATTTGAAATTTCTAAAATCTAAAGTACCTCTTTGTATATAACATTTTGCTATAATATCTCTCATTTCTGTGGATGTGCACATTATTTATTATTCGGTGAGGTGAATGACTGACATTATTGATGTGACACAGACCTCATTGGCAAGCTGCAAAAAACAGCTGGCCCCCAGCATCTTTTCTTCCCATAGGTCAGTAGAGGAGGTAGATACCAGACTGCCAGACACAAATGTGGAGGAAATCTTTCAGAAATTATTCTGCTTACATCTCATCTTCTTAGGGCTCTCCAGTCAAAAGCCATCTTCCTAACAAAATACTAAATTTCCCATATTGTTAAAATGTACTGAAAATGCTGGAGATAACCACACTTTTCAAGAAAAGCTAGATTGTTAGATGAAGTTGCTTGTTGTTTTAATCTAATTTTTATGGTTGTGGTTGCAGTGCAACCATGAGACATCACAGGCTGTGCCACCCAATCAGGAGCTCTCCACTATATTTGGCAATATTTGAACCAAATCCCCATGTCGGAAAGCATTAGTAAACCTAAGAGTAAAGTTAGCTGGGTGAAGGGGGTGAATGGAGCAGGGTGAGACATGCAGTGCACTAGGGCAATAGGTGCTTTTTATGCTCAGGAGTTCAGAAAATCAGATCTGTTTGGGAAAACACAACTCTGGAAGAGCATGGGATTAAGGATTCTAGAGCAGAAGCTCAGGAATCCTTAGCTTCTGCTCCCACCACCTTCTAACTCCTCTCTGCCCTTATCCTAAGGTGGCCTAACCAATCTCCTGTTACCACAGTGAGGTCTACCTTTCTAACTAAGCTATTTCCATATTTCTCTGTTTGGCACTACTCTTTGCTGTCCTTTGCCAATTAACCACACATGGGTAGACTGTCACCCTTTCACAGAGACTATAAAAGCTAACATAAAAGCACAAAAACACCGACAGTGGCTCAGTACACTAGACCGCTCTCTGACAATCGTCAAAAATAGATGCTCTTGGAGGAGTATGAGAATACAGCAGGAACATCCAATATTTCCCCACGATACTTTCCCAGCCTCTAACAATTCACCATCTAACTCCAGTATCCCACCCTCCTCTTATGCATACTCCCCTGTTCTTCCCAAATCCCTCTCCCTAGTCTCCCATTAACCAACGCCTACTCTAACATCCTGAGGATAATCACCACAAGGAACTTAATACACCATGAGATAATATATCCCTGTAGCTCAATTACTCATCAACCTTCAATGCTCTTTCTTGTTCCCAAAGCCCACAACTCCCCACGGCACTTTCCATTGAACCCTAAGCCCTATTCTCCCTCATTCCTTCTCCTACTCCTTCTCCAAAACCTTCTACTGACCTGAAATATTAAGTAATCTAAATGCTTGATATTCTTCACTATTCAGATTTTTCCAGTTCCTTCATTAATCAGTGTACTCCCTCATCTATTTCTTACATAAGCTGACCAGTTGCACATTGTACAATGAAAGCAGTGCTTGAGACAGAGGGAAAGATTAGCAAGCGCTTCTGACTAAATAGAACATATTTGCTGAATTCTTTCTCTGGATTTGTTAGATCTCTGCAGCTGGGATTTATCCTTAATGATAAGCCAAGTAACTCCACTTCGCAGCATGCACTTCAACCAACATATTTTAAGCAGGTGTGCGAAAATTCAGCAAAGCACTAATGACTCCTAGAAGTCCTAGCAGAACCTGAATTCATGCTGAAAGATGTAATGCCAATTTAATACATAGAGTGAATATCTGTAATTTCTGTGTCTGGGTTATCCAGTCATCTTAAGAGGCCAACCACAAACAAAACTAAAACCAGATTCAGATAAAGAAATCAAATAGGGTGGACTTATTTACTTTTACATTATTTAGAACTTTCAGTGGAACTATGTCATTTATGTACATGCAACAGCAATCTTAGGGTACCACACACTTCTGTACTGGATATGAGAAACAGCCTTTCTCATCAGAGAAGTCCAAATGCTGGTGTTTTGGGTGACTTGGAGGAAAGACATGACTATGGCATCTTTATTCATTCTCCTAGGTCAACCAACAGGAGTGGAAAAAGTCTAGATACTCAGCTTCTTAAGTACAGCACTATGACAGGCTAATCCAGGTGAGCATATGCTTCCCTTCCACCTCTATTCCCAACCAGCTTTGACTCTTAATGTGACTAGAGAGAAATAAGGCCACAGTTTTAACAAATGACTGAGTAGGAACTCAGGATGCTTTTACTTTTGGATCTGAGCTGCTTGTGGTAGTCCTAATTTAAAGAAAATGCACTCTCTGAAGTTCAGTCTTTAATGCATCTTCAGCTGCATGACCAAAATAAAAAACCAAATCACTTATCAACTTTGAAAAGTTCATCTTAATTAGTATTTTTGTGCTGTAGCTGTGCTCTTTTGCAAAGCCTTCTGAATCCTTTTGAAAATGTTATACAATGTCAGTCCAGTTTCTGTTAAAATAATTATGTTCTACTTGGTTTATAGACACAGCATACATGGAGAACACACGTCTGCTTTATATGGTATGCCTTCCGTGACATGTGGAAACTGCTGTTGAAATCTATGGCAAATGACAGCACGCAAATAATCCTTACATCTGTGTACAAGCAAACCCACAAGTTTCACAGAAGCTGCTCACATTGGATGTTTTTAGAGTGAGAAAGACAGAAAGAAAATCACATTAGTTCTCATTAGTTTTAATTAAAGCAGTGGATGATTTCCTTATTCCCATTCATACTAAAGTATATTTTACAACTTGAACAGTTTTTAATAGGATTCAGTTCCCAGTTTTTAAATTAAGCTTTGACTCTTGCTATCCACCATATTTAATTAAAAAACCATAAACAGAGCTGCTTTCAAATAAAAGATTTAGGAGCAGATTCAACAAATATTTAATCCTTTAAGCTTAGTGTAAAATCAATGTAAAGGATTGTAAAAGGGATTTAGGAACCAACATGTTTTGGTGAATCTGAGCTATCTTTAAGATTTTCTGAGCTTTCAGAAACAAGGTCCCTTTCTGAGAGGCCACAAACTGATAACCTAGGGAAAGTAAACCAGTGATCATTTAAAATTCTTTCTTTTGTTATTTCTGAATAAAAATCACAATGAAGATACACAAATAATGTGCTATTTTCATTACAAGCTAGTACCAAGTTAACAATAACCTTTCAGGGACAAACTATAGTTAGAGGAAAGCTCTTAAGAAAGAAAGGAAAAAGAAGGGGGAAAGCAGAGAGCAAATGTGAATGTGGGAAAAAAAAGGAAAGAAAATGCTATTAAGCTTTTAGAAGAACTGCTTATGTTCATCCACATGTGAATCCTGAACCAGATATGTCAAAATCAATAGTAATAATAGTACTATGATCATGTGGAAAAATTCTTTGACTGCACTACAGCACTGTAGCATAGGAATGGTAATACATTGAAATCAGCCTCTTTCCAAGATTCAGAAATTTTAAATTAAGTGATAGAAAAAGAGGAGGTCTGAGGATTATTAGAAGACTGAACTACAAGGTGTGATATTTCCCTTAAGTGTAAATCAAATACTGTCTCTGATATAGTAACATGCTCTCTAGAATTGTTAAAAAAGGGGGAAAAAAGGGAAGAAAAACCCTACAGAATTGTAACACATTGTGCATAAGCATAAGTACTTGTAAAAAACAGTGTTTCTGATGGGATGAATTCAGTATCAGTTCTTAGTCTTACACTTCCAGCATAACTGTGAGTATTTCACATTCATTAGCGGTATAAACTCAGAGTTTGGAGAAGAAATAAATTCCATACTAGAACATCCAGATTTCCATTTCAACTGATTACATGTGGATAAGCATCCTATTTAAACATACAGATGTACTGATATTATATAGACACATAAGGACTTGCACTCATACCATGAGATGGTTACAAGATATACATACTTACACAGCACACATATAGTCACTTCCATTATTAAGACACTGAGGTTTTCAGATGCTTACTGTCCACATGGAGGATGTTATTAATAAAAGGAGGAACATGTTTTTTGGGTTGCTTCCTTCTAAAAAAAGTCACTTCCATTATTAAGACACTGAGGTTTTCAGATGCTTACTGTCCACATGGAGGATGTTATTAACAAAAGGAGGAACATGGTTTTGGGTTGCTTCCTTCCTAAAAAAGCCTGACCCTTATGAAATGACATCTTTTGACATTCCCAGTACAAATCTGATGGGGAACAACCATTGGACACAGAGCCATAAAATTCTAGCACTTTCACTAACTTGCTATATAGCTTTACATAAAGTAGTTACTTTATGTAAACTTTATGTGGTTGTGGTCCAGCAAACCATTTCAGCTTACGCTTAAATGACACAGACTCCTCAGCTGTAATACAGTGATAATGGTATTTGCTGACTTAACTCTTAGGGTATTGTGAAGACCTAGGTAACACTTGCATGGAGCACTGAAGTTGCAGAGCAGGAGCTACAGTGTTGTAACCGTTATGACTGTTAAACTTTCCTTAGAACAATGATGCTAAACTTTTTCTATGATGCATGCCAATATGCCTGGCTGCAACAGACTTGAGAACTTTACACTTAGTGGGCATGTTCCCCTCATGGTATGTGTCCCCCTCAGTCCTAATCTCCTTACTGTCCACAATCAGGAACCTGGCTAGGCATGGCATTGTCTCCTTCCCACTGATACATACTCTTTTCTTTCCAAAAGAAAGTAGGGCAGGGGAAAGCAAGGGACAATGAGTCCAGATCACAGAGAGCAGGCATGTTTAGCCAGCTGGATCTGTGAGCTGTGAAGGTCCCTGTGTTGCAGAGAAAGACTCATAGAGACCAGACATAAAGAGCAGGGGAAGAAAGAGGCAGTGAGAGACCAGAGCCTGGAACATGTCATTGTTCCTCTGCAATGAGGAAAGGATGGCCCAGTGATGAGTAGGTACTCAAGGATTGCAGCACATGAAACTCATTTATTGTGACCTTAGGGAAATTGTTCTTTGTCCCTTCGAAACAGGGATAATAGTTCTTAAGTGGTTCTCAAGATGTTAAGGTTTATGATTTTATCTAGTGTTTTGATACAATGGGAACAGACCCATTGAAGTATCTTAGGCAAATAGGAGCTGTATTTTCCAATTAAACTTATGCAAAAAAATTAAACACTGGTACAAATGAAGAGTCAAACTTGCTTTTTATTTTTGTCTGAATTAAAGTAAATAGTACTTGAGACAAAAATGAGATAGACTGCTATGGTTACTAAAAGCGTGCTACTATACCAGCATGGACACTTCCTTCCTTGTTTAAAAGAAAGAGAAAAGCAAGGCCCCTTTTTCAGCTTCTTTGACATGGCCCAGAAGGCATTAACCTTCTCCTGTAGAGACATACTTCTAAGAGAAAATGGGACTTTATTACCCATACCTGCTGAAACTGCTAAAATATTTAGAGACAAGTGAAACTGCTATCTCTGTGATGCAGGCACCTAGTCAGGTACCTGCCTATTACTTACCTACTAGACCAGAACAGTCTTTGAAGAGATTTTATGCAAGCAGCCAGAACTGCTTTCAGATGGATATGACTTAACTTTGAGAAAAGGCTTTTAGCAATTCAGATCTCAATGGCAGTATTTTTGTCTGTCATACATGATGGACTCTGCCTTGAGGTGAAACGCAGGTCATGTTTATAAACGGTCTAATCATCATGTTTCAATTAACACCATTTTAAGCACAACTTACTGTCCTTGTCTCAGTTTCCTCTCAACATACAGATGATAAGATCCTGAAAAGGATTGAATATTTTAAAGTCTTCCAAAGGACACCTTGTACAAAGGATGAGATGCTGAAAGTAGAGAAAATGAACCTTCATTTTAGCAGAAAGTGTGCCTTTAAGGCATTAATAACAAATGCTAAAACACCAACAGGAAACTTTTCCGAACTGGTTATGATTAGCTGTTCTAATTCTGTATACTGCCCCAAGGAACTTGAACACCCATTGAAACCAAGGATCTTCCTTTACACAAGGAGACATAAAACATAATCCCATTGACTTTAAGGCAAGTAACTTCCAAGGGATTTGCTACAGCGATTTATTTGCAACAGGTTTGCTGCAATAATAACTTTTCACTGCAAGTACACAATGTCTGTCTTTTGCAAAACACTTCCACTTCATTTTCTATCAGAGGGCCACCAATCCTTCATGCCAGGATTTCATAAAATTAATAAATCTACTTCCATAATCCTTGCTGCTTTTACTGACAAATGTAATAAACTACAGGATGCAAAACTCTGGAAGCCTACTGGGATTTTTTTTCCTTTTTTTTTTTTTTTTTTTCCTTGACAAGCTTTACAGAGTAGCACTTCTGAGACATGCTCATGTGCTGTAAACCTAATCCTTAGCAATTTCCTCTTTTCTCAAATAACCCAAATATTTTATGAATAGTGAAGGATTTCCTTTATCAGACAACACTTGGGGTTTTTTTGCATGTGAGTTGTTCTAAAGGAAATACACTTTGAAGCAATTGGATGTTCTCAGGTTGACATTCACAAGATACACTCCTAAGGAAACATGTAAAACTTGACTAAGAAGAATGTGTCCTGGAGTTTAAAGACAGTACAAGTGGTGAGAGAACTGAGGCCAAACCTGATGAGACTTGAGACTAAGGGAGCCTTGTTTTTTCTAACCCCACCGTGGCAGGCATGTCAGTGCTACTTTTTATGGCCATCTCTGTAAAAGATTTGCTTTTCTACTGCAGCAAATCACACATGGATTGATTTTTCAAAGTTGATGAGCCAGTGGGGTCACCCAGGCTTCTGATATTTTCTGTTGTTAGTCTTCTTCTCCCCAAAATGTGGGTGATGCCCACTGTTCCTTCTATAACAGAAGGTTTTGCCATATTCATAGAACAACCACACTTATGTGCCTGTCTTCTTCAGCTAGGCCTGCATCTCTGCCTCCCTTCTCTAAATTGACCCCATCATTTGGCTTCTGTAGTTTTAGTTGGCAAATGTGTTAGTGCACACACACACATATGCCTACAGTGATATTAAGTACCTTTGTGGAAACAATTCCTCAATGCAAAGTTTACTGTAGCACTGATCCATCTGCTAAAATTTCTGATTTTTGCTGCAGAAAGAGCAGTACAACTGGAATACAGCTGTTAATGAAAAAGCCAGCACACTGGTTTCTATCACCTTCCTGCTCCCGCACATAATGGCTGCAATCACAACTCTGCCTCATCCTTCTGCTGCTGAGAGACACCCTTGATTTGCCTGGGAAGTGGGGAATAGGGCAAGGTAAGCACAACTACTCCATTATTTCTTGTTTATTCTAAAAGGACCAATAAAGGGATAAACACAAATCTTGGCTGAAATAACTGTGAGGAAAAATGGTTGAGGATTTTTTTGACATTTGTTTACCTACAGGAAGTCTTAAGATAGTCTAAAACGCACTCCTCAGCAAGAAGAAAAAATGCTCAAAATTTCCTTAAACTGACAAGCAACATTTAAGAAATTAATCAAATTGAAACAATTTTCATTTTGCTACACATCCAGCTCCAAATCAAATATTACAGGAGCACTGAAAATCTCAAGAAAATGTCCCATGAGGCACAGAAAACAATTAGCGGGCAAAAAAGGAGAAGTATTCAGCACACCCCTCACCCTAGAAGTCCAAGCCAATTACAGTGGAAATAGTCAGTGATTCAGCACAAAGGTTCCTTGGCAGACTAGTGAGGAAAAGGCAAGACTCCAGCTGGGTCACTCAGAGAAAAAAAATGCAATAGTGCATCATAAGGGCAGGATTAGAGTTTGCAGCCCTTAAAAAGGGGGGCATTTAATTCAGTTCATGTCATCCCTAAAAGGACCTTCTTCATTTATATTTGCTTCTCAAAACCACAAGCCTAAAGTTCCCATTCAAAGTGGTTTGTTATCATAGGGTCATAGAGTTCTGCAGCCATCAAGGGCCTCTCTCACAGCTCAACTCAAAGAATGACACATTTCTGGAGGGGTGGACTCTGATACTTCTGGGGAGGAAAGAGTCCAAACCAAAATTTCACCATCAGGGATTCTGTCATGAGTTTTCCTAAAAGGAAGAGTGGAGTCAAAATGAGGAGCTTCAGGTAATTGCTCTGGGTAGTATGTTGAAGGAGTCTTTAACTTAATTGATAGAAGAAATAATCAGAAAAGGAAGCTTGGGGTTTGTTTGGTTTGGTTTGTTTTTTCTTCTTTTTTTCTGAAAGGGGAGCCAAAACTTTGGTTACTATCAGAGACGAGACAGGATAAGACACAGACCTTCTATCTGCCCCAAGCTGATCACTCTTCAGTTCTTTAGTATGCATGAACCATTCTTAAAATTAATCTGGGGAGAGCTAGAGATTAGAAAAAAAGATAATGGAGAAGATAAAATAGGGGAAGGAACAACAAAAACCTGTGGGAGTACAGAGCTATGGAAGCAAAAAAAAGGAGTTGAACAGTTAGAGCAGAAAATAATAGAGAGAGCAGGAGGAGCAGAGGAGAGTTTGATGTTAAAAGTGATGAAAAGGTAACTGAGATGCTTATCAATGAGATTCAGAAGAAATGTTGATAGAGCAAGAAGATGGCAGATATGAAGCAGACATCACTTGTAGCTGAGGAAGTTCATATGATCACAAGAATTTTTCATAATGTGCTTGGCCAACTGTGGCTGACTCCATGAATAATGCAGCTAGGAACAGGGGTAAAATAACTGAGCTAAGGGACAGTGTGGTAGGAGCCAACAGCTGATTTGACAAAAGACAGCAAAAAGAAAAAATGCTAATTTGAATGGATTATGTCTGAAAAAAGTCAACTGCATGGGCTTGAGCTTCACTGATGGACAACATGATAAAGAAGAGGAAAGCAACTTCAAGAAAGATTCTCAACTTCCTCTGCAATCAAAAGGTCTCATCCAAGAAGAACAGCTTTTAGCAATGAATTTCTCTTAAAGATAAAGCTGCAGACAGTAAAAAATATATCCTCTAGGAATATTTAAAAAGCATATGTATGTATCATCTTATTTGCTTAAAAATAACAAGATGCAGTTAAAATAAAAGCTTTTGCTGTTTTTTCAAAAAAAACCCACAACTCCATGTCTTCTAACCCTTTTCACCATAATAGAACCACGACATACCACAATACAAATACTGTTCATGCAAAACCATTGTCCTTACAGTGATACCAATGGTGCCAGAAGTGTGAGGTTCATAAATTTTACTATACAGCTGGAAGAGTATGTGCATATGTTACTGTTCCACAGCACTCATATAAAACATTTAGAAAATAATCATTTTAAGGTGATACTGTCAATTTTTAAATAATGCTAGATCTCTTTTTTGTTTTCCCATAGCATTGTTTCAGATAACACCTGGCAATACCATAATTGAAAGAGAACAAGGGATTTATTTCCTACTGCTCCAACACCGACTGCCTTCAGAAAGCAGGTTTCACGAGGGCTTTCAGATGAGGTTGTGGAATCTCCATCCTTGGAGGTTTTCAAGACTCAACCAGACAAAGCCCCAGGTGACCTGGTCTGAATTTAGCGCTGAGCCTGCTCTGGCCAGTGGGATTCTGGGATGCAGAATGTTCGGTATAGACAATTTCAGTATTTCTCTCCTGGCAGTCAATTTTAGCAAGAGGCCCCTAGTCAAACAGTGTGTTCATGACTTACTTAAGCAAGTAAGATTAAAGAACATGTAAAGGTAAACCTGGTATTTGAACAACTTCACTTGATCAAGGAATGAGAGTGGGAAACTCAGTATCTGACACAGGGAAATGGGATAAAAACTCACAAAAACTAGCAGGAGGGATCACAAGTAGGCTTCATCAGTCTTGTATTCTGTATTAGTCAGTATTGCACTTGTCTTTCAAATCAAAGATTTTAAACATGGTGCTACATAACTTTCAATAAGATTCAGTTCTACCTGCAATGTATGAGATTAACTGACTAGGCTTCAGATTGACTTTTGCAATCAAATGTCTCATAAGGGTCTCCCTTTCATTGGGGAAAATGTGAAACATGGCCTAAGGTTTTCCAAGGTATCATGGAAAGATACTACCTTGACTCTCAAAAGGTTTATGTTTTGCAGTTCTCTCCCCTTTGCATGGGGGAAATCAGAGTGGGTGAAGCATCTTGCTAACAACAAACTGTGGTTGTGAAGACCTCCTGGGTGTCCCTGTCTCATCCTTCATTGTATGGTTTAGGCCTGTTTCAACAGGCTTGGTTTCAATCAGGCCAGTAAGCAATGTCTAAAAATCAATACCCATGTAAGAAGCACCTCAAATCCGACATGCAAAAATCACTTTTGAAAAACTCACGGTGTTTTAAATATACTAAATACTTGCAAACCTGAGAAAAACAGAAAAATGTAAACCATAAAAAAATGGTAATTTTTCAGATTTTCTGTCTGCTTATGGATTTACACTGCCCCTGCAATATGCCACAAGCATTAAACTTTCAATTGGAAGCAAATGAGAACAATTCTCAGCCATCTCTCTTTCATAAAAACCCTTCAATCATTTGTAATATTTTTTGACCAGTAAATAATAGAGCTGCTTCACTGAGCTATTTAAGTCATATTACTTACAGATGGAGAAAAATGAGGAACAGTTATTTTCTAGGGAGGCCAAAAAATATGATACACTCATGCAAACTAAATTAGATTAGGATTTTTTTGCCATTGGTTTGAGAAGATAAAGGATAACCTTTTCAACTTTTACTTTGCCTGGCATTGCATTTATATTTTCAAATGAAAGATCTCGAACACGGAACTTCAAGAGTGTTAATAGGTTTCAGTCCTATCACCAGTGCGCTGAGACTAAATACAGATGGAACTACTGCAATATTGCTGTAGTTGGAATGTCCATGCAGAGTCTTTTAAAACAGCATTCAGTGGCACTTAATCTTTTCTTAATCATGTGGTGTCAAATTATACACCACTGTGCAAAGGCTTGTTAAACAGACTACTGAGAAAGCATCTTCGCAGATTTATTTTATTTTTTTTTAGCAGAGGTTGGGGGGGGAGAAGGTAAATCCGCAGCTTTGACATTTTCCTATACAGTCTCACTGCTCACCTCCTGTGTGCACTAAATAAATACCTTCTCAGTGGCTGCAGTAATGACAGCACCCAGAATTGTAGGTACGAGCTGGAGGTAGGACCTCACAAAGGTCCATTGCTCATGTTGGTCCTGAACATATAGCTCTTCTCAGAGAGCACTTGGCAGAGAGTTATTTCAGCTACCTGCTTGTACCATTATTATTGTTTTTCAAATCCTGCATTTTGACCTGATACTTACATTGGATGAAATCTGATCACTGCACAGCATGTCTCAGCACAGCTTCCCCACAGGCAATAGAGCCTTGTTAATAAACAAACAGGGCTACTCTCCAGTAATGGTCAATTCCTATGCTGCAATGCTTGCAGAATCACCACCAAGGGGTTTGGGAAGAAGAAGAAAAGTTAAATAAGGGAAGCATAGTGAATCCATTGTATTCTGAACCTCCTGCCATTTTCCATCACTTTCTCATTAAAAAATGGAACATTTGAAAGCATCTTCAGAGTACATACTTCTTTTGAGTTATTGCTAATGTTTTTAATCTAGACAGAGGCTCAGCTGAACCAAGAACTGCACAATTAGAAGAAAACAAATCTTAATTTGAAGAGTTTACAGGCTGAACTTACACTATTGAACTGATAACAGTAAAGAGCCTCAAAAATACAGCAAAAGATATCAAAATACATTTATTAAAATGAAAGGTGGAATAAATAGCTGGAAAATGTTCAGGTTTTCAGCATAATCCAAGGTCTATGCTAAACCATCAGACAGAACTTGCTCTTTGCACCTCACACTACTCCCAAACAGATAGCTTTATGGGAGAGTTACAGAATATATTGGCAAATTACCTGGGAGGTAACAGACAGACATCTAGCCTTTCTCTCCTGCATCTTTTAATTTCACTAACAGAAGCAACTCAGGAGTTTCTCAGAAACCTACTCTTCAGTGAGTAACTAAAATATTCATAATAAATTTCACCAAAGAGCTGCGACCGTTTGCTGTATGCTGACTAGTATTGTCTCAACGCTTCTTCACACTCTTTATCAATTTGTTTCCTCCTGTATTACCCTTAAGATTACAAACTCCATGGGGAAGGGTCTACTTTTTTATTCTATTTGATTTAAGCTTAGGGAACAGCACATATGGGCATCTGATCTCCAAACATATATATTATAATGAATATATCAAGAACTTCACTACCACAACTAATTTGTCCTATACAGAATTCAGATTTCTAAGTTAACTTCCTCACCAATTTCATGTCAATAAACTATATTCTCTAATTAGAAATGTTTCATATCACTGTATTTAAGAACAGCCAGAAGCTCTGAAAAGTTTAAGTAATGAGAAAAAAATCCCAGAGAGGCTACTTAACTGCACTGTAGAAACTAGCTGACACGTTACAAGAAACATCCATCTTGCACTAACAATAGACAATCAGTTTTAGATCCTCTCTTCTGGGCCTTCTACCTCTTAGAAACTTATAGCAAATTAAAGGTGTAAATTCATTAAAGATCTCTATGTCTGAGGACATTAAAGAAGTAAGGCTTGCCCCATTATATCTTAAAGTAGAAATTAAGGTGTTTTTCCAAGAGCATGAGAAGTCAAAAGTACAAATTATGGCACGCTCATTTAAAGAGAGACCATCTTTCTCTGATCAGGCAACCTAAATGTATGCAAGAAACTACATTGTAACAGTTACAGTGAGTCTTAGTAATTCTGATCTCTGTGTATAAACAATGTATATAAATTAGTTAATAATGCACATTGTATATGCAACCTCAATTAATTGTTTGCCTAGTAACAATTTGGAATATCAGGGAAAAATAATATCTCTCAGCTGTGGTGCTGGCTGTGGTTTTAGTTTGTTTTGCTTTTCCATTAGGAATCTGGTATTTGTGGCTGACATTTTTATTGCATTAATGGCAGGAAACAATATGAAAAGAATGCAGACAGAAGTGGAAAGCATTAACAGAAACATTTAGACCCATTGCAGGGACATTCTAATTATGATGGTGAGTAATAGACATGTAGCGGAAAAGGCCAGGTTCAATAAATGTTCATGGAACGAGCTTCACACTTTAAATTTGAGTTTCAAGTCTAAAAAGCTGAAGACTTGCAAAATGCTAATGAATGTTTGTTCTTTGTAGCACTGTACTGGATATGGACCCCTTCAGTTCTGCAAACTACAAAGTACAACAGCATGAGACAGCAAAAAAATTAAAGCCATAGTCTTAAGTTGCATCATCACATAGCTTCATTGAAAAGTCTGATTATTAAAAAATACCTAGGGCTTAATCTCCAATTTAAGGTGCTGTTGGTTGTTTTAAGCTGTTTGTCTTTGCAAACACAGCTTGCGTTTCTGGCATTTGCAGTTAAAGGCTGAGGCATGATGAAAATTCGGGGTCAATGTGTCATGCTCAATTTGTTGTTATAATAAGAAGCACAGTATATTCTGTACTAATAGCATTTACTCACTGCCATATTTACTTTCATTAACAAGCAACAACAAAAACAACATCACTGTTTAGTTTTACTCGAAGATGCAACAGATTTTGCCATTTGCTGGGAAACTGAATACATCAAAAAAACTTATCAGAGAATTTATGTACAGTTGGAGATGTATCTAGCTTTGTCTTATTAAATGAGGACCAGATCTAACCACCAGTAAAGTTAACAGAAGACTTACCCTTACACTTCAGCAGGCATTGGATTAAAGCATTGTTTTTCGGTGAGTCACAATTTGCTACAGCTGTCATTTTATCAATGTTGCAGACCTTATTTGTGCATTTCAATACATGTTTTCTTTTTCTTTTGAGCTTTGGAAGTTTTCTTGTGGGCTAGGAAGGATGGCTTTTTCAGGAACTGATGTATTTAAAAATTCTTTTTTGAAGACAACTGAATGTGAAATATACTGACCTAAATGTAATGATCTCCACAGCTCAGCTGTGCAGGATAGCAGCTAAACTCTGTACAGTGACTGCAGTTGGGTCCTACAAACATTGGTACATGTGAGTAACTGTACATATTGACCTGTTCCATAGGTTCGATGGGACTACTTGCTTCAGTAGTTACTGATGTGCATGGCTGTTTGCAGGATCAAAGCCCCACTATGAAGCAGAAAGAAAACATCTCCTTGGAGGGAGCTACCAAACAGCAGATACATGAGGGGTGAGGAACAAAGACATATTTCAAGATGAGGTACTGCACTGAGAGTAGATGAGTCATGGAAAAGATGCTAAGTGATTCATTAATACTAGAAGCTTAGCCAATAAAGAATGCCCAAATATGAAACTAATGACTGTGCTTTTACAATACCACCAAACTATTTGCTTTTGTAAACTTAACATAGGAATAATTTTCTCCCATTTTGAAAATTCATTATGCAATTAGTTGTCACTTTAATAAACTGTATGCACGGCTGTGATAACAGTTGCTCAAAATACTGAGGACTTTACAGTTTTTGTTTTAAAAAAGAAAAACACTAGGAACTTCAAGTCCTGCCAATTTTTCCTCCCTGCCAAGTCCTATTAGCATAAATGAACGGTTTATTTTAAGAAATGCCTGATAAATTACTCTACACAATCAGTAATGAGGGTACTGTCAGCAAAGGAGAATCATTTCCAAAATTTACTTGGCACAAATGAGTGGCTGACTAGCTCACAATCATGTTACA
The DNA here is from genome assembly GCF_000737465.1 of Haliaeetus leucocephalus. Lineage (NCBI taxonomy): Eukaryota > Metazoa > Chordata > Aves > Accipitriformes > Accipitridae > Haliaeetus > Haliaeetus leucocephalus. The sequence continues at coordinate 1,552,789 of NW_010973244.1, read as the reverse complement.
TGGCCTGAGGCCCTGTTTTATTCCATAAATCTGACCACTTCAGGGTGAAAATTAGTGATTCTGTAGAAAAGGTAGCTGGGCAAGCCTGTTCTGTTTGTTTATTTTCTCATTTTTTTTTAAAATTAACACATTCAAACTGTATGTAGGACTACTCCTATAGCTTCTTTTTTTTTTTGGCAGACTGAAGCTGCATCTTAAAATTATTGTCATAGGTCTTATATTAAAATTACACATCTTCTTCCTATCACAAATTACAAGACAAAAAACCATAAAGCCAAGAAGGATACAATGTCTTAAGAAAAAATGAGAGGCCATGAGCCTCCATCCTGCTTCAGTCAGTCTCTTAACATGAGTGTGCTATCTAACAAATAAATTCTCTCTCCTTTTTAGAATATAGTTTCAAAAGTGGAGAGGAATCCCTTGGCACGGATTATTATGTCAATTAGCAACTGAAGCCAATAATCATTCATCATCTCTTCTAAACATTCCCTGGTAAAAGTCCCTAAATACTTTACTCGTCATTGCTATGGAATTCATTACATTAAAGCAGGGGGAAAACCTTTCAAAGAAATAATTTAAGATTATAAGATTTTAAAAAAGGCCTAAGAAATCATTTATGCTCCCCTCTCCCACCACTGCAAATTATTTCCAATTGTCATTCTTTTTTTTTTTTTAACTCTATTGTTAATGCTTTGTCCAGCCTACTTTTACAAGTCCCAAATTATAGTTTTCCAACACTCCCCTTGAAGACCACTTGACTGGTTAAAAAGTTTTTTATTAAAATTTTTGGAATATTTCTAGTAGGGTTGGTTTACTCTAAGTTAGAATACTAGATCAGAACCTTCTGTGTCCCCTAGTAGGATACAAAAGTGTCTAATATAGTTTAATCTGCACACACTTTGTGCATCATGTGCCAAGTTCTTCACCTCTAACCATACATTAAATATACGGTTAAACATTCATATCCAAGTACAACGTCTAACACAATATGAATACGCTATATAAAGTACAGATGAAGAGGGAAGGTCCCACAAGTCTTATGAAGTTTCATAGTAAAAGGATACACATCCACTGCCTCCCAAGAGGTCTGTTTCCCTCTCTGCTTGTCAATGCACAGCTGTGGTACTGCCAGTGAGATGTTGCACTACCTGCCTTTCGACAACACAGCGAAGGGTCTGGAGAGCTGAGCAGATGGCCCTGAGCTGCAGGAGAGCACTGAGCAGATTGACTTCTGGGGCTGAACCGAAACACTGATGGACAGATCCAGAGTATGAGTTCTCCACACCACATCCAAAGGTATCCATAACTACTATTAAATCCAGGGTGCAAGCAGATGCCAGCACAAAGCACAGTGGACTAGCAGTCATAGCACTTCAAGGCTTTTGTTCAACAAAGAGGTTCGGTCCTGAGATGACTGTGAGCCATGAGACCACTCTCTAGCAAGGTTTGCAAGGATAGTTTCCCTTCTCTGGGAGAGGGATTTTAGCCATGGTAAAGTTCTCAGCCCAAGAAACTTACATGAGTTAAAATGTAGCCTGACGTTTCAGAAAGGCTTATCTCTGCATAAGCATAACTGTGTGAAACAGCAAGAAAAGATGTATTCAGAGACTCTGAAATCTCTCAAGCTTTCTCGCTTTTCCATATTAAGTTGATTCCAGGCAGCTGCCTAATGAAATGATTCTTTCTCCGGAGTGGGGTTCTGAACACAAAAATTTACTTAACCTGCATGAAGCACATACCACATGTTTTCTGCCAGAAAGAGCACTGAGGACCAACAAAGCAAACCTGCCAGGTCAGACACCTTCCTGGAAGAAGGCTGCATCTCATCTCTTGGATTTGATCAGAAGGGAGAAATGTTTTTCACTTTTGGGGTGTTATTCTGATGTTGTAAAGGGTACAGAAAGAAAGCAGAAACAAATCTGAAGTGCCTCTAGGGATAAATTTTTATTTTCTCTATTTTTATGTGAGACTTGTATAAACAGCTTATGGGTACACCGGACAGGAATGGGGGAATGTCTACTCCACACCAGTGTGGTGTCCTCCCGCAGCTACAGCTGTACAGTCACCAGTTCTGACCACAGAAAATCTTCAGAACAGCCTGCAGAACAGTTCTGCTGAAACTCAATGAATCAAGAGTGTAAGTTAATATTGCCTTTGCCATGGCCATAGGTATTTTTATTTCAGTTTTCCTTCAAGCAAACTACAACAACTTTTGAAAAAAATGAGATTTTGAGCTTCTGTTAGCATCAAGATTACACTAACTTCTTTATTTTACTTGCCTTGGTATTGCCCATTTACTTTGATTTTGATTTTGTGTGGGTACTATCTTTAGATTTCTCTGCTACTAACTTGAGCCTTTAGTTTTTGCTATTGCTGCAAGCGGATTTTTGACCATTGGGCCAGACCTGGTCACCTACACAATGGTATCAAATCATTGACTTTTTTCACTGGTTTTCACTAATTCATTGCACTGTCTGTTGTTTCCCTTTTGCACTGCAGACTTGATTTAGCTGTGTCAAGGTAAAAACTAGAAAGGGAGATGGTAGAGGGAAGGGGAAAAGATGCTGGAATGTGTTAGTTGAACAATGCAAAGTAAGGACTACTCAACCATACTGTTCTTGTTAACAAGCTCTTCATTGCCAATTCGACCCTCCTGTTGCTCTTTGAGCACCCAGGCTTGTGTGACCTATTCTGTGCTAAGTTGTTTGAAATCTGCTGCCAAGCATGTTTTGTTTTCAGACAGTCTCTGGTACTCCAGGCCTTGCAAAATATGCTTTTAGACAAGCCTCAACTCCTGTCACAGTCTTTGCTCGTATGTCCTCCAGCAAGCCTTACAGCAACTGCAGCAGTAAGCTTGTCTGACCATCAGAACAGGTTTTCTTCTTTTTTTTTTGCTTTGCATTTTTACCAGGGCCAATATTTCATGAAGCTGTTCAGTCTCCTGTTGTCAATCAGAAGTCTGAGCCCCTCATATTGCTCTTTCTTTGCTCCCACTTGGGCATACATGTTTGGTTGACAAACTGCCCAGCTCATTTCATGCAGACCTTTATCAGTAGGTCTGAGGTATATATACTTCAGGCTTGCTGTAACACCCTCTAAGCATTCTAGGACTGCTGTTCAGTCCCCTTCAAACAATATCCCATTTTGCATGTATGGCTCATCCCCGACAGGTAAACCGGAGTAACTTCTGGTGGCAACTGCAACTACTCCTTCAGACTGCCACGCTTGGTACACAAGCCAATTTACTGCCTGCTCTTCAGAGGACTGTCTGAAGCCTACCATTGGAGATGCAGTTTTTGTTCCATAAAATCATGTCTATTGTATTCTGGAAGACATGTCCTTTTCAGTGCATCTACCACAGGCAGCAATTTTCTTCAGAAGTACCTTATTTTCAGATCATACTGCTAAAGTTTTCAGAAGAAACAAGCCTGAGTACAAACCCACAGTTTTGTCCAGGTTCCTTCTAGCGGATTTTGGACAAGCAAGATAGGTGATAGCAGTGCTAGCTAGTGCTGAAAGGTGAATTGCAGGAATTGCACTTCAGAAAGCATGGTTCTGTGTTTCCTTTTTATTTCCTGTCCTTAAGTAAATGTTCTGGGCTGCTTAGTTTGCATTAGCACTGCTTCTAACCTCCTTCAGACCAAAATAATGTTGCTCTGGCTACCCTAATGAGTCTTAGGAGCAGTCCCTGCCTTCTGATTTTGCTCCCTGTTTTAAAGACCTCTCATGACTCTAGAAAAAAATCACTATGGCTAAAAGTGATTGGACTCTTTCATTCTGAGTGCTTTCCTACTTGAGCTGCCTTTTCCAGGGTCTTGCTGCCACCTCCCTAGATGTCAACTAAGAGAGAACAACAGTTTTTCTCAAGTTCTACATGTCTACATTCAATTTCATATTTTGCTTATTACATAGTGACATTGACTGTCTCTTTTGTCAGATCATTAATTTTTAATAGCTCTGTTACCAGCTTCAAGCCACATGTCTGGGAATCCTTCCCAGCTTCAATTTACATTGGAACACCTTAGATGTTGGGCCCAGGTTAAAAGAATTTACACCAGGCGATTATCTTCCAAAAGGTGTAGTCAGTGTTGTCACACAGCTCATGCACTCATTTACCACAATGTGGTAAAACTCAGTCTTGGCCTCACAGTGATGTTAAACAGATAATAGATTATACAGTCTATTATGTAGTAGTGGTGATTAGCAGCAACTTCTTTACAATAATGTATTTAGTGGTTTGGTTAAATTAAGATCCTCAGTTTACTCCAAATTTTCCTCAGCATTAATTAGGCATCTGAGTCATTCTCTGAAAGTTTCAATGGATATAATGATGTCATTTCTTAGCAGAGTTATCAACTTTTTCTTATTACTCTGCCATTATGAACAAAACTGAATTTTAGTAATCTCATTCTATGGGGGCTTATTTCTAACTTCCACTTGATTTCTGTGTGTCTGGTTCTTTGAAATACAATCTTACATTTGCTGAAAATGCTTGAGAAAGCACACAGTGACCACTCTATCATGCTCAGGAAATTATGATCTTGCACATGTAACATATCTTGATTTTCAGGATTCTTCTCCACAGGCGGCATTTGCTCTTTGACTTCAAATACCTGCATCATGAATACCTGATTCTAATCCTCCAGATTAAAGTTGCCACTAATCAGCTTGGTAGAATTAGGCTGCTGATGGCTTCACCATCCAACTGGAGTCAACTGATTAAGACCTGATAGAATAGTTCCGAAAATGAACAGAATAGCTGGCATCCTTCTGTGCATTTAATTTCTCTGGATCTATGCAAGGCAGCCAGCAGATATGTTTCTTTTAACTGTAATCATTATGTTCTCCATCTCTATTACCACTTTTTATACTTCCTGAGCTGCAACACACTGGACAGACAATCTTGCTATGCTCTCTGCTTTTTACATGTTTTTCCAGGAGCCAGACAGTTTTATTTCTGTCTTCTGAATTGTTTCTCTCAGTGCATACCCTGCACCATGATGCCTGCATCCCTGGTCAGTCTGTCTCTGTCCTGCTTCCCAGTTTCCTTTAGTCTGACCATGTGAACTTGTTCTGCACTGATGAAGCTGTTTTGATCCTTTTCCTAGACAGTTCAGCTGCCCTTGCCATTTGAAGAAATTTCTATTTCTTTCAACAGCTTCTCCTGTATGCTGGAATCATTTGCCCCATATATGTTTCTGTCTCTCATTAAGCAATCTTTTATATCTCCAAAAGTACATGTGGATGCCAGAGTATGTGACTGTAAGGCAAGCATCTATTCCTCCTTCTGATTCTTCAGTTCAGATAAAAACACAGTCACATTCCTTCTAGGGTCACAGTATATCAAATACTTTTTATCAGCTGCTACAGTGTTTTAGGTATTATTAGTACCAACAATGTCTCATTCACTTCTCTTTTCCACCAAGTGATAGTAGAAATGTTTTAATCATACTTGTCTCATCTTTACCCTCCCAGTCAATGCTTTATTCAGTATATAATAGTACTGTTATGTTTGGATAAGGATTTTTTGTATGGAAATTCAGCTTTATTAGTAAAGTTACTGTCTCATGGCTGTTCATTGCCTCATGGCTGCTTGTTTTCTGTCTTTAAACCTCTTGCTTTATTTGTCTTTCAGCAATGCTTTACTCTTGCTGTCTCACCCAACTGACTTGTATTGCACTGTTTTTTTGCTGCATAAGGGGTAATAAAATGAGAGCGCCCTACATTTTAAAGTTCAGTGGTACTCTATTGAGAGAATTACCTGCAGAGATCCTTCAACTGCCATTAACAACCCATCCACAAGCACACAAACTAGCTCTTTGATGATTTCTCCAAATCTCTTTTTCCTGTTAAGATCAGTGCTTCTCTCTGCCAGCTCCATGTCTTGCTCAGCAAGGATAAACTTAAGAAGGCCAGAAAGTAAGAATCTAATGAATTTCTCTATACTGGTAAAGTAACAAAAGACTGCATTACACGACATGCTGCCTCACAACAACTGCTGTCTTTATGCCATGGAGGCTGCCCATTCTCTCTTAAGAATGCAAGTATTCCAACCACTTATTTTAAACTAGTTGCTGAGAAAAATGTTTTAATACTTATACAAAGCACTGAAAGCTGAGTGTAGGATGAACTGCAGAAGAACAACTCCCCTGGAACAATAAGACAGAGTTTGTGCCATTCATGACCTTGAACACTGCAGCCAGAACCAAGGGGTGAAGCCAATGCACAATGTTACTGATTGTTGACAGCCTCTAGGACAAGCAGAATAAAAGGACAGGGGAAAAAAATCCCCCCAAGATCACTTTCTTTTTCAGCTATTTGTGCATGAGCTATTCTGCCTGCCTATAATTTCTATGACCTCCAAGCCTCCCTACAATTATGAATACCTATTGTTGACTTAATTGGCAGAATAACAAGAAACATCTGCCAAACAAAGCCAGTTTCTTAATCTCTGCTGGTCTTGGACACATCATGACTGTAGAGGAAGAATAATGTGTTTTGTCTCTATGAACAAGCCCAGACTGGATGCTTTCACAGTTCAGGGAGCCATTTCCAGTGTACATCAGAGAATCAATACACAACAGAGATTTCACAAAGGGTGTCTTGTTGTCAGGTGCCCAACTCACATAGCCCATGAAATATTTCCATAATACTAATGCTAGAATTGAAGGACAGAATTAAATTGATGACAGAAAAAGGTCTTTCTTGCTAGTAAAAAAGTTTGAAGGGAGCTGGGTGGACACACAGGTAGACAGAAGATATAAGGAAGATGTAAATTAAGATGTTTTGAGAAGAGAAGAGAAGAGAAGAGAAGAGAAGAGAAGAGAAGAGAAGGGAAGGGAAGAGAATAGTTGAGTTGGAAGTGACTTACAACGATCATCAAGTCCAACTGCCTCACCACTTCAGCTGGCCAGTGGAGGGCTGGATCTGCTGGTCGTCACTGCGCGGAGCTGGACTCCAGCAGGCTACTGATGGGCAAAAGCCTCATTATCATAGAATCACAGAATGGTTTGGGTTGGAAGGGACCTTCAAGACCACCTAGTTCCAACCCCCTTGCCATGGGCAGGGACCCCTTCCACTAGACCAGGTTGCTCAAAGCCCCATCCAACCTGGCCTTGAACACTTCCAGGGATCGGGCATCCACAACCTCTCTGGGCAACCTGGTCCAGTGCCTCACCACCCTCAAAGTGAAGAACTTCTTCCTTACATCTAATCTAAATCTCCTCTCTTTCAGTTTAAAGTCATGAGCCCTTGTCCAATCACTACATGCCCTTGTAAAATGTCCCTCTCCAGCTTTCCTGTAGGCCCCCTTTAGGTACTGGAAGGCCGCTATAAGGTCTCCCCAGAGCCTTCTCTTCTCCAGGCTGAACAACCTCAACTCTCCAAGCCTGTCTTCACAGGAGAGGTGCTCCAGCCCCCTGATCATCTTTGTGGCCCTCCTCTGGACTCACTCCAACAGGTCCATGTCCTTCTTATGCTGGGGACCCCAGAGCTGAATTCAGTACTCAGGTGGAGTCTCAGAAGAAAAGAGTAGAGGGGCAGAATCACCTCCCTCAACCTGCTGGTCATGCTCCTTTTGATGCAGCCCAGGATATGATTGGCTTTCTGGGCTGCAAGCGCACATTGCTGGGTCATGCTGAGCTTCTCATCAACCAACACCCCCAAGTCCTTCTCCGCAGGGCTGGTGTCAATCCACTCATCGCCCAGCCTGTATCTGTGCTTGGGATTGCCCCAACTGATGTGCAGGACCTTGCATTTGGCCTTATTGAACTTCATAAGGTTGGCACATCTCTCAGGCTCCACCCTTCATGCTTTGCTGCCATCAAATATAGGAAACAGTGAAGTTCATGGTCAGGTCTTTTGAATTGAGACTGCAGAAAACCATTGTTCAAGAAATTAGTTTCCTTGTCCACATCATATTCTGGACTTCATGGCATCCATGAGGCAGAAAAAGCTCTATCTCGTGGTATAGTTCTACACCCCCATCTTCCCTGCCAGCTGAAGCTCTGACAGAAGAGATATCCCCTACATCAATAAATCCTGTGCGAAGAACTGCAGGGTAGAAACAGGTAACACAATGTCAGGTGGAGCGCCATGAGATTCTCCTCCAGTTTGGTAACATTGGAGTAGGCAAAAGTTCCTGGACGCATGAGGAGATCACAGGATAACTATGAGCCATGAATGTGATATGGGCAAATGCTTTCTTTTGTGTCGGGCAAGGAAGGCAAGCATTATGCAAAGCTCTGGTGAGAACTCGGCTGTACCAGTGTGGACATTTCTTATTCCTCAGGTTCAAGAAGACAAACTCTGCCTGGGATGAAGGCAGACAAAGACTAAGCAGTTGATTAGGGGCATGGAGAACCTACAGAAGAAGATGACAACAGGAAGTAGCAAGATAAAGGCTGAGGGGGCTGCCATCACTTTCAAGAAAGGTATCGAGGATGAAGGCCAAAGGAGGAGAAGAGCTATTGAAGTGCAAGGAAAAAAATGGTAAAGAACACAGAACAATTCAGGACTTCTTTCCAAGAAGACCGCACCATAAACAGTGCAGTAGCAAATGTCCCTTGGTGCATTGGTAAGGAATGGTACGAAAATCATGCATGCTGTCTCTGCAGAGTTCATGCTGAGGGAACCAAAGCCCTTTCTTTTGCCTCTGGCATCACCACAACCAAATGAATGTCTATATTATAAATGCCCTTACTTACATAGTCTGAAGTTACATACCACATTTGGCACCAACATACAAAATGACAATAATAGTACCTTACTTACTCTTTTGGGACTCAAAATACTAAATCCTAAAGGAAAAAGAGATTTGCCAGCATCTTAGACAAAATCTGAACATCTTCCCACAAATCGAGATAGGCAAATAACTCTTGGAAAGGTTAAAGTCACAAATGAGCTGTGGAAGTTTCACCCATGGCTGAAGCGCCTTTGGTATCCCATATAAACACGGCCAATGGGTGTGTTGAATAGAGGAGCTGCGCAGCTTGGTTTCAATGGGACAAGGGGATGTGACAGCAATAGCAGCAATGGGATATTTTTACGTTTGGAAGAATCATCATTTGCCTGGCTGTGCTTTGGTCATGGATTCAAATGTTCTAGGTCTGAAAATGACCAACCTTTCCACCACACCAGTGTAACCTCTGTGCACTTGTTTCGCAAAGCCTGAATTATTTCCATGGTGGGACGTTGGCACCATCCATCCCAACCTATGGCTCTGGTTACACTTTGGCTCTCCTCCAGCTTCTGGCTGCCAAAATCACCCCCCTTAGACCCCAGGAGAAGGGTTTGTGTCCAGCCAGATCAAGTCCCTGGTCCTCCTTGCGGTGGAGGAGCTTGTCATCATAGCCTTTAGCTCTGGTGCAGAGAGGGGACTCCTAATAGGGGTGGTCTCTGGGCTGCAGGGTTGGTTTCTGCCATGGCCTGAGAGAAGAGTAACAGCACCAGGTTTGTCCTTGGGAGCCGGGTGGCAGAGGAGGCGTCAGGGACACCCAGCAGCTGGCCCAGTGCATGGCCACCAAGGGCAGGGACAGCCCCCTGGGCCTCCTGGGCACAGGGACAGCCCCCGGGGCCAGCACCCCAAAGGCCTTCCTCCGAAGGATGCTGGGCGGAGGGGCTGCGCGTGGGGGGCCCCGTCACCCCGGTGTCACAGTGCCACCACCCGGCAGTGCAGCAGTCACAATGCCCCGGGGCAGTATAAAAGGGGCAGCCTCCCGTGCCCCGCTGCCAGAGATGGCCCGGGGACAGCCTGAAGACATCCGAGAGGAAGTGCTTGAGGAGCTGGTGGAATTACTTGGCAGAGGCTGAGGGAGGAAGACTGGAGGTTGGACCAGGCTGCTGGAGGTTCTCTAGTGCAACACCATTTCTCAGCAGGGCCACGTTCAAAGCCCATCTGATGGATGGAAATCCTGCTTCAACCTTTGGGGAACAGACGCAAGCCCCTCAGGAGATGAGAAGAACCACCAAGCCCTGGTGGTGCCCAAGGTTATCAGGCCTTTTCAGCTGGATAAGCAGTGGCAAGACCAAGGGAATGCCTTCTTGAGGAGCACTGCAGAGCTCACTGTCCTCATCACCTGTGGAGCCAGGGGCAGCAGCCGTAAGAAATGGGATGCAGAAATGTTGCCGGGGTCCAGGTGCTTTGGAGCACCCACTGGTGGCCCAAAGGCACAGGAAGGATTCTTGCCCCCCAAGGTCGATCAGGCCGGGGGCATTTGGCCACTCTCGGAAGCCCCTGAGATGGCTCCAGGTTGAGGGAGAATAGGGCTTGGGCATCTCCTGGGAGGCGTGACCAGCCTGTGGGACGAGGAGGCAGGTCTTGCTCATGTGCTCAGGGAATAGCCGATCGCCAGCTCTGGGGTCAGGAAGGAATTTTCCCCCGGGGCAGATTGGCACTGGTCCCCGGGGGTTTTTTGCCTTCCTCTGCAGCACTGAGCATGACCACTTGTCAGGGCTCCTCCGGTCCGTTTTGGCTAGGTTACTGCCTGCTGCTCGTGCACCACGAAGATGGCCTCTCGTGCCCTGCAGCTAGGGGGAGGAAGGCTTTTTTTCCCCCACGGTGGGCTAGCAAGTGTCCCTGGGGGTTTTTTGCCTTCCTCTGCAGCACTGAGCACGGCCCCTTGCCAGGGCTGCTTTGGGCCATTGTGGCTAGGTGCCCGCTGCTCATGCTCCACGAAGGTGGCCCTCGTGCCCCGCATCCGGGGGGAGGAAGCTTTCTGACTCCCAGGCCGGGCTCCAAGGGATGCTCCCGGGGGTTGCTTCTTGTCCTCTGTAGCACTGAGCACAGCCCCTTGTCAGGGCTCCTCTGGGCCCTTTCGCCTAGCTCCCTGCCTGCTGCTCTTGCACCTCCAAGGCCCCGCTCGTGCCCTGCCTCTCTCGGGCTCTCTTGTCCAGTGCCAGTCTGTAGTGGGAGAGAGCTCTGCTCTTCCCTTGGCTCCATTGCCCCAGGGGTTCTTGCTTCTGCAAAGCAGCCTGTGCTTGGAAGGGCTCCAGGCTTGCTGCCCCATCAGGAGCTGCCACTTTCCAGCTCTCCCGGTGTGCAATACAAGTGCAGGGCAGGTGTGAGAGCGCTTTTCAAGCATCACTGCAGCAAGCAGCACAGCAGCAGAGCAAGTTCTGGAAGGCAAAAAACTATGCTTGTCATCGCTAAATGTCATACTTTGGAAAATACCCCACGGTACCACACACCACCTTCTTCTGCTGCTGCTTCTTTTTCTTCTTCTTCTTGGGACTGCTTGGCCTGTATTCCTGCTGCTACTTTCTGTAGTTCTGTGACTTGCCTTTGCCAGGCTGCAAGGGATATTTTTGAAAGCTCACCTGAAGAATGCATCAGCCTGCTCCTGGCTACACGGGCACATTGTGTTAAAGCTTGTGAGCATCGGCTCTCAAAAGCATTCAGAAAAATAAAATAAAATCCTGTTTCCACTTGCAACCTTTGTGTTATGTGTCCTTGAAAGTGGTTTTGGAGCTGAACCCCCCTGGCATTTCAGGCAAATAACACTCTCATCATTACTTGACTCATGGTAAGTGCAGGGAATAGAATGGAATGGAATAGAACAGCTATGCTGTGTTGTGCCCAGAGTTGCGCATGAGAAGCTCTGACCTGGGTCTGAGGGCTCCATCCAGGAGAGCAGCTCTCTGCAGCGCAGGTGCCAGGCCCATCCAGGAGACAGGGGCAGGGACGGGCACACCTACAACATGGCTCAGGCAGGGACTGAAGGCCCCAGGCTGAGCTGAGACATGTCCCCTGGGCCCTTGGCAGGAGACGGGGAGGGTGGGGGTCCCAGGGGAGGCCGGGCCCAGCCATGGAGGCCTATGAGCACCCCCAGGACCCTGACAGAAGCAGACTTGCACGGCTCATACGCCCTCCTTTAGGCGGGGATGGTTGGCCACCTTGGAGACAGAGTTTTGGGCCAGAGGAGCCTTCTCTCTGGTGGACTACTGTTGTTCTCAGGCTCGTGTGTTTTAGCATGTTTTTGCACAGGAAACGGGCCAGACATTTCTAAAAATGAGTCCAAGGAGCAAAAAAAAAAATCCAGGGGTAATGAACAGGTACTGCTCACCTCCAAAAGGTTTGCAACCCTTTAGTTAAGGAGCGTGTCCTGCTTCAGACTGAGGCCTTGATCTCTGAGCCTCACTAGTGTCAGAGATGCGGGGGGTTGCAATCCTGTGAAAACCCAGCTAAACTGGATGAACACAGAAGACTTTCAAAAAACCGCACTTCACACTTGCTTTCTGCAGATTTGTGTGGATGGTCCGCTTATCTCGAGACGATCCACAGCTCTCACCCCCACCAGAAGGCACATGCCTCCTTCCCACAACGTGACAGAGCCAATGCCTAGGCTGGGACGTGGTTATGGGTATTGAATGTCTTCTGCTAGTGCAGGGCTGGGCAGAAATGTCATCAGAGATTTCCTCAGCATGTACTGGTAGGGAAAGGAGGATGAGAAAAGAAAAGGAAAGAAGGGAAGGGAAGGGAAGGGAAGGGAAGGGAAGGGAAGGGGGAGAAAAGAAAAGAGAAGAGAAAAAAGAAAAGAAAAGAAAAGAAAAAAGAAAAGAAAAGAAAAGAAAAAAGAAAAGAAAAGAAAAGAAAAGAAAAGAAAAGAAAAGAAAAGAAAAGAAAAGAAAAGAAAAGAAAAGAAAAGAAAAGAAAAGAAAAG